>NW_025401063.1:6615775-6979701 GCF_015345945.1 Tribolium madens
ACTATTTTTTCATGTAAGAAAGTTTTAAACACTTGTAAACACTAATACACATGCATCTAAACGACAGTTTTAACCTTATCATTTAGATGTTCAAAAGTAAACTATAAAAGTTTTAACTTAGAAAATATAAAAATTAGCCATACTTATATCAAAATTGTAGAACATAAATTTTTGTTTCCGTTTTTTTTTATCTAGGTATCCAAAATGCATTAACTATGCTCATCCCTTACTTCTTTTTTCTCTTTCAATTTGAGTATGAAATAAATGTTTAACATTCCTCAATCCGATCCAACAGCTTTAGTTTAGTTTATGAACATTTTTTAAATCATTTTCGCTTTATTTGAAAAACTACGAAAAATGTTTAAATCTTTCCCCTAATTGCACGATATCTAAAAAATGTAACAAATAATAATTAAACACAAATTAAAATTATGTAATATCAATTATTGAAGTATGGTAAAGATACCATAAATAAGAACAAACTAGGAGTACATATGCGTGAAATTAGTTTCTTCAAAGCAAGTGCCGTTTCAACTCACAAAAAAATATGTTGTAGGTTTGAAAAAACTTGTAAAAGAAGTGAACTACATAAAAATAAATAAACGTTTAGCTTCGCCACACTAGCACTTTTCGCTCTAATAACATAATACACTATTTCCGTCTATAGTTTAATACTAGGAATAGTCAAATACATAAGGACCAAAAGTGTATAAAAATCATTTATTATTTCTAAACACTTAATTATAATAAAAGATTAAAAATGTTAATGTTGATAACCACGAACATGTTTGTTAATCGGCGATTAATTATCAACGCCTATTAACGCTTTCGACACGCTTTTATTTGTTAAA
This sequence comes from Tribolium madens, assembly GCF_015345945.1. Lineage (NCBI taxonomy): Eukaryota > Metazoa > Arthropoda > Insecta > Coleoptera > Tenebrionidae > Tribolium > Tribolium madens. Next base: position 6,616,627 of record NW_025401063.1, read on the forward strand.
TAAAGTTTACACAATAATTGTTCGGTTCAAAACGTACTTTCAGCATTGACGAACCAATATAAATCCTTGCCACATTTATAGTAGTTAGTGGGGTAATATGTGCAGCAGTATAACGTTCAATACAAGGTTGCATTGCATGTAAATACAGCCGCAAGCACAACTTCGCAAATTTCACATCTTTAGACAAGTTTATTTAATGCAATGATACGAACACACATTTTACATTAGTTCCGAATCTAGTACATTTGTTGTTAATTACCACTTTGAAAATAGAATAATTGCTTTTAGTCCATTACATCTATACAAAACTCAAGATTATCTCTTGAAATCAATATATTGCATTGCGACATAAATATGATTTGCATTGCATTTTAAACTTCCACAGTAGTTAATGTACTTTTGATGAATAAAATAAAATGTAGGTTACAGGGATAGTAATTGAGCTAAGTGTTAAACGAAAATGACATAATGTGCGTATAAGTATACGGGACTAGTGAATAGTCAAAGAAAGTCACAGTAGTTAGATTGAAAGGAAAAGCTTGCTAGAGAGGTATTATTCGACAACAAAGGGCTTATAAGCGTGATATGATTATTCCACTGGGTGTAATCGTCAACAAAGAACGTCGAGTAGAAGAGCTGTGTACCGCTAAAAATCTAAAAGAAGACACCGCTTTCGTCTTCATTTTGGAGGACAATTAAATTAACTTTCGATTTTTTAAACATGGCCCAAACGCCAAACACAGCAAATATAAAATGGGTTTAAAAACATGTATCGTCAGTTACAAGGAACATGTTAAAATTTAGATATAAATATTCAGAACAAAAGCAAAATTTCAATGAATTAATGGCTTTTACCAATAATTGTTACATTCCAAATAACACAATTCCAGTTGTTTCTTTGTGTTTAATGTTAACACAGATTCAGTTGATGCAACTTTTATTACTCAGCCTCCGGCTACTGAAAAATGTCAACAACAGAAAAAGTTAATAAGTGTCAAACTGTTAACAAGCGCCGCTTCAGGCTCATGCGTATGTATATCACTAATTATTTTCTTCACAAAAACAACCTAATGGAAGTAAAACACAGTCAAAAATCAACATTAAAACATCTCTTGTCATTGCGTGATATTCAGTGAAAAAATGTGTTTTTCCCTGTACCATACCGTAAAAATTTCCATATTTTTGTTTCCCCAATCCCGCACACAACATACAACATGTAGACATGTAAAAATTGAACAACCCATTTTTTTAATAACTGGTTTAAATTAAAATTAAAAAGGAGGTTAACTTAAAAATGTATTATTTTATATCATATTGCCATTTTTACGGCTTTAAATTATGCCATTTTAGTTCATGCATACAATAAGAAACAAAATTGCCTTCGATAATTTTGTTTCTACTTGTTTACTAGCATTATCTTGTTGAAGAAAAACGTGTCCATTAACTAGCCTGTTACTGCATATACCTACTATAACAAGTAAAAATAAAATTTTCATAAAAAGAACACATCTTCACACTTATTTCACACATTTACAAATTATAAATACAAGTGAAAAACAATATTATTTTGCGCGTGGGAAACATAAAACAGAATTTTAAATTTCATTTGCCAAATAAAAATATAACCTTGCTTAATGTAAAAAATATAACAAATAGTTCATATATTTTTAATAAAAAATAAGGAAAGATCAAATTGAAATAATTACCCACCACCACTGAATTTTACTTATAACGTCATGTATTTTTGTCGGTGGAAAAAATTAAATATAAAAACAGCAAGAAACTGTATCACCAAGAGCTATTAAAAATTATTTTTTATATATTTATGTTAATATCTTAGCTTCTTTTCGATATTATTAAGATAAAAACTCTCTTTGAATAATTCATTTGCTCTGAATTCCTCCATCATTATTCTGAATTCTTTCCGATGAATAGATTGTTAAATATTTCAAAAGAGACGCTTCATTTGAAATTGAAGCATTTATGAAGCTATAAGCAATCGCGCCATGACCTCATCAATTAAGAAAAAAAGCCGTACCTCACGCCAGCTCTAAATTATAGCTCCAAGTAATTATTACATGAATAGAAGCCATTTCGGCGACTTTAATGAACATGTAATCTGTAGATCGCTGTAGAAGACACTTGAAAATAACTTGATTATAGCCAACAACTAAAAGTTAGTCCTCCAATTTACTAAATCGATGTCAGGAAATGTAGACGTCGGTCGGCATTAGACACATTTAATATGTTAACACCTTGAGACGCTCGATCTCTGTTTTGAATAATCTACATACCGACGCAAAATTAAGAAAATTTGTGCCAGACATATCCAAGAAAAAATACTTACGAATATCGCTATCGAGCATTTTTAGCTCGCATGAAAGTCAAGTTGGGCAATAAAATTTTCAAACTTAGGTTGTGGTGGCAATAATCAAAGTCGGTCGCACGTATCCAACTTTCATAAAAGTTTTTCTGGAAGTTGCGTGTAGAAATAAACAAGTAACCGTCGCGACGGCACACGGCGTACTAAAGCGCCGAATGCAGGCAGCGCTTTCAGAAAGCTGCGGCAGAAATCGTAAACATTACCATCCCCATTTTTACTTGTAACACTAGTTGCGTTATTCTAAATGAAAATAATTCATTAGGCAGCTCGAGAAATTGCAAATTAACGGTATTTCGGTTCCTGCAAGAGACTATTTCTATGCAAAACTTGTTCTAGACAAAGCCACCCCAACGACTCTCCGCTTAATTCAAATTAATGGTTTGCAGAATCTCAAAGTTGGTTTAAAAATAAATCTACACTTGAAACATGCGAATACATAGCTGCATGCTGCGATGAAAGCACCATTAGAACCTCCTTCGTTGAACATGTGGAGCACGGTGATACACAAAACAAAGACAAATTGTGAAGGAGTTGCTCATTTGTAAATTTATACCAAGCTTGAGTCTACATATTTTATCATTTCACGTATTCTAATGATGATCTTGAAATAGATTTTTTGTCACTGCAACACGCCACCCAATTTATTACTTGTGGATCTCCCTGAGATCAAAAACAAACAAACGTTGAATGCTCATGAGAAACAGTTGTTTTTGTGAGCTTATTAACCAGCTTTCATAAATAAATCGTTAAATCTTTTATTTACAACGAAAGATGACTGAGTACAGAGCGCATGAGTTTCTCCCTTGCTAATTACAAAAAGAAATCATGAAACCTGGCTGTAGCAGTTTCAAATGCAAAAACTAAAACATGGCTAATTACTAAAATTAAAACTTCACAAGCATAAAAGCGTAGCGTTAACTAAATTTTCAATGAATTATTTGCATTACAATTCCAACTAGATGAAATGGCTGTGGCATAATAGTCCTTTTACAACAATTCTCTTGTTATTTCATTTATTAATTACTCATTTTATTATAATCATTTTTAAATATATTTTTAATCACTAGAAGTACTGTAGGAAATATAAAAATACTAAAATGAAAAAAAAATTTAACATATAATCATATTTTACTACACTTGTTTAAACTTTCTTCTTCTTTATATTAGACTTTTGACTTTAATATCAGCCATGTTTTTTATTATTACTCCGAATAATTGTCCGATGCAAAAAGTTTTTATGATTTGTTAATTTGATTAAAAAAGCAGAAACAAAAAACTTCCATCCAGTCACAATAAATTAATTGGCAAAAATGGATTTCTCAGTTTCGGTATTTTAAATCATTAAAATATTGATATTTTTTTCAATTCCAAATTTCCCCTTGTTTTAAATACATCGCAGTAAAGGTAGTGGTAGTGGTTTATTTTTACACTTCTGTTTAGCGCTGAGATTTACCAAATTTAATCCTGTAATTAAAAAAAAAACAGTCCTTCACACTTGTCAATCAACAATTAGTAATTTAATATAGTAAGAATGAAATATATTTTGGTATTCTCTCGTATTTCAATACATCCACAAACGTTGATTAAAATTACATTTTGGATTCAAAAATATTTTGTGATTAAAAATGAATGGAAATATTCCCCGCTGCAGGTCATTCAATAAAAATTCATTGTTCCGAAGTATTGTTCGTTCTTTCTTGTATTGCGTTAAAAGAAGTAATGCCAAGTTTATGACACCTACATGAACACTACTGTTTACCCGCTGTAAAGGCAATTTGTCGATTGAAACCCCGATAACATTTTAAACTCTAAATTAGCATTCACTTACAAATAACAATAGTCCCATTTTTATGCAGATTTGTTGATTTGTATTTTGAAAGACGTTAAAGATACAAGATAAAGTAACACGAAACCTGAACAATTACCGCAATGAAATCAGCTTGTTTTCACAGAAATTCAGTTTTGATTGGAAGTTATCAACTCTAAAACCTGTTGGACATATTATTTTAAACTACACTTTCTTTGATCTCCAAGTCTGCTGACTTGTTGTGTTGCATGTCTCTTATACATCAAGTAGCTTCTTAGTAAATATTTGTTTTCAATCCACAATCATCGCATTAACTGTTGATTTATGCTTTACCACACATGTTCACTTTTCTCTTTGCCTGTAACTAAACCCAAAGTAAATATTGTTACTAGACGAAACTGATAAAACATCGGACCCATGATCCCAAATTTCCTAGAAATTTAAAAATACTTCCATGCAAATTACTTACAAATTATTCATTGATTTTGTGCATAGACTTGTAAATGTTGAAATTAGCTTGTTTTTACATTAAAAAACCCTCTGACTGTTTTAGTGATTGAATTCATAACACAATATGCATAAAATACATTTGTTATTAATAATATATTCAATAATGCAGTAAAATAAAACAAGCTTTGAAAGATTTAAACATAAATATAAATTAAAATGCAAAGCATATCCAACGTAAATTTTAATGAGCTATTTAGCTAATTCCGAATTATTACTGTTTTTGCGTAACATTAGCGCCCTCGAGGTGCAAGTAAACTCATTAGTGTGTCCTAGTTTAAAGTTCTTGCCCGCATGATGAGCTATTGTTACTCAAATGCGTTGATATATATATAAATAGTTGAATTTAACAATTTCATATCTGAGAAGAGAATATGTATTCAGTTTGTGCGAAACATTTTAATTGATCTATTAGCGTAATGGCTTTGTCGAAATTAATTTACGTTAAGAATGTGGCGTTCATTAAATTTTTAGATTTCAGTGATATCGATGTGATTGCAATCAGTCAACCTTGTGATATTTAATAATCAGGGAATGAAAGCTTACAGATTAACTTCATTATTACTGAAAGCTCTGTCTGGGTAGCTAACAAGAAAGCTCCAGCTATGTAAATAAGACGGTGACAAACTCAATACCTTGCATTCCACAAAAACAAACTTGCTTAAATTAAGTTTCAACAGTAATTTTGCAAAATACGAAGAAAATTTGCTGTGTAAGTTCTTTCGGATTTCTGGTCGTGTTTAGTGTTACAGTTCGTGTAAAGGGACTCATCTTGAAAGGACAATGCCGCATAAATTACCCTTGGGAGGGCAAAACCACGTCCGCAGCAAGATACCAGCCTTAAAGCCACATTTGATTGAGTATTGTAACATTTTATTGCTCGTCTGAAAAAAATATTTGATTAGATTTTATCCTTGAGGAGACACTCTTTCATGATTAATGACCGCAACGCCAAAGATTTAATTTCTGAAAAATCAATAAATTCCAAACTCTTGCTCATATCAATGAGGTGACAGTTGTTTTCCTAAGTTTCCGTTTCGTTTCCGGACTTTTCATATTCGAGGCGCAACCACAACTAGACAAGGGTCAAAGTTTTGCTGAAATGACGATCTAAATAAGGAGAAAACAGCCGTGGAAATGGCTACATTCCGAATAAACATTTACAATTAAAGCCGAAGGTATTTTATAACGTTTAAATGAAATAGAACTATTTCAGAATACGAGCCGAATTCACGTAAAAGAAACGACCGGCTCATCTTCACTTCAAGTATTATACAGATATTTAAGTCTCTTCAGCTGTATTTAACATTCAAACCTCGTTTATCGACAAAAAATCTTAACGAAAAACGGCACCATTATTTCTTTACAAACGCAAGGCTCGCCATTTCAAGAATAGACCTCCTTTTTGTTAATAAGAGATTACGATTTTAAAAAACAAAAGCAATAAACATTTTTTTTCTCTTAAATATTACATATTACAAAAAACATGTAAGTAGAACATCAAAAAATAAACCTCGACAAATTACTTAAGTATACTTAAGTATATTTCTTAAACACTTAATTGCACAATAAATAAAAAAAAAATTCTAATAGGTAAATTATATATAGACAAACCGTTTATGAAACTACTGATTGATTCTGCCGTTTAATTTTGTAGAAGATATAAATGTAATAATAAAACAAATTAACATATAATTTAATTTATTATAAATATAATACAAATTATTATAAACGTATTTTAGATTTAATTTTGTAACGAGTGACACCACAATGCAATTATTAAAATGGCAAGTAGCTACAATAACCAAATAAAGATTAGTTACCCTGATAATGTGCTACACTGTCAGTTGCATAATATTTATTACTATGCAAACTCGGAACTACAAAACCTGTAACCACTTAATATCTGGATTAAAGCTTATTTTTCCCACTTCCCCTCAATTCATTTTCTTTTGTGATAATTTCTATGAAAAATTGAACTTAATAAAAAATCATCTCCTCACGTAATAAATAGTAATAGTTCACAAATGAATTTTCATGTCTCAGAGAGTCAAAATTGAAGTTGATTCCGGTCTTCATGTCAACGAATAAACTGTAACAGGCACGCAATAGAAAGAAATTTTAACTCTAAAAAGTCGGGAAATCTTAACCTAATCAAACTTTTCCCATTGTGCTATATTGTCAGAAGAGATAATATTACAACATTTTTTTTATTTTTGATGACACAAACTAAAAAAAATAATATTTTTTAGATGATGTTATACTAACTGAATTATTAATAAAATGAAAGAAAAGTAATAAAAACGATGCTATTGGTTAGACTTTGATTCGAGTCTTGTCAATCAAAATGTTATAAGTTTTCAATAATGAAAGCACGCAAAGCTATGGCAATTTCTTAAAATATAAGACAAAACGATAAATCGTAGAACGAAATTAATCACAGCAATCAATTGTTGTTATTTGGAAGGTTTTTGAGGTCGTGCAATTTAGCACCGCGTCTAAAAAGTAGTAGACTGGAGTGGTAATTAATTCTCTGACAAAAAAGCGTCAGTTTTACGTGATATATAGGGTGTTCGCGGATTACGCGATTACTAAAATAATTCGTTATGAGAAATCAATTGAAGACCAAACAAATTCCGTATTCAAATTTTCCCTCTACGAGCCGTTCAGAGTCCTTGTTAGGTGGAAGTAAAAATATCAATGAAAATAATTTGTATTGAATGTTGACCGTGAAAGTATTTATGCACATAAAAAAGATAACTTTGTGTACACACGTCAATTTAATCAGTTGTAGACGTGCTTTTGAGTGAATTGTGCATATCGATTTGAAATCAAAATGTAAATCAACTCATTATGACCAACTTATTCAAACGCTGAGTTGACTAGTGTACGGCCATCACTTCCAAGACTGATTTTCACTAAATGTTTGGGCAGAGATCATTAAATATCACCTAATTGTAGGTACCCCACATTTTACCTCCACTAGTGGCCTATTCTTAGCTTTATTACTCAATATCTCAAAAACTACTCATCGTAAAAAAATTTAAGTTGTTTATAAGTATATTTCAAGCCTTTTTGAAACAAAAAGTTTTTCGACCATTTTGACGATACAACCTACGAAAACTCAAAAAAATCGATTTTTTTAACTCGACCGTATAACATTTTATATACATTTCTGAGTTTTTTTTACACGTTTTTGCACTTTTCTAAGTTTTGTTATTCAAAATTGATTACTCTATCGATTTGTGCAATACAAAATCTTTGTTAAGAGAGCAAAAAAACGGAAAAACACAGAAAACGTGACCTGCAACTGCAGCAACCTGAAATTGAGTAGATATATCCGGTTTTTGTGATTACCAGTTTAAAAGTTATGTTCTCGCAAGTAACTGTTCCAAATTTTATAATATTTGTCAAATGGTTTCGAAGTTATTTAAAAAAAAACAAATTTCTATACACAAATTCCGAGGGCTGTAAAATTCTTGCCATTAAAGAAGGACGCAAGTCTTTATTAACAATATTTTACAAGTCATTTTTACGGTTCAAATATTGCTTTATATTTAGGAATAATCCTGTATAATGTATCGTGTTAAGACATAGGCGAAGACAGGTTTTCGGCCTCACTTATTCTTAATTTTAACTCTGAAATGACGTATTTTCGGCAAAAGTTGGAAATAGAAAAGATTACTTTCCGAGTTCTATTAACGGTTAGATTGCTCGCAATCAACAAACACTCTGTATTGTTAAATTTGCTGAATGCAGTAATAAAAGTGTAAATTTAATTATTTAACCACAGTGTGATAAAATTTCTTTTTATGGTGACTGCATAATGATGATAAAATAATCGGTAACCATTTCGATAATTAAGGAACGTGTTAGTTAACTCAAATAATTATACGAGTATTTTGTTTATTTAAACTCAAAATGTGGACGTTGGATATTAACTAATTTAGTGCAAAACTCTTTTTATAATTACGGTGTGACTACTGCATAGAAATTCTATATTCAATAGGCATTACTGTGTAAATAATTCTTCCCAAATTATTCAGAGATTATCATTATCCTCATTAAACAGCGGCGTACACCTTTAATCTGATTTTGGCTTGCAGAATTTTGCTTTTAATCAAGCCTCGATCAATACCAATTGCTGCGGTTTGAGAAAACTCTTGGATAAAGGGTCCACACTCTTCCTATTTTATCAGACTAACACAGGAAACACAAATACGACCAACTTTTAAGCCAGTGTAATCCATCAGGAGAACAAAAGTTTTCTTCATGAAAAATAATTTAATAACTTTCAAGAAGAGATAAAAAAATCTCATTTATTGCAGCTTTCATGTTTAATCAAGAGCTTAACGGCAATCACTTTCGAAAGTTACGCGATTATTCGCATTATTTGACGTTTATTTGTGTACTTAAAGAGACAATTAGAACGCCAGTTAAATTGGGTGTAACGTTGCTTTCCGAGATAGGAGATATAGAATTACAGAAAATCTTTATCTCTTTCACAAGTTTCAATTTTTCAAACTGTCATATTTGATCTCATTTTAAATTCAGTTTGCATTTTGTTACATTACATGGCAAAAAAGTTAAACAAAACGAAATAAATGTTCGTAATTGTACACGCTACGTACATAAAAAAATAAAAAGTAGCTTATTAATGTTTATTGTGTTCCATGTAGCAAAGTTAAAATCCATAAGCACCATAAATTGAATATTCAATGCTAGTTAAGAATACCTAAATACGTAGGTAGTGTGATTGTATTGATGAACACTAAAATCTTTCTCTTTTCTTTCTTCTCTTTTCGATATTGGCTTTCAGAAAATCGAATCAATCTAAAATTAAATATTTTTGTCTGCTACTAAATAGAAAATAAAAATGAGAACAATCCATTTAGAATTTTAAGTAAGAATATCGGAAATCCCGCTTCATTGTTATGTAGCTAATAGAAAAGTTTGCTACTAATAATAAATTCTTTTATTACACAAATTATACCGGAAAAAAATAACTACCAGTTGAAAACAGACTTTATAATGTATCCATTTAATAGAGTGTTAAAAAATTTAATTTCCTATTAAAAGAATTTCGCTCTTTAATCCCATTATACCTTTCAAATTTAATATTGCATGTGAAAATCTAGCGCATAATTGGGATCGGCAGTCGTAAGTGAATAGGCGAACAGTGAATGGAAAATTAGATTCCAACACGTTAATTTCTCACATTGAGAGTCATTTAGACAAAAAATAAAAATATATATATTTTTTGATTAAAATTTATGCTCCCTATGCTTACGAGAAAATAACGAACAACCGCAATGAGATATTAATATTTACATGCACTGTTTATTAAAATCACTACTGTTTTGTAATTAAACGATTAGGCCTACAGGGTATTACATACGATCAAAATAATGTACATGTATGTACTTATGTTTAACTACGAACAAAATTGTAAATTCATTATTTGCCAATTATTGATACAAGTAAAAAATAAAATGCTGTACTGTAACAATTGTATAAAAAAACTTTTTTACTTTCAGTTACACATTTTAAAACTCAAATAAGAAAAAAAATCAGTAATGATTCCAAACTTTTTAAATCTATTATAGCCAATACGATAGGACAGCCTCAGTACACAGTTGCAGCTTCAGCTCCGAGCCATGTAACTTGTAGAGGTGGTAAGGCCTGAAGCTTCTCCGATCTCTGGTTCTATAATGTTTCGATACTTTGACATCGTTATGGCTTGAAGTTGTTTCATCGGTAGGTAATAAACCACTTTAAGCAGCTCCAAACTAAATTTTGTACACACATATACAGGATGTTCCGTTTTTATTGTTACAAAGTTAAGCAGATAATAGAATATTCAATTTTAAGACAAAAATTGTGTATCGAAAAATCTACACCGCCTGTGTCTTTTAATAGGTAAACATTTGTCTTAGAATTAAATATTCTATCACCTGTTTAAACTTGTAACAATATAAACGGAACATTCTGTATATTTCATTACTTGTTTTATGACATAAAAAACCCAATATATTAATAAAAAATTATGTTCTAAAAGAATTACAAATTTTAATGTAATACATTTTGAGAAAACGACAGGGCGGCGATAACTAAATCGTTTACTGAGAAAGCTACCAAGCATGAATTTCGGCCCCATTTAAATGTCGAATAAAAATTTCGATTCTGCTTTTTTGTTTGATTCGTCTGCTAAAGGAAGATGTGATCAAAGAAATGCTACTTGTTCTATATGGTAAACCAGTATGAGAGTATCGAGTTTACACAGCCGTGCATCAATTATCTCGATTCCCTTCGTACACTATGTATTGTAATGCTGATATTTCATGCAAAATTTCAGGCTGACTCAATAAATACGAATAATACAATAAAAAAACTATGAAACTAAATAGATTTCCATTCCAATTTTTTAGAAGTAAAATAAACAACTTTAAAACTAAGCTCAAAAAAAAACTAATTTCAAGAACGTAAATAAAAAAATTACAGAAATACGCAAAGAAATTCAAGTTACAAATACGTAATTTTTATACTCATATAATAGTCTTCAAAAAAATTTTATTTCTATTCGTGACCATCTGTATTAAAAAAATCTACAATTTTTTGTATTATAATTTATTTAAAATAAATAATCACAAAATAATTAATTCATTGGTTAAGGGGTGCAACTTATCATATTGGCTGATCCTTTTGGGACGACTTCAAATTTTGCCTGCGAATAAAAAACTGATTGATTAAAAAAATTGTTACAAATCGGAACGCTCACATTAGTCAGTTCTTCTGAAACAAAAATGGCAGTCTTAGTGTGCATTGTTATTTCCCCAACTTTAACACTTGAAACCCCTTGTGCTAAAGCCATAAATACAATAATTTGATCTTGAGTGTGCTCATCAACACAAGCACCTTCTTCAATTGATTTTGCTAACTGCATAGCTGCTCTTTTCCCTGTTTCTTCTGCGTTTTCACCCCTTTTTCCTAATGCTGAGCCTCCTAATATGCATCCTGTATCAGTTTCAGCTACCAAACTGCAATCCCCTCTCATGACCTAATACCAACGTAGTAAAAAAGAATACTTACATAATACCTGAACAATTATCAGGGGCAATATTTCTATCTTCTTTGTACCTCTCAATTTGGATGCTACTACAAAAACGTTTCAAATAATGTAAAGCTGAATCTGCCATCAAATGACTCATTTTTATAGGCAAGGTTCCAGCAACGAAACTCCAACCGTAAATTGACGTGATTTTCCCCCTTTCTGTTAAATTTACAGAATCTAATTTAGCAACAGGATCGACGTTTATAATTACTTCGCCCCCTCCCTTCGGAAAATACCCCCTTCTAATCAAATCAAAACTAAATGTTGCTCCAAATTTTTCTAAAACCGGTCTGAAAACCTCTGTCGTGTAGTCAATCTGAGGCGCCATTTCAGCATTAGTTCCGCCGTGTAATCGCAAAGTAGTATGAGATTTAGCAAATAAACTACAAGGTAAAGCTGCTTGTAAAAGTAAACTTATACTGCCTGCTGTTTTTACACGAGCTTCATGATTTCCACCAATTATGTCACTTGGCCAAAATTCCACCTCTGTGGATCCTAAAGAAGCGCCTTTAACTTTGGCATTACTGAGATCTCTTAACAATTCAATGCCTTAAAATATTGCTCATTTTTTTATTTAAGAATTTGAGATAAAAAACCTTTTAAGTGTTGTTCCATCAGGCCAGGTTTACTGCGACCTGAACGTATTTTTATAACACGAATAGGAATTTTTCTGATGACACTTAAAGTCAGAGCTATTCTTAAAATTTGCCCCCCCTAGAAAATATAATTAATTCCTGGTTTAACATTTAAGTTTTCAACACTTACTCCTTCTAACATAGAACCATCTATTATCTTTAACTCACAAGACATTTTTAAAAAAGTAGCAAATAATATTTCAACCAATGTTTTGTTGGTTATGTTTTGCTCACACGTCTGTCAAATTATTATAAATGCCAAAATTTAAGTTGGCACGATTGTACTCCCTGTTTTTAATTACTATATATTGCATGAAAATTAAATGCTATTGAAAACAATAAAAAAACCTTGACCACAACTACACAATAGCACTTGTTATGTTTTCTGGCTAAATATAATTTTTCATTAATTTTTTGCAAGGTCGAGTTTCTGTTTTAGTGTATTTTCCTGTCACTCTGTCAGTTATCATGGCGGTGATAAAAATAAATAATTGTCAATTTCGGAATTGTTTCTAATTAGTGACAGTAATTATTTATGAATTGTTGCAAAAAGAAGAATATTCGATCAGCCATTATTGATCCCGTTCAGTTATTGCGTCAAATGAATCATTTTCGTAGTTAAAAACAGTCAATTTACAATGAATTCAGATGGTACCCAAAGAAGTGGGGTTAACAAAGACAATTTACCATCAAGCAGTCAAGTAACAAATCCGGACAGCAATGCTAATTTAAGCCTAACAACTAATGAAAGTAAAGGAGCCATACCTAAAACAAAACTATCAAAAATAACCTCTAAAAAGACCAACAACAATGTGGATGAGACAAGTGTGTTGACTGCTGACCCTTTAAAAATTAATGGCTTTACCAAGAACACTTCGCCTTCTAGCAATTACTTAAACAATACGTATGTAGAATGCCTTGCAGCAAATGTGCAAGTTAATCCTAAAAGCACTGGATTTGCACAGAGCTCTTTAAATATTCCTGTAGAGAATGATTTCTTGAATGGGCCATACCTACCGATGAATAATTGTAGCTCAAGCTATGGTGATTTGGTAGAAGCTGGTGCAAGTTACAGGGAACAAAATTTGAAAGATGACAGTTCTAGTGATGATAATGAATTGTTGTCATTATCAGATGATGGCTGTATTTACACCTATAAAGGGGATCAAGTGGCTGACTTGCCAAGCTCGTTTTATAACCTGGAAATTCCACCGCTGGACGAGGTGCCAGGAAATGGGCGAGAAGGTAAGACAAAAAGTAATTTTATTTTTTTCCCCCTGAGACAATGCTTTTTCCATTAAAAGGAGGAATTTTTGAACGCCGGTATAATAATTAATAACAAACCTAAACACAGTTTTACTAAACTAAAATTTTCTTGATCTTTACGTCTTACTTTTTTACATAATTGCTCTTTTTTTTAACAGTTTTTCTTTTAGTTTTGGTTTAGCTATGATTTCGTAAACAAATTGGTTATGTAATTTTTATTTATTAAAGAGAATTTTTCGTTAATAAATATATAACTTGAAAAACTTGAGTAATCTTTCCAAAAAGTACAACTAAACAATATTTTGATATCAAAAAAACCAATTAATTTTTTTTGTCTAGAAAATTCCAGTCCCGAAATGGACTTTCTGGAAATGGACTTCGACCCGGGTCCCTCCGGAGACGCCGACTCTGACTCCATATCAAACGCCGAAATAGACAACGCTGCAAGTTTGCCCTTAGACTCGAAAACTGAGAAGGTCGTGGAACCAAAACCATGTTGTTCAAAAGATTTAAACAATGAGATCCCCCAAGAAACGAGTAACATTAACAAATTCGACAACGGTGTAAAAAGCAAGTATCTCAACTTGACCAAAACAATTCCGGAGCCAATAAAAGAGCCCGTTACTACGACAAAAACCGAAATAAAAATGCCATGGTCGTGCACCCTCTCTGAACGCACTCGAACCGCAAAATGCCTTCGAATGGTAAAAAGACACCACAGTTCGAGAGGTGAACTGTCATCCCCGAGCGAAACCGGCTTAAATAACGACATCAATATTACAAACTTAACGTCGTTTCATAACGCCACCGGTAAAATTTTAATCGATGATAAAAACTCGGTGGCCATTGATGTGGAGAAAACCATGATCTGGACCCATCACGAGGCTTGTGTAAAACAGATCACCCAAGTGGGGCCTTCGGCCTGTGGCGCCACCGCCGTGTTGAATGTCCTCATTGCGCTTAGGTTTCCCATACCGACGCCTGAAAAAGTTCAAGAGTGTGTAAATACAAGAATGAGAGCCAATTCGAGTCCTCTGACCGAGTATCTACTTTCGAGGAGTCGAGCTGGTTGCACTCACAGAGACTTGATCCTAGGATTGTATAAACTGTCAGATAAAAGACTCTACTCGAGGTTTTTCGCAATGTATCCCGAAAGGGTGGTCAACTTGCAATCGTGGTTGGGTTACTGGATAAAAAACGGTGCTGTGCCGATTGCGACGCTGAATTTACAAAAGTGTGAAGGGAATATTCCCGATAGTTGGCACCACCAGATGATTTTTGGAGTGGGTCCTGAAGGGATTTACTTAACGAATCCGCTGGAGTGTATAGATCCAGCCGAACTGTGGCCGCAGTTGTCGTCAGAATCTGTGTTGTTAATTAGGACTGAAGATGTGATTTCGAGGTGGAATCCGAAGGTGGATTTACCTCAACTGATGAGGATTAATGACGTGCGATGGAAGGAACTGAATGTTGTAGGTGGGTATTAATATACAAAATCATTGTTCCTAATTCAAAAATCAACTGCCATATTCTTGAAAGAAGGATTTAATTTTTTTGTGTAGGTCAAATTGCGAAAGTGGTCCGGGAAAGTCGCAGAGAGACCCGAGCCGACTACATTTCTACATCACATATTCGAATTCCAGCCGAGTATAAAGCCGGTATCACCCTTGTTATCGATATAAATTCCCCTGCTTTTACACTGTTACGTCAGTGTCCCGAACTGCCTTTGCTGCAGCCCGAATATGCAGCGAGTGCCTTGTAAAATAGTTGCAGTGAATTTTAAGCAGTTACAATTTTGCGCTATAAGTGCCATAATTAGGTTTCAAATCTCGTTTTGTTGCGTTTTTTGCTGGTGACAGAGGTTTAATTTGGGAGAAATTATTATTTCGTACTTACATATCACACAGCTAAGTATTTGATTTGTTATTAGTTGATTTCACGCATATACCTACATGTATACTCATATCATAGGTAGGGTTGTTATTCTGTACAAACTAATTTTAATGCAATAATCTTGTTAATGTAGTTGAATGTGATAAACTATTTTAATTTTTTATCTTTTTAAATAGTGCCATTGGATACTAGAAATTTTCAACCAAAGATCTAAGTAACGTGACCCGTAATGGGCACTTTAATCGCTGCAATATTTCTAAATAAAACTTGGACCCAAATTCATATTTTTGTACCTTACTTTGTTCACTTGAAATTCCAATGCAGCAATTTCTAGTCGCATGGTTCTGAAATAACGTTAATTTTGCTTCACACAGTTATGCACACTCAAGCAAACAACAATAACGTCAGTAATGTAAGTTTTCTTGTATATTTTATAATCAGCCAGTCTTATAAAACGATAATAAAAGCCACTTTATACCAGATACTTCCTTGTTTTGACTTCGCCGACTCAAGTCTCTTTCGGAATAGACGCAGTACTGACGTTTCCGCCTCGCTCGGGTTCCTACCATCAAAAGTATTTAATTTTTAGTAAAGACACATCATCAGAAGTGGGTTCTGATACTACATTTCGTTCCCTGCTTCCATGACCCCCATCATTCGTATTGTAAACATACCAGGGATCGGTTTTGATCCCCGGAATCCTAATCCTGGCTTTAAGCGGCGCTAAAATTTTATTTATTAATGATTTGCACATCATCGACACTTTGGGTTCTTTCGGGTAGACAACTTTGTTGGTGACTTGCTGCAGAATTGTGGTCAGAACAATTTTTAACAATGAGAGGAATACCTTGACCAAATCGCGGTAATTCGTATCATCGAATGGCAAACGGCCGTAAACCATGGCGAACAGGACAACCCCCATTGACCATATGTCGGAAAATTGGGGCTGGTAGGGGATACCTTTGAGGATTTCGGGGGAAGCGTAAGCGTAGCTCCCACAAAAGGTTTCGCTCAAGGGGGCTTGCCCGTTCTTGACCTTCATGTGGCCTCTGGCGAAGCCAAAATCCGAAAGTTTTATCTCGAATTCAGTGTTGAGGAGTAGGTTTTCACATTTGATGTCTCGGTGTACTACACCTCGCTCATGGCAATAGTCGACAGCGTCGACGAGTTGTCGAAACCACTTACGAGCTCGGTTTTCCTCAATGTATGACTCTTTGCGAATTATTTCTAAAAGACTCCCGTTTTCGGCATATTCCATTATAATATACACTCTGAGCAAAACAAGACAGTAAAGGGGTGCACAAGGCGTAATTTTAAACCTGTGGGTCGTTTCTATGGCTTGCAAAAATCGGATCAAATTTGGGTGTTTGAGTCCTTTAACCACTTCGATCTCCCTTGGTAAAAATTTCTTCAAGTAGTCTGCCGGTGCTGAAAATTTGCTTACGATTTTGACCGCGACATTCATGTTGTGACGCTCGCTGTGTGCCATCTGAAATTAATTTGAAAATTTTAGTAGTTTCGCCTATTTGTGTGGTATACGCACCCGCACTGTGGCATATGAGCCAGAACCAATCGTTTTTCCCAAAATGTATCCATGAGATTCAAGAACAGTTTGTTTCTTGCCTTCTTTAAGTATCGGCTGGCCTGTTACCACTTGAGTGGTGATGATAGGACTGTTGGTTTTTTGGGGAGCGGACATAACTTGTAATACCAAATCATGTCACTATAAGCTAAAATGATTTATTCCATTTTTACTGAAATTTTGAATGACACGAAAATACTAATGACGTAAGACGTGTCAACAAAAACAAAATTTTGAAACGTAGGTGACAATTTTCACTGTTCTTTGCGGGATTCCAAAATGGCAATAAGTTCGTGTATTTTATATATTATTAAGACACTTTAATTAAATTCATTAAAGTTAAGTCAAAATTATTCGTATTGTATAATTACTTTGCATTGTTATCTAGCAACTCGCAACTTCATAAATTTATGCAAATGGTAGTTATTGCTTCGGAGTTGGGGAATTTACCGGAGACGTGCTTTAATACAACATACACGGTGAATAAAAAGTATGGAACCAAGCGTTTTTTGCATAAACTAATAATTTTACGAAAAAAATAATTAGTGCAGTGTAAAGTACTGTAAGAATGCGATCGTTTTTCAAGAATAAAATTTTTCGAAATTCCTTATTACATTTCTTACATTTTAGTTTTGCAAAAAAATTTTTTTGGCAACCTACTGTTACAATTTTTTTAAATTAAAGAGTATGATCTAAAAATGATTTCTGATTAAATAAAAAAAAATTGAATCAGTTTTTTTTAAATAAAGTCTTAAAATTATTTCATCACGAAGATTTTCCGAACTTCAGCGAAGTGGTCGTTATCTTGCATCAACATCAACCACAGCACTTGTGACAGCACCACTGACAGCATTAGCTGTTGCAAACTTAACCACAAACCAACATAAACACAAACACATCAACATAACATCAGAGTATAATTTTCTTGTCTCGAAGTATGAGTAATGTGAATTGTTGGTAAGTAATATTTAAATTTTAAATCAGTCTAACTAATGGTGGATTTATATTGAAGATGTTAAAATTATCGCAAGTTATTTTTTACCGTATTATTTTCTTGGCTAAAAAATTACAGTTTTTATCATATCTTTGTAGTCGTATGGAAACGGTATCGGATTTCAAATCTACTTTGGAAGCATTTCATTCATTCCGTAAAAAATCTAGGAGATGTTGTGATCAATATTTCATTAAGAGAATATACAGGAACGTTATTTTTTTATTTTGAGCTGCTGGAGAATATGTGCCTGCTACAACTATTTGTTGGAGACGAGTTAAAAATAGGAATCCCATGTGGTCAAATTGTTAGTTGTAATGTAACAGGGACTACAGCCCTGCTCCAGTTTAAAGAGGATTTTTTCATAGAAAAATGCACTATACACTTTTATGGGAAGGACCAAGTATGTATGTTTGAAAAGAAATTCCCCAAAATTAAAAGACCGGAACCTGAACTCCACCAAGAAGTGTAAGAGAAACCAAACAAACTAGTATTTTTCTGACATTTTATTTTGCAGATCATCTGATTCTCATTTTAATGACTCGGGAACCGAAAAAATAAACAACTTATTGAATAACTCCTTCAGTTCTTCCGAAGTAGCAGCACATGATGATATGGAATGAAACAACAGGATATGAATAAATGCTTTCATGCAATTATTGTCTCATATATATTAATAAATTCTTTGTTTATTTTGTCTCTTTGGTTGTTGCTTTATCAAACCTATGTTTTCTAAAGTTTATAAAGCGAAAAGAAACGAATGCTGGTAATTATGCAGAGCATAGCCCTTTTCTTGGAAACTATAGTGAACTGTGTGTTCTCCATTCAATTAGTTCTTTTTTTAATACAAACAGACCAAGACGCCTTGACATTAACCTTTTTAAATCCATATACCTTCAAAATCTTTAAAAAGTGTTGCCTGCTGATAACAAGCCCATAGTTTTGCTTCTGTAAATATACCTTTGAAAACAAGGTCAAAATCCTTAAAACACAAAGTGTTCTGGAGAGGCCTAATTACTTGTAGTAATTACCTATTTTTGTTTTCTAAAATTTTGGAAATGCAGTTTTCGGAACTAATTGTTATTAAATAGTGCTGACTTACGACTATTTGTTGCAACTTAAATGTTTTTTTTTTCGTTTGCTTCCCCTCCCCTGGAAACAGCAACAATTCATCCGCAAAAACTATATTTTAGGTATTTACTTATTGTAACAAAAATAACTATTTTTGACGTTATAAATACATGATTCTAATAAAGAACTTAAAAAAATCCCTACTCAAAAAACTGTAACATTTTTTTTTAAGCTTTTCATAATCTGCATTAAATAAACTTTCGTAATTTTTCAATTAACTATTTCAATTGTGTGCACTATTAAGTCGCACATGTTTTGTAACAAACAAGCTGATACACGATACTCCCGACATTCATTTTTGGGTCTCAGAGGCGTTTCTTCTTCACAAAATAAGCCTACAGTTTTTTATTATATTCAAACAACAGGACTGGAACTGCTTATTCCATATGTCATATTAGGTAAAATAAATGTAAAGCACACCAAAAGTTGCGTTTGTTGCTACATTTTGAGAAAGACAAGCTATAAATTGATGCAGCTACGCCACTGCTTGACCCTTGTTGAACGGCCTCTGCAAGATCGTGCAAGGCATGTCTTCTAAGAATAACGTCACTAATGCGATCCAAGACATGTGAGCCGTATATCATGTCCCCTTCTCAGCGTTTTGCTCTTTTTATCCAGACACTTAACTATTATTCATCGTGCGCTCTCCCCTACAATAGATGCCAGTCTTCGTCATGTCTTTAAGAACTTAAGACGTTAAGATGAATTTAAATCCATATCGAGAAGAAAATGAAAATGTGACAGTTTTTGATAACTTTACAAATAATTTTAATGGAACGACTTCTCAAGAGCAAACCCAAGAGTGGATTGTCGCCGCTTATTTTGCTTTGCAAGCCTGCGGCGGTGTTCTAAACGTGCTTCATATTTTAGCATTAATAAGAAGCAGGAGAAATGGTAATAATTTATATTTTCCCACTTGACTGCTCAATAATTTAGACGCCACTGATTTAAAAATCTGCCAGAAATTAATTATTGTCAGTAATAAATAACCAATCCATTTTAGGTATTTTATCGCTAATCCTACAAATTTCATTAGTCGACTTGGGCTCTCTGTACGTGGGAGTAACCGAAATCCTGACTCTACGCCACCAAAGTTGGTATTTGTCCCCGGAATTTTGCCCCTTTTTCAAAGGAACCGAAGTGCTTGTGAACACTCTAACAATTTATTTAATAATTTGCTTTAATTTTCACGTGATTTCCCTCTGGAATTTGCACGAAATTCAAGGAAAGAAAACCAACAAGAATCCGCTCACATCGTGCGACAAAGACGACTCCAATGAATGCCTCGTCGCCAAACAAGAAAATGCAAATCGTTTAGTGACTATTGATTACAGCAAACGCAAAGACGACGTCTCGATTGTTTTCCCGATAATTTTCGTATGGATCGTGAGTTTGTCTTTGAGTGTTCCTAATTTTACCCTGTCGTCGACACTCAAACTGAAGCAAAATTACACGCTCTGTGCGGTTATAGACTCGTATTATGGACAAGTTTTGCAACACTCGCTTGTGATTTTTAAAATAGCCTTACCGGTGTTGTTACTCTTTTTGTCTCTTATTATTTTAACGATCAAACTGACGCAAACCTCAACAAGCGATATTGAAAATGTGTTAACCAAGAAAATGTGCGAAATCCGAAAACTTTTGATTTTTGGAATAGTTATAACTATTGCCTACTTTTTGACTTCGTTTCAAAGACAATTTTTGCATTTTATTCACGTGATTTCGCACACGTTTGCGAAAAACACAGTCAATAATTTTAAAATGCCCCCACTGTACAACAGTTATTTGAATAAGACAAACATCACTTACCTTGCAATGTTACACTATTTTGGTTGTTCTCTTCGAAGTCTCTTATGTCTTGCGTTGTTACCGAAATTTCCGTATTTAGTTAGAAGTAAGATTTTGATTTGTTATAAAATAAAAGAGTGAAATAAAAAATTAAGAACTGTTGTAATTAGTTTGTAAAGGTACAACAACATATTTAATATCGTGGTTTTGTGTTTTTCTTAAGACATCAGCAGCATGTTGGAGTTGCAAAGCACAGTCAGGATGGGCGCTTCCGGGAAGGTGCATGCACTCCTGTTCAAAAATGTAAGCCAAACCGTTCAAAAGGTCCAAGAAGCCAAGCGAAATCGCGGCCTTCCGAAGTCGATTCAACTCCTAATAAATTATAAACAAAAAAAATAACCCAAGAAGTCGGATTACCTTATAAAACTGCTGAGTCTTTTCTGGTAGCTTCCGGGCATGCCTCAGAATCTTCTGTATGTCGCTCTGAAGCCCCGCTTGCCTAATCCACACCACCCCATTTTGGGAGTAACTCCTTTTTTCCTGCGGACGCACCGGAAAGGCCCCCATGTGTTCCTGGGGCGAGTCTATCGGTCCCAAATTATTCAAGTCGCCCAACCACGGAACAACATCCGATCCGGGCGTCAGAATCGTCAACATCAAGTTCGATTTTTTCTTCGAATCGGCCCAAGAATAGACAAAACCGAACCAATTATCGGCCAGTGTCACCAGCGCTGCCATATTTTCAACCTTAAGTGCTCCATGCAAAAGGACGCAAAATGAAGGCACTTTGCCTTCGTCTGTAGCGTCGTCGTCTGTTAAGTCAATTTCGGCCGATAATGGTAGATGGTCTTTGTTGGCACTGGCGGAGAGGACTAAATGGCGACTTACGGCCATTGGGGATCCCACATCGCTTACAGAAATAAAACCGCAAACCTCGATGAGGTCTGATAAATTATAGGTTTGGTAATCGAAATCGGTGACTTTTGTGTATGGCTAAAATGGGGCTTTTGACTCTTGGTTACGCATGCTATCTTGTACTCACTACAGGTGCCGGGGATAGAATTATTTTCGACTCAAGGTTGCCACATTTTAGGGTGCCTTTAAATGAGGTGTACATGTCTTCGGCTAATTTTTGAAACATGTTGACCACTGTGGTCTCATTTAATGGACCGTCGGGGATTGAAATGGAACCGTCGTAACCAGTCAAATCGACCAATCTCTGATATAGAGACTTTGCTGCAATTTTATGATTGTGATAATTTTAATAAAACTCAAAAATATTTAAGTCGTACATTTTACCAAGTTGGGATCATTCGGAGGCGCTATGCAAACGATATGAAGTTTGGCAGGGAACGAAAATGGTACAGGAAATGGGTTTGCTGCCGTTCGTTGGTTCAAAGTAGCGAAAGACTCTTTCAAAGACATTGGACCTAAACCGGTGCTTCCATCAGTAATTAGTATTATCTAAAAATAGCCAATTTGACATAACTCGAATTCCTTTAGACGCCACGGGAGCTTATATTTAGTTAATAAGTTTAAAAGTATGTATACCTGACATGCTGTATTATTTCCCCATTCGCCTAAAACCATCTGATTAACGCCATGAAGGGCCGTTTCGATGCATGTTTTATCGTAGTCGTCAGTGTTGAGAAGCTCGTTTTTAATTAGACTGTAATCTCTGGTAAAGGCACATTTTTCTTCATAAAGTGAAGAAAATGCCATCTGAAATTAATTAATGATTGTTGAATCGACCCAAAAATTACAATCTTTAGTTGAAAGAATAACACTTTCAGATATAGTTTTTGTATTAATTTAAAAAGTAATAGTAATAGTAACTGTTCTTAAAAAAAGCATATCGTATTGTTTATTGTAATTCCATTCGTAACTCAAAGGCATCATCATGAATAAAAAATTATTGGGATTATAGAAACATTTTAAAATTATTATGTGAATAGGTGCGAGCCGCTGTAACTTTCACATCACATAGCTGCGAGATCCATCTAACTTTTAGTTCTTTTTTGTATATAAATATCACAGTCTCCGCCCCAGTCTACCTACATAATTACATATACAGGGTGAATATAAAGTATGGAACCAAGCGGTTTTATTTTTAATCATTTGCCTCCAGAAAATAATAATTAATATAAATTAAAGTAATATAAAAAATGTGATCGTATTTTCAGAACGAAATTTTGTTTTGTTTTTGAGTTATGCGACTTTTTTTGTCAAAATTGCAATTTATGTAAAAATATTTTTTTGAAAAATTAAATATAAAGCAGATAGTTGTAATTCTTAGAGTATAGCTTTTATGAGAAAAATAATTTTATAGAGGGTTGCCATTTAAAAAAATATTTTTTTTTGTAGAACTCAAAAACAAAAGGAAATTTCGAAAAATTTTATTCTTGTTAAATCATCACATTTTTATAGTACTTTATCACTCATAAATTAGTTTTTTCAAAAAATAAATAGTTTTAAGCAAAAAACGTTTGGTTCCATACTTTTTATTCACCTGGTATGTAAATAAAAGACGGGCTCGGTGAATAGTCCATAACATAAAGATTGTTTTCTGACAAAATGATTTTATCAAATAATTCATAATTTGTCAAATAATTTATATTAATCATAAAATTTAGATCTAATTGGACTCCGAAATATAGAAAAAAAAAATTAACTGTATTTTGTGCTTTATTCCTTCATTAAAAATAAAAATAAGTACGACTCAATTGAAGAGATATCTTTATTACAATTACAATCAATAACGGTCTAATTACTTTATTACATAATTAAATACAAAACAATTTGCTTTGTTGGATCACCTGTTTGGACAAATAAATAAGTATAATTGCAAACTACATAAATTTCGACGTTATTTGCTGACAACAGCCGCTTGTGCCGCTTTCTTCGCCTTAACAGTCTCCACAAGTTCCTTATATCTCTTCATACATTCCTTCTTACTCCTGTTCGGAATACACTCGGCGATTCTATCCCACCGTTCCGGAGTTGAAGCAGGATAAGTTTTCAAAGCTTGCTCTAAAAGTTGTTGCTCTGTAGTGGTCCATGCCGAATCTTGCTTCGCCTTCACGTCACCGTTTGCAACTTTCTTGCTATCTCCATTCAGAGTAACTTCATCTAATTTTTTCGAAATACCGGACTCATCAACGTTCAAAACATTTCGCTTGTCTTTCTTGAAATTATCGAAGGCTTGTTTATTCGCAACTTCTTTCAAATTGTTTTTGGAAAAGTCGGTATTTTGTAAATCCTTCGCTTTCGCCAAGACCATCTTAGCATTGAATCTCGCACTTGAATTGAAACTGCCGTGTTGATTAATAAAATTTGCAACGACGTCCCACCTTTGGTTGGTACCAGCAGGGAAAAGGTTAACAGCTTTCACTAACAGTTGGATATTTTCCTGATTCCATTCGGGAACAACCTTCATGATAACTTCTTTATTATTATCGGCGTTTTTCTGTCTTGCGGCTTCAATTACTTCCTGTTTTTCTTTTTCAATCCGATCGTTCATTTCCTTTAAAGCTTCGACAAATGCCGATTTTCCTTTACTATTCAAATTCTTGTTCAAATCTTCCAGTTCCGCCAACGAAAACATCTCACAGATTGTCTCAACTCCTGTCATATTTGTTAAATTTTCTTCGGTATTTTCAGCGTAATAATTATTAGCTTTGCACAAATCCCTAAGTGCTTTCCTCTCTTTCTTCAGTGCCCTTTTCTGTGCTTCCCTTTCTTGACGTTTAGCTTCGATTCTTGCACGTTCTGCTGCTTCTGCTTGTTCCTTCAGTAGCTGAGCTTCTCTAAGAATTCTTTCTTCTTCTTCTTTCTTCGCTTGTGCGGCAGTTTGTTTCGCTCTTTTCGCTGCCAACTTCCTATCTTTTTCCTCTTGTTTAATTTTCGCAATTCTAGGGTCATTGTTGTAGGCTACATCGACTAAAGAGCGAATTCGTGACATTTCTTCTTTTTTCTTCCTAAGACGTTCGGCTTTGTTCAATTTATCGACATATCTTCGCTCGTCACGATCTTGACATTTTTCCTTATCTTCTTCATCTTCATAAGAGTATTCCCGCCAGGATTTGAAATCGTACCAAAATGAATAGAACTTCTCCACTTCTTCTCTACTTGAATCAGGACCCCCCAACTTAGGAACGTGGGGTTTTTCAGACCAACGCGAATTTAAATCAAAATAGTAACTAAAAGTGTCATAAAAATCTTTCTTTAAATCAGCCCCACTTGGAACATTGTTATCAAACTCAGGATCAACTGAATCGTAAGACCTTCTTTTAATTGGATTTCCTAGAGTCTCATACGCCATTGTTATGCAAGTAAAATAATCATCGTCGGCCTTTACTTCTTCTCCTAGAGCTTTCCGCTTATCAGGATGGTGTTTCAATACTTTTTTGCGATAAGCTGTTTTAATAATTTCCTCAGATGCTCTGTACCTCAATGTGGGAATTCCAAGGACTTTGTAATGGTCTTGACTCTTCCATTCCTTAGGATCTAAGCTTCTCAAGTATTCCACGTCGTCTTCATAAATAACAGTTTCAGGTTTGAGCTCTTCAGGGGTCTCCGCCTTTGGAACTTCAACTTTAAGTTTTCTAACTTTGTGAGGAACGAATTTTAATTGTTTTTCATTTCCGGTGGTTTCGAATACAAAACGGTAACGAACTGCGACCGTAGTACAGCCGTTTTTCGGTAATTTGACTTCACACATTGTGACCTAACCTCGTCACGTGTTGGACATAAATACGAATAGTAGTCTCGAAAAACGGTATATTAAACGTGAAATACGTACAGAATCTCTAGTAAAACTGTTATAAGTGAATTAGACCGGAGTTTCAGTTTTGTGGAATTTATCACACACTTAAAACACGGCACAAATTTTCCCGCATGGTTAACGTCAAAATCGAAAAGGAAGTTTTTGTGCTGTGATGTTGGCATTCTGAGCAAAAACAAGGTAGCCAACATAACACAAACAACATAACCTGTAATCATTTAAAATTTAATAAAAACTTACCAAAGAAATGAATTCAAGCTTAGAATGGACACTCAAATGATCCAGAAACGCATTAATGCCCAAAACTGCTAAATGCTTTCTTGTTTTCTCCAAATTTTCGGTAATTTGGACCGGCCTTGTCATAGATAAAGACACGTCTAAAAGTAACACTGTCGGCATTTTGGCCCAACAATTAAACACTAATTAGTTTAAATTAAAAACCACACATTTTTTATAAATTAAATTCGTTTTGTAAAATCATTTTGAAAATGTTTATATTGGTGGCCAGCTGACTAGACAACTGTCAAAACATAAAAAACAAAACTAAAATCCCTAAATAATTTAGAAATTTATTTTACAATTTTCCACGTTTTTTTAGTCACAGTGAGCCCCAATAATGTTTTTCATCATAGGTTTAGGTTTAGGGGACTGTAAAGACATTACAGTGAAAGGTTTGGAAATAATCAAAAAGTGTAATCGTGTTTATTTGGAAGCTTACACTTCTATTTTAACATGTGGGGCTGAAGCTTTGGTAATAAAAATTAATTAATGAAAATTGTAATGAATATTTTATACTTTAGGAGGAATTTTATGGCCGTAAATTAATCACAGCTGACAGAGATTTAGTGGAACAAGGAGCTGACGACATCCTTGAAGGTGCTGATAAGTCAGATGTTGCCCTCCTGGTTGTTGGTGATCCATTTGGGGCCACTACTCACACTGATTTAGTTTTAAGAGCCAAACAAAAAAATATTGAGATAGAAGTTGTACATAACGCCTCAATTTTAAATGCTGTAGGTTGTTGTGGTCTACAATTGTACAGTTTTGGGGAGACTGTTTCAATTCCTTACTGGACAGAAACATGGCAGCCTGACAGTTTTTTTGATAAAATACAGTCAAATTATAAAAATAAATTACACACTTTATGTCTATTGGACATAAAAGTTAAAGAACCAACTCTCGAAAGTCTAACTAAAAAGAAGAAAGAATATATGCCACCGCGTTTTATGTCTGTGGGGGAAGCAGCACAACAATTGGTACAAATATTAGAAAAGAAGAAGTCCGAGAATAATTTATTAAGTAGGTACAAAGTTTTTAAATTGTAAATTTGTTTAAAAATGCTTTTTTTAGTTACTGGAGAAAGTTTATGTGTAGGCTTAGCTAGAGTTGGCTCAAGGACTCAAAAAATTATTGCCTGTAGTCTCCAAGAAATGTGCTCAATTGATTTAGGTGGTCCTCTACATTCACTTATTATTGCAAGTCCTGAATTACACCCTCTTGAACTTGAATATTTAGAACAATTCAGTATCAAAGCGTAAATAAAAAGTTTTATTTTTATGTTGTTTTCATAAATACATCTACAAATCAGAAACATTTTGGCCTCAAAATAAAAAATGGCAGTGCAATAACTAAAAATACGTTTTTTATCAATGATTATGCAAACTACAATAGTGGCATAGTTTTGGGTTGCCTACCTACGTTAACTGTTTATTATTTAAATACTTACTTTTTGTAATTGAAATAAGCTCGGAAGTAAAGGATAATCAACATTTTTCGAATGTCTATAAATTATTTAAAAAATTGAAAAAAAAAAATGTTCATATTGTAAAGATTTTTTTTATTACGGTCATTACCACAATACAACATTCTAAACAATTTTTGGAGCAGAGCAAAGTTTATGAACTGAGCAAACAGTCTAAAAAAATCTCCTAAATTTATCTAAATTTATATTTGCTTCACAATTATCTTAGTTATTTTTGAATACAGCTGCCTCTTGTTAACCTTTCATTATAAAATTTAAGATAAATGATCTGTAAATATGTGTATAAGTTTTTTACTCGACAGTTCATATTTTATATAATTTTTTTTCTAGAAACCGAGCTAGAAACAAACTAGGAACAAGACTTCGTCGCTAGCTGGTCTGGTCTAAAAATCAATAGAATGACGCAGTAAAATTATTGATCTCAAGAAAAACTTTATTTCTTATTTACCCATTTTCTGTTTAAGATCATATAAAATACGTGTTATTAGTGTTTTTCTTTCAATTAGTGCCTCAAACAGTTGAAACCTTATTACGAAATAACAATATAAACTCAAGTGTTCCTATCTTGATGTCTACGTTTTATATTTAAATGAGTTTTACCGTATAATTTCGATCCTTAATCAGGGTGAATAATCCTTGATAATCGCTCTTTGCAAGGACAAATGCGTTTAGTTACTGTTTTATCGTAGACGGTGCGGTGCGACAAAGAAGAATCTTTCTAATTTTCTGTAATTATATAATAATTAGTTTTAAATAAAATTAAAATGCAAATGGCAACGTCGATAGAGACAGATACGGGAGAAATGATAGTTAAAAGAGTGAGTGTTCCTGTCGGACTAGAAGAATTAATGGAGGGTTTAACAAAAGAAGTTTTATTAAAAAAGCCGAAAGATATTTATCTCTTTGCTTCTGAGTACTTTGCCCATTTACTTAATCTTCGTGAAAAGGGATCTCTTAAAGGTAAAATATTTTGCACAAAAAGCCCTCTCTTCATTTTACTGAATTTCAGCAACACTTGGAAAAAGAGCTCAGTCTGTTACAAAACAAATTCCGGCAAATAATTTAGAAAAAAATTTAAAGACCAAGTCGAATTCGGTAGATGCGGTTAAAAATCTTTCAAGACAGTTTAGTTTACGATCAAATTCTTCTTCACACAAAACTTTGACTACGAAAAAAATGACGCTAGAAGACAAAAATGCAGAAAAAGCTAAGTCATTTCTCAATAAGCGCAAAGCACGCAAAGACTCTAAAGATAATTCTTCGACAAGTACTTCAAGTAGTAAACCACAAAGCAATGTTGAAAAAAGTGAGAAGAAAACTTCTCGTTTTAGAGATCGGTCTGTAAATAAAGATGAACAAAAAAAAACACCTCGCAAACGCAGTCAAGAAGGAATCAAACAAGAGAAATCTTCTAGTAAATCGAAGCTTGAAGAAAAAAATAAAGAAATGAGAAAACATGTTACAAAAACAAAGAATGAGGAATCATCGACAGAAAATAAAATTGAGGATATGAAAAAAGACGTCGAAATAATCGATAATAAAAATCAAGAAAAAAATAATTGTATCGGTTGTTCTATAGCATCTGAAAAGGCTACAGACATTGTTGCTATAAAAAACGATAATAAAATCGAGACCGCAAAAACAAGAATATTAAATGTAAATGAAGAAATAGAAACACCAAGTAATAATCAAACTGATAGTAACAATAATAAGGAAACCGATAACACAGTAAGTTCCATTGATGAGGTAGATAGTAATGATTTCAATAAAATTAGTGAAATAACCACCAATGAAGCAGAAGACAAGGAAAAGAAAAATAATATTGAAGGACAAGAAACTGAGATGAAAACTGAAAATTGTGTATTAAATAAGCAAGAATTGACTGATTCTCACAGTGAAGGAAGTAAAGAAAATTTAAATAAAACAACGGAAGAAGCAGAGAAAAATTCTTTGAATGCGATCTCATCTATAGAAAGTGAAGAAAAAAGTTTACAGCAAAATGAAAAACCAAACGAACAGATTCAAACACAAGAGATGAACAAAACAACATCAAAGTCAATCGATTCCCACAGTGAAAAAAACGACAGTGAAGAAAATTTAAACAAAGTAGCGAAAGAACTACTTTTAGAGGAAAAATCATTAAATACGATCTCATCTATAGAAAGTGAAGAAAAAAGTTTACAACAAAACGAAAAGCCAAAAGAACAAATTCAAACACAAGAGATGAACAAAACAAAACCAAAGTCAATAGATTCCCACGGTGAAGAAAACAACGAAAGTGAAGAAAATTTAAACAAAGCACCGAAAGAATTACTTTTAGAGGAAAAATCATTAAATACGATCTCATCTATAGAAAGTGAAGAAAAAAGTTTACAACAAAACGAAAAACCAAAAGAACAAATTCAAACACAAGAGATGAACAAAACAAAACCAAAGTCAATAGATTCCCACAGTAAAGAAAACAACGTAAGTGAAGAAAATTTAAACAAAGCATCCAAAGAAGAAGTAAATAAGAAATCTTTAAATATGATCTTACCTGCGGAATGTGAAGAAAGAAGTTTACAACGAAATGAAAAACCAAAAGAACAAATTCAAACACAAGAGATGAACAAAACAACATCAAAGTCAATCGATTCCCACAGTGAAGAAAACAACGACAATGAAGAAAATTTAAACAAAGCACCGAAAGAATTACTTTTAGAGCAAAAACCTTTAAATACGATCTCATCTATAGAAAGTGAAGATAAGAGTTTACAACAGAACGAAAAAGCAAAAGAACAAATTCAAACACACGACATGAACAAAACAACATCAAAGTCGATGGATTCCCATAGTGAAGAAAACAACGAAAGTGAAGAAAATTTAAACAAAGCACCGAAAGAATTACTTTTAGAGGAAAAATCTTTAAATACGATCTCATCTATAGAAAGTGAAGAAAAAAGTTTACAACAAAACGAAAAACCAAGGGAACAAATTCAAACACAAGAGATGAACAAAACAACATCAAAGACAATAGATTCCCCCAGTGAACAAAACAACGTAAGAGAAGAAAATTTAAACAAAGCACCGAAAGAAAAAGTGAAGGAAAAATCTTTGAGTACGATCTCATCTATAGATGAAAATGATAAAAAAAATAAAGAAAAAAGTTTACAACAAAATGAAAAACTAACTGAACAAATGCAAACACAAGACATGAATAAAACAATAATAAATAAATTTGATTCTGCTAAAGAAGATTTAACTACGGATTTAGAAACTGTAAATAAAGAGCAAATAAACACACAACTATCCGACAAAATAACTAATAAAATTGCAAATCAGGAAAAAGATATAAGCAATAAAACTGAAATAAAAAATGATGAAGTAAATATAGATGATGTAGGGAATACGAGTGATAAAAATAAAACATTTACTAAAAAAACAAAGGATTATGATAACAATAAGACTGACATGGATACTAAAAGTTCAAGCAAAGCTAATTATGAAACTGATAAGAAAGAAAATATGAAAAAGCCAACAAAAGAAAAAGAAATTTTATCCGACAAAGTCACAAAAGAACGTACCAATCATCAGGAAAAAGATAAAACCAATGAAACTGAAACAAAAAGTGACAAAGTAAATAAAATAGACCGTAAAGGAAATACGAGAGATAAAAACAACGCATCTCCTGAAGAAGCAGTGAATTCTAATGTCAAGTATTCTACAAGTTCTAATAAAGATCTGGATAAAATGGATAACAAAGAAAATGAAAAAATATCCGTCGAAAGTAATAATGAAGATGCAAATAAAAATCAGGAATTTAAAGAAAAAACAGACACTAATAATACAACACAAGCAAAGGAAGAAAAAGTGTCAACCAAAAACGGAGATGTGCAAGAAATGACAAAAGAAAATAAAAGTAATAAAGAAGAACAAAAAATTGTCAAATCAAAAGACAATATTAAAATCAAAAACAGCAAATCAAAATCTCTTTCACAAGAAAACTTAAAAACTAAGGACGAAAAGGCGATTCGAAATGTGAAACGAATTAAATCAGTAGATTTAATAAATAAAAATCAATTAGAAGCAACAAAATCAAAAACATTTGTAAAAACAAATAAACAACAAAATGAAAAACTTAATCATAAAACTACGAAAGATTTAATTGTTGCTGCAGATAACAAAAATGTGAGAATAAGAAGATCTACATCAGCTGATGTAAAAGAAACAAATTTGAGTAAAACTGCTAAACAGACAAGTTTCGATTCATCCAAGCTTCGTGAAGAACTGAAACAAGTTGACGAAATAAGCAAAGTGACTACTTTTAAAACAAGTTATAATCCTTATATATTAAGACAAGAAATTAAACAAGTATCTCAAAGTCAGAAGTCTGAAGAGGCAAATGTGTTTGAAAAAATTGCTACCGACGTTGCTGCAGCAATAAGAATACAATCAGTATGGAGAGGATTTATTGTAAGAAAACGGACAAAAAAATTACAGAGTAATAGTGAAAATGAAGACGACACCACGGTTGTGGAAGAAATTAAACAAGCAATTGACAAAAGTAAGTTTGAAGAAAAAAGTGGTGGATTTAAAGATATTGCTAAAGATGTAGCTGCTGCTATAAGAATTCAGGCAGTGTGGAGAGGATTTCTAGTAAGAAAGAAGAACAATAAACTATTTCAATCTGTCATAGACTGTCAAGAAGATGAGACTAAAGCGGATAAAGAAGAACATGAACAAATAGAGAAGAAAAATCTTAAAGAAACATCTGAAAAAATTAAACCTCAAAACACGGAAACTCCAGGAAATGACAGTGGATTTGAAAATATTGCTAAAGATGTTACTGCAGCAATAAAAATTCAGTCAATGTGGAAAAAATTTCTTTCAAGAAAAAGAAATAAAAATTTGCATCAACTTGTTGAAAATCACGAAAAAGATGCCATTAAAGCGGTCGAGACTAACAAAGAAATAGAGAAAAAAATTGTCAAACACACATCTGATCAAAATAAAATCGAGGACAAAAGTAATAAGTTAGAAAACATCGTTAAGGATGTTGCAGCAGCAATAAAAATACAATCGATATGGAGAGGATTTCGAGTGAGAAAAAAAACAGAAACATCTGATAACAGCGTTACATGGGATGAAAACAAGTCTAAGGAAATAGGGGATAAAAAAATGGAAAACAGAAGAGAAAAATTAGATCCGAATATTGAAACTAATAACGTCCAACAAAATAATACAGACAAAGACATTTCTGAAAATGATAAAGAAAAGGAAAATATAACCAAAAGTGGAGTTGACGATGAGAAAAACATTATAACTTCTGTGGGAAGGGAAGAAAAGCTGGAAACTAATAAAGTAGAGAAAAGTGAAAACAAAAGTGAAGACGATGAAAAAGTGGACAAAGTTACCAATTTGGAATTGGATATCACTGAAAAAAATAAAGCTACAGAATTTAAAAACAAATCCGATGACAGTAAAACCTCTAGTTCAGGAAAGGTAGGCAACAATAAAACAATGAAAAATGTTGAAAGAACAGATTTGGAAAGTCATAATAATACAGAACCCATAGCAAAAATCAATGTTGAAAATGCTTCAAAACAAACACAAATAAAGAACATAAATAAAAATGCAACACATAAAAAGGACACGAGCAAAGGAGAGCTAACAGACAAAATAAAATTAACCGACTTGGATACTTCTTCCTTGGAAAAAGAGTCAATGTCAAATCAAAAAGATCAAAAAAAACCTAAACAAGAAAATGAAAAAATTGCGAAAAAGGAAGATAAAACGGAAGAACAAGAAGAAACGAAATCAGAAAATAAGACTATACAAAATATTGAAAAACAAAACAAAAAAGAAACTATTGATAATGTAACAGAAGATAAAAAGCAAGAAACAAATAATCAAATCAAGCAAGAAAAAGAAACGGTCCAGAAAGCTCAGACGCAACTGAACGAAAATATTGCTGTTGAGAAGAATAGTAAAATAAATTTGTCACAAGAAAGAGAAAATATCGAAGATCAAAATACTCAACCTTTGAGCGAGATAGAAGTACAAGATACGGCAAATACAGTACAAAATAAAAACAACACCAATTGGTCTTCTACTGAGAAAGATGTAGAAGAAGCAATGAGTAGTACTGTTAATGATGCCAAGAAAGAAACCAAAGAAGATAAAAAAGAAAGTTCACTAATAAATAAAGATAAAACAGAACAAGATGATAGAAAAGAAAAAGAATATTCTGTTGAAATCGAAAAGTTTAATGTCAAAAACGGAAGAATTAAACCGGAGAATGATAAAAAAAGTGCCTCCTCTGAGAAAAATTTAAAACGATTAGATGATGCAGATGTTAGAAATCAAGAAACACAAAATTTTGCCGAAAAAGAAGAAGATACAAATGACATAAATGAAACAAAAAATAATACAACAAAATTAACTGGTGAAAATGGTATTGATAATATACGTGAAAATTTATTGCAGTCTACTAATAATAACGTTCCAGAGGAAGATAATAAAACCGATTCTAAAATAAAATCAAATAAAGAAAGAAATGAAGAAAAAATCAAAAAAGTGACAGAAAACATCTCTGATGAAATACAAACTGTTAGAAGTGATGAAAAAAATGTAGGAAGTTCCAAAAACAGTAAAGACGAAAATGATGTAAATATAGAAAACAAGAAAATTAACGACAAACGAGAAAATCAAGACATAAACAGCAATTCAGAACAAAACGAATCGAAATCTATTAAAACAGAAACAGAAATTTCAAAAATTGAAAACAATGAAGAATTAAGCAGCAAGTCTCAAAACCAAAGTGCTTTCAACAATTTGGAAAAGCTCATTAAGAACAAAAATAGAAAAAGCGAAAAAACCATATCTAATGAAAAAATAAACGAAATACAACAAAACCAAAAACCAGACAAAGAAACAAAAATTGAACGCGAGTCACAAGAGGAATTACTAATTAGTAAGAAGATAACCACCCCTGAAAAAAAAAGTACAAAAAAGTTAGAGAGTGAAGAGACGAGAAAACCGATATCTCTAGCTGATGCTGTTTTAAAAATCCAAGCTGTATGGCGTGGTTTTAGAGTTAGAAAGCAATTTGAAAAAGTTTTTGGAACTTCCGTTAAAGAGGAGGTGAAAAACAAAGAAGAATTGGAAGTCAGAAAGATGGATAAAAATAAAGCTGTATCAAAAATTCAAGCTCTGTGGAGAGGTTACAAAGTACGAAAAGGTATCAGAGAGTTCGATAAGAAGGTAAGATGTTTAATTATTGTTTATTAAATATTTAATACAAACAAGCAACTTTGTATTTTAGTTATCGGAGCAACAACAACCGGCAGAATGTGATGAACTTCCTTGGCATCGAGGATTAAGCGAAGACGCTATTTTTAAGGCCGCTTCCAAAATTCAAGCCGGTGTAAGAGGATACATGATTCGTAAAAAAGGAACCCACAATAAGGGTACATTGAAGAGTATTACTGAAGAACCTACAGACGAAAACCTGTCCGATGAACAAGTTTTAGAAGCGTTGAATAGTTTACAAGAAATTCCCGAAGAACTTCCTATTATAAAAACAGAAAAAAATCCAGAAAAGTCTGTTTCACTCACAAGTGAATCCAACAAACCTAATCAGTCACGACCAATTTTAAATAAAAATGAACTTGGCAGCAACCTAGAAAAACCGAAAGAATCAATTAAAGCTACAACAGGAAACGAAATTTCTAAAAATAATACAACTGAATCCAAAGAAGATAATAAAACCACCGAAAACGATGTTGAATTTATTGCTGGGGAATTAAACTCTTCCACTACAAATAAACTCTCCAATTCAAATTCCGCTCCGTTAATTGATGATTCTATTTCTAATGGTGTTGTAAACAAAGACGAAGTTGACCCAATTTCACGTGAAGAACCTGGATATGAAGATGCACCCACGCGTCCTGCAACATCTAATAAAGCAGAAGATGATAAAGAAAATAAACAGACTGGTAAAAACGCTGTAAAAGTGGAACCTGAACGATTTTTAAGTCAAAAGTCAACAAATTCTGGCGATTCTATTGCGACAGTAATTCGTAATGACGATCCAAAATCTACATCAGAAGAAATGGCCACCAAAAAAGAATCTTCTAATAAATCTAATCAAAAATTATCAGAAGATAAAGCTGAAGCTCTTTTAAATGCAGTAGAGGATGAAGAAGCAAAAACTCTTGATATTAATGCCGAAATTGCTAAAATGAGCAAATCGGTTTTGGAAGAAGAAATTGAAAACTACAACAAACATCTACAAGAAATGGCCGCTAAGAACTACGAAGAGTTTATTGATACTCGTACTGCTAAAAACCAATCAAATGATGTAACTAATAATAAACTCAAAAGTGAACTTAAAAACAACGACATAAATAATAAATTAAATAAGGCATCTCTAGAAACTGAAATCGAAAAGTTTAGCAAACATTTGCAAAAGGAAACAACGGAAAAAAAGGATATCAGTACTGAAACTAAATCTGAAAAACATGAAGAAAATCCGGCAGTAAACAATACTAAAACAGAAAAAGAAATTCTTCGTGTTCACATTCCTTTGAGAGAATTATCCGATATTAAAGAAGAAGATGCAGATGATAAATCTCCAATGGATACAAGCAAAAATTTGGAAATTGAAAAAGAAGAAAAAACTTCGCAAACTTCTCAGAAATCTTCAACCACAACAATCAGCCTAGTTCACAGTGGAGAGCTCCACGACGCCATCGCCGTACCCATTCCTGTAACTCCCCCAACTCGAGCATCCCCTGAAGGAGGTAAAGCTCAACAAACAGGTCAAACATCGCCCCAAGGTCTAGTAAATACAGGAGAACTCCACGATAACGTTGTCCCTTTATCAGTTCAGCTAAACGAAGCTCCACCAGGTCAAGTATTTGTTATAATAGTAAGTGGTTTTCACCAAACGTTCATTAGTCAGCACGAAATCATTTTATTATTCTTAATATCAGAAAACACACAAACCGTATATCTTTCAACAATTTCGCTTAATTGCCAACCTCCATTACGTCTGTGTTATTTGAAGGAAACAGATTTCTGGCATGACACAAATAAAACAAGACTAAAAATAAAATATGTTATCCAGTGTGAGATCTTCGGGTACAAGAGAACACTTCACCATTAGTAAAAATAGACAATTTCATTTTTGTGCCTTTACTATCGTCATTTTTTACGTCATTTGTCAAGTAAGAATATATTTTCACAAGATTATTAATAGCCATAAACCTCCCACAAATATTTTAATTAAAAAGAAAGTCGTAACATCAGCGCCTAATATCCAAGATATTGGATCAACATCATGTTCTTGATTTATAACTAGTTTAATATTTTATTAAAATAGATAAGATTAAATCAAATTAATTTCCTACACACGATAAGCCACTTGAACTTATAACCACAAATACAGCATATATTATTAATTTATTTGTTTATTCTAAATAAAACTTTATTAAAGTTGTTTTTGTCAGTTTTATCAGTCCGATTGTGAGTGACTAACAAAGAGGCGAGCGATGATTAAACTCAAATTTTTCCGACGTAAACCAATGCTGAAAATTTTGTTAGAAATTAATTAAAAGTTCTAGTAATTCTAGTAAAAACGCTAAATTATAATTTATGAAAAAATTCTGACCGCAGAGGCCAAAACTGGTCTTTACACTCATATGATTTATGGCTCAATTTTAAAAACATTTAATCAATTGTTGCTCTGACTCTCTGACGTTGCTTTCTAAAATTACGCAGCGCGCGCCTAGTCGCTAATTTCCACATCCAGGAAGTGGCGACTTCATGCACCTCATCTCAAAATTGTCAAATAATCTTAAAACACTTGGGTGTCTCGACATTTAGCAGGTGCTGAGGTCCTGACGTCACACGTGTCCAATTCAATCACCACCGAGGCGCAAGCGTCAAATAAAGACGCCTCAACATGTGAGACTCAGCCAGACAAGACAACGCCGTCGTCAGATAGTATGGAAACAGAGAAACGAAACAACGCATCTATACAGAAGAAAAGCATGGAAGCTGAAGCCGCCACCAAGATTCAAGCCGGATTCCGGGGCTATCAAGTACGGAAGCAACTGAAAAACAAGGTAAAATAGCAATTTTTTAATTAAGTTTAATTGAACGAAACTACTAAAAATAATTGGACTCTAATTTGTAAACGAAAGTATTTTTGTACTTTTATTTGAAGAATTGGTCGCGTTTGTGTTTGTTGCCACGTTTTACGGCTTTTTTACGGCGCTGGTCTTGAAAAATCTAAATTAATTTTATTTATTTAGGATTGTTCTGACATTAGAAATGTATTAGCCAATTCGTTTAAATTATCTAAATTTATTTTGTGCGAGCTAAACAATCTTTTTTTGTGTAATTTATGTAAATGTGTCTTCTGTTAAGAGTTTTCGTCAAATTCTTAGTATTACTATTCAAATATTATTATCGCAAAAAATAATAATTTTATAATTTGTGGTTAATTTAGAGCAGTAACTAGATGATTTATTTATTTTTTGTATACACAAGTATTGAAATTACCTATTTCTTTGCATCTACAATTTTATACTTTTTATGATTTAGAAAATGCCTAAAAAACAAACAATTAAAATTGTCATAAAAGTTTTAAAATAATTTAAATATGTTAAAGCGTTTAGATACAAGAAATGAGTTCTATTTTTGTAATGTGCAAAATCATGAATAATTTTCACAATACCTTTAACTAAATTACAGTTTGTCCATACATCTTCTTAATATTTGCATTTTTCAGAAAAGTTATGAGAAAATCTTCAGGTGACCGAATGATGAGTGAATTATAATGAATAAATAGAAAAAAATCATATTTTGAACAGTTGTGTTTATTAAAAGAAACAATGTAACCTACTGGAAAATTTTAACAGATACTCTCGAAATAAATGATTGCATCGTTAAATTATGTTTTCGAATACACATGTTTTATCTCCCTCAGCCAATGTTGTTTTAAAATCTTTGATTTACTAATTTACTTAAACCTTTAATAAATTTAAAACGTATGGTGTGTATGAAAAGCGAAAAACAATAAAAGTGTCACACGGATTTGTTGACATGATGGAACATGTACTTATAGTAAAATAAACTCGTAGTATGAATTTATTACCAAAATATGAATATTTTCTTAATGATTCACACAATAAAATATGCAAAAGCTTTCTTTGCAGTATTAATAATTAATTATTAAAATGATTTCACATTCTTACATCATTATCTGCTGCTTTTATAATTAGTTGTTGCTGTTTTTCAAGTGCTTCTTACGGGTACATCTTATATTTATCTGTCTTCTTTGCCAAGAACATAATTCATTTTCTTAAATTAAATTGTTTACAACGTCAATAATTAGACACAAATCAAAAGGCCTCGAAATTAGTAAATAGGTTTAATAAATAACACAACGCTTCACATAAATCAATTCGGGTTAAAAAATATTGCAACTAATTTGTTCATTGCTAAAGCAATAAAATGGAAAATTCGAACCATCCAAAGTGATGGGCAATTATTGCGTACTTTTGCCTTCAAAAAATAATAATTAATAAAAATAAGAGTGCTATAAAAATGTGAAATTTTTATATATTTTTCCGATAAAAATTGAATAAAACAAACAATAAAAACAATACTGAAATTACAGCTTTAGTTTAAAAAAAGGATTTTATAGTGAGTTGCCATTTAAAAATATTAAAAATTTGCGAAACTCGAAAACCAAAAAAAATTTCAAAAACGTGATAATTATTTTTTTGGAATGTAATTAGTTTATGGAAAAACGCTTGGATTGCTACTTTTTGCTCACCATGTATGTGCAAGATTTAGTCGGATTAGTTGAACCATTGTTTCCAGTTAACGAACTATCTCGTGACAGCATTTATCTGCAAGTTTTAGAGTAAATTTTTACGTCGGAGCAAAAATGTTGCATTTTTACCGCTAGTATGCTGCATTTTTTGGACGTGACCCAAAAAGAAGATCATAAGTCATGCCAAAACACATGGAATTCGTTCTACGTTCGAAAAAAACAAAAAACTCAGGCCTGTTTGCGTCCTTTACAAATTGCTGTCGATTAATACCGAATTATAAATAGATCGATAAATTCCTTGATAAACAATCGCTTTAATTAGGGCACATGTGTGAATGTGGGTTAAGAGCATATTGCCCTTCCAGATCAGCGCTCCCGGAGACATTTCCAACCAGCGCCGCTCCGCCCGCCGTAAGAGTTCCGGGAGATTGACGGATTCCGGAAGGATAACACAAAACAAATCAAAATCACCATCAGACATTGAAGAGAAATCCGCCGTGAAGATCCAAGCCGGCGTTCGCGGCTTTTTGGTGCGTAGACGACAGAAGAAGCAAAACCAAGGGAAGGAGTCATCGTAAAGTTCACGAAAATAGCACACCGCTTTTTAGCTGGCCGTTTCACCATCACGACCATGAAAAACTGGTGCAAGTTCATTCATATAAATATTTCCACAATATAAATGATGTGATTTCGTTTATTTGTAATTGCAGGCTATTTTCGTTTAGTATTAACCTCAATTTGATATTTTTCGGTTCGGTAGCATTTCTAAAAATGGATTCAGAAGGATCATCAGCCGTCCATTACTGATTTGAAAGCACTCAAAATACATAATAAACAACACTATTTGTAAAGCTAGTAGACTTGTATGTTATGATTCCAGTAATATTTATAATATTTAAGCACTTTCCAAATAATGACGTATAATTAGCGATGATGAATGAGTGTACACAAACTTTAGTTTTATCCAAAAATAACTTTATTTTGAATTAACTATGTCTCATCGGATATTTCTTTGGCTAGTAAGGAAGTCACTTTTTATAAAAACGGTATTAGTTTTACTGAGACAAGGACGAGGATATCAAGATATTCGCAAGAAAATGTGTTATTGAATGTAGTACAGTTGGAAAGGACAGAAAATAAACTCTTTGTAGTTGTTGACACACTACTATTTATTACCTAATTAAAATTAAAAACTTGTATTTATTTGCTTTCTGGTCTGGAATTATTTAAATTGGAATAAACTTAGATGTGTACAACTTATTCATCTGTTTATTGTTAATGTTTAGATTACTAAATACAAGATTCTGTATTTATATTTTCTTAAGTTAAGTCTAATAAAAAATGCAAAAATTAGTCATATTTTCTTATTGTGGGCAGGCATAACTTAATATTTAGCAAACCCTAAGGGTTAAACAAGGATACAATAACACTGATTTTGCGAAATAGATAAAGTCATAATGAATGTTAAATAGATAAACAAAAAAATAATTTTGAAAACTGAAATTTTGTGTAACTTTTACTTTAAAACCTATGGAAAAACATTTATTATACAGGAGTAAAGTAGGTAATTGTTACACTTAGTACCCGTGATACAAAACATTTTCGTTGTCAAATATTTGAAACTACATATTCGTTTAACTACGTTTTCTGTAAAATAAAGAAATTATAAGAAGGCTCCCAAAAGCCATTAAACTAAATCTACTTTTTTGTTGTTACTTCTCAACTATTTTTTGGATAAAAGTCTACGTTTTGAATGAACCAATTATTTCTTTCTGACACAGTTATTGTGTTAACATTTGATTTTTTTAGTAGGTGTCACACCAAAAAAATATTTGGATATTCTAAAACATAAGTAAGAAAAATAAGCAACAAAAAAATAAAAAATTGAACCCATGTGTAGTTACATTGATATGTACATTGATAAAAAAATGTAAACGATTTATTTATCCCGAATTATTTTTAATGTGCTTTTGTATTACTGGTTTTCTATATATTGTTAACATCTGCAGTAAATAATTATAAAGTTTATAGTAACGTGAACAAAAATATAGAAAAATAATAAAACAGTAAGTATATGTATTCGTTTTTATAGGCAAAAAATCAAAAATAGGTATAACAAATAAAAATAATGTGAATTTGTCCTATGAACAATTGTTTAAAAACGCTTTCTTACCCGAGAAAAATGGTGCCAACATTTTTTCACCCAATATACTGATTGCGTCGAAATTGGTACAAAATAATAGTCGTCAGTCACCTAGTGTGCTTGCAAAATTTAGAACTCGTGACTCTCCCTGTTTAGGAGATATTAAGAACAGATGGGAACAAATTTCAAATTTTGGCATCATTCACCTCTGGTCGGTAAGAAAGCGGTAAAAAAACGTTTTTGAATAATTGCTCATAGAAAAAATTCACGTTTTACACTATTCCTGAATTTTCGCCGGTAAAAACAGGACCACGCTGTATTCTTCGTAAAAAAGTTAAAAAGTGACACCCATTTATATGCGAGTTGCTAAAAGTTTACTCGTATGTTACAAAGGTAAAAAAAATATTTTTTCATCAGTGTCAAGCAAAGAATCAGATATTTAAACCGGATATAGTTCTGAAGCTTGTCCAAATTGCAAGTATTGGGCCTATCACGTAATTATAAACAACATTTTTATGACTCTGAAAAAAATCATGTGATTTCGTCAAATCGGTTTCTGTTTTCGTACCTCAGAAATGATTTTTAAAATACCTCCAACGCAAATTATTGTCAAATGCAACAGTGCAGAAAGTTGCATCATTCTAGCAAATAAAAATATATTTTAATCGTTTCTAATAATTTTTATTAAGAATGGATATTGCACAAACATAACTAAATATAAAATTTATGGAAGAATTTTATCAAAATTTAATGTAACTGATTTGCTTTCTTGTGTAATAACTGTAATAATTAGTTCAATTATAAAGAGTGTTTTCTCATTGGGTAACAATTTTAATTACAATGCAGCGGTTAAAAACCAATTATTATTTAAGAAAAGTGTGATAGGTACGCATCTTTTATACCTTAAAGAAGGATTCGTTAATTAAAAAATTGATTAGTTTTGGAATTTTTTATGTACTTAAAACTAATAATAATAAAGGTACACTTTGCAGCAAATATTACGGAAATATATTTTATTTTCACTTTAAACATATCAATTTTTAAAAACCACTTGAGATCTGAGTATTTTAATAAAATAAATATAAGCACGATTTCGCAGTACATCATCTATAAATATTCATTAAGCTACAAACATAACAACAAAAAGTAAGTAATACTGTTGTTTTCGGAAGTTTGAGATCACATTAATCATCTGGATAGCATGCCATAGTTGGAATGTAACATCCATGACATCTGTTATCTTTATTCGAACACCATAGTCCCTCTCCACAAGTGCCCAAAATATTAAATCTGTCCCCACATTTCTCACCAGGGCCCTGCAAACACACCGTCACTAACCCATCTCTAACTAACTAAAAACCTTACTTTTGAACAAACTCTTCGATTACAGTAATCTCTGTTTTCACCATAAACACACAACTGGGGAGGATCAGCGTTGCATTCTTGGATTGACGCACATCTCTTGCAGGGCAGATGGATCATAGCAGTCCCTCTGAAACCAAACAATTGCTTTGTTTAGTAATTGTAACAAAAGTTGTTGACCAGGTGAAAAACTTACTTGTCACTAAAAATAATAATTGTCACGGTGAGAACTAAAACTATGGTGATAAAGTTGTGGGAGAGACACATAGCGGTTGCTGCAGCCGATGCTGTAGCAGTGGAATGCCCAAAAAAACAGTACTGTAACGAAACAATTTATAATTAAAAAAAAATCAAAAATTAACAAGTCAAAGAACAGGAGTTTATCGTCG
The DNA here is from genome assembly GCF_015345945.1 of Tribolium madens. Classification (NCBI taxonomy): domain Eukaryota; kingdom Metazoa; phylum Arthropoda; class Insecta; order Coleoptera; family Tenebrionidae; genus Tribolium; species Tribolium madens. The sequence goes on from NW_025401063.1 coordinate 6,659,987, forward strand.
TCTAGAATAATGTGTTTACCTTTGTCTCACTTTGGTGGTCGAGTCAAAAACCTAAATTTCTTAAATCCCAAATCACAAACTTCCCAAAAAACACCAATACGTCGCTTGCCACACATCTAAACAATCTCTCTATTTCAATCAACTTGTCATAAAAATGAAAAATGTCCATTTATCGTCACAAATTCACACGGTTTAAAGTTATTGCGGATGTAACCGGTGACCAGCAGGATGACCAGATACTGAACAGCTGTCCGACTGTCTCTTGTTGGCTTTCCCATCAAAACTTATTACTTATCTTAAGTCACCATAATAAGTGACACTGATATTTACAGTTTTTATTTATATCTAAGAATAGAACAGTCTGTGTCTGCAGCTGAATGCCTTTTTGCCGGTGGGTAGTGCCGAAACTTCTTTATTTTCTTATCTCCATTTTTCTAATTCTTTGTACAACATTAAAAACAAACGTGATTTCAACCAGTGAAATGAAGTTAAAAACAAATCACTGATTAATTAACAGTTTCTTTCTTTCGAGTAGATAAGATATCGAGAAATTAAGAACCAAATTTTACTTTGTTTTGAATAAACAACCTGCATTTCTCAACTAATGACTCACTGATTAAATAAAATGTGAAAATATGCAATTGTTGTAAACAAATAAAGAAGGATTCCGAGTGGACTTCCGGATTGTTTAGACTTCCGTAAAGTGTTTTTGTAGTAAACAGTTTCTTAAAACTAATTAATTCATTACAAAGACTGATAAACTTATTATAAACTAAAATGCAGTAAACTGCGTCGGAATAATAGTAGAATTTAGTTGGAGTCAATGAAATAGTGAACAAGACTGAATAAACTGGATGAAAGCCAGAGATAAATTTGGAAATTGGAGAAAATGAATAAGTATGTCTGAGAATTTTTCTAGACTTATAAAAGTACGTCAAAAATCCGTAAAACTGCAGAACTATTTATAGACCCAAAAATTTTAAATTTGGTGACCCTATAATAATGCTTTTGAAAGCAAGGTCGTTAAGATACTACTCATATCGAAGTTCATAAGTCAAATAAATATAACTAGTGAAAGTTATCGAATTTTTTCTTAAAAATATGTTGAAGAAATTATATAACAATGTGTTATCTCGAATATAGGTCACAATATTAGACCCCACCCTCGAAGATATTTACTTGAATTTCAAAGAAAGTTCTTATTATCTCGTCGAATTTTCGTCGAAATCGGTTTACACTTCTCCAAATAAATGAGAACAGTGTCGTGATAGTCAATATTATTAAATATCCTCGTATTTAGAACAAACTGGTTGTAGTAAACATAAGTTCACATCTTGTTTATCGTTCAATACAGTAAACAGTACAAAAGTCCAAAAAGTGCAAGAAAATTTTTTCGAAAAATTTCGAAAAACGATTATATCACATTTAAAATTAGCGCCCGAATTCATTGATAAAATTCTGATTCCGGGTGCCAAAACCCCGAAAAATGTCACGATACCCAATGTGTGGTCAAAAGCCTCTACGTGGCTAACTTTAGCGAAATAGAATCAGAAGACGTCATTGATGAGGAGGTGGAGTGCAGAAATAATAATTTTTAGTCATAGAAATATCACGCGACATCCTATTCACCAAAACAACAGTTTCTCAGTATTTTGTAATCTATAAATACACCCACAAATATTTTTGAATATTTTTAGCAAATAGCACAATCATATGTCCTATAAAGAAAAATTGGGGCAGATTTATGTAAACAAGCCTTGAAAATGTACATTACTTCTAATGTGCGTTTTCAAAGCTGTTAAAAGATTTGTTTTTTGTTCAATTTTCTCACTGGCACCTAGTCTGTAAACAAGCCGTTTTGAAGCTTATTATAAATTTTGCACTTTCTTCCATTTTCATCAATCAAATTTTAGTTGGATAATCATTAAATTAGTGCAGAATTGAAATTTTGCCAAAAATAAAACCAAATTTGATGGTTTTGAGCCGAAGTTTAGCCGATGTATTTACCAGAAATTAAAGTAGATAACAAATAAGTCTCCTCAGTGGATTCCTCTGACACTGACCTGCATTGGTTCATGGCTGTCGTCGAGAAAAATTTCGAAAACGCATATAACCAAACCAAAATAAAAACAAAGCACCTATCGTTAAGCAAAAATATGTTTACGATATAAGTTTCAAAAATAATCCCCCGCATGGGGCATTAGAATCTTTGGCAAAAGACACAGCGTCCTGACGCACAGGCGTAAAAGTGGGACATAAAAATGAGGTGGGGGTCCTTCCAGAAAGAAAAACATCAACGTAGGTGATCTCAATAAAGAAATTTGCGAGTCAACACAAAGAACAGTCAGAAAGCGAGAGCTCGAAAGCGCGTTGCAGTTTATTCCAAGTCTATTTCAAGTTTGGGTTGAGTAAATAGTGTTCTAGAAGTTTTCCTGGCCGAACTTTGCCTCGTCCGTAAAAAACAGTGTGCAAAATGGGCATGATAACCAGAGTCCGAGGACGGCTGAGGAGCTTTCACACCATCCAAGTCGACCCGGAAATGCAAAACGAAAAAATCGCTGAAACTGGTAAGAAAACTAAAATAAAAAATAACACAAATAATGGTAGCGAATTTCAGTTTGTTTGTTATCCGTTTTGTTCCTTCTTCCTTACTGCTCCAGAGGCCATGCACCGCTACTTGTGAGTTTGGGGGGATGGTGCGTTGCCACTTACTCTTTTCTAGTCCTCCCAGTACTTATTTCTGCCAACTACAAGTATCCTGTGAGATGGTTGAGAAAATTATTTGCCAAAATCCCAGGTAAATATTAATTTAAAGCAATGTTTTAATCGGAAATTAACACTCTTCCGCATTTGATATCGTTTGAAGCCCCCTCTTCAAATAATAAAAATATTTTTCGAGAGATTTTAGCTGTTTATTACAAAGACCAAAAATAAGTAATAATTGTAAATAAGTCATGTCGGTTTATTTTTAAGCCTGTAAATACGACGTAATGTTTACAGTTGGTAAAATTCGTTATTTTTCGAATTAGTGTAAACGAATTTTTTCAATTTGGCTCAATTCCAAAAATATTACTGGCACAAAAACAACTTACCCTGCGATGTGTTGCTGAAAGGAACTGGAATGGTTGTGTGATAATGGGGTAAAATTCTCAATTTTTATACTTAATCTCACCCTCGCCTATTAAGGGATGTTATTTTTTAAGATTGACAGCAGCAGTGGTGTAGTTAATTCCTATCAAGCTTCACAAAAAATATAAATCATTCCCGTTTTTATCTCTACTATTGGATGAATAATAATTATTATTACGAGTTCAATAGCAACAAATGAGTTGTTTTGATTTTGAGCGGTTGCAACGTAACATTTTATCTTTCGTCTGTTTGCCTTCCAGACAAAATTGGAGGTTACAGTTCGCGACCTCCTCATGAACCGTTAAATTAAAATCTTTTTATTAAATGTTGTATAAATTTTAAAGTGTTTTTAATTTTATTTAGTAAAAAAGTGTTACGCCACTGGTACACTGTCATTCGGCGTACAAGGGAACAAATTAAAACACATTGACAGCGGATTTGCAAATTAGGTTTTAGCTTGATTGGAGTAGTAAATTAACGATAAGAAACTCTAGTTCATGACAGAATATAAATTAAAAAGATGTAAATTCTTCTATTAATAGGAGAAAGCACCTTACAAAAATGTTTTTACATCACACTAAAACATTTCTGAAAATTTAATTACAAAAGTAAATAAGTAAGAATTGTTCCAAGAGTACTAAACATTCGTCTAAATAGACTCAAAAGAAAATAAACAACAAAATTAATCTCAACAATATTCATTCATTGTTGTGATGTTTCATACAAATAAATAATCTTAAAAATCATGATTGATTAAATCAGCTCATTAAAATGTTTATTATATTTATTATTTTATCAATTACGAGTATAAAGGAAGCAAACTTGTCAACAATTTCATTTAGATTTGAACATATTCTCATATTCATAGTGATAAAATAAATATTTTTTACTAACAGCAATTATTTCGTTATCTATAGTAGCTTTTATCGAAAAATTATTTAAATTTAATATATTTTTGAGATAACAAGAAGAAAAATATTTCCCAAAAACGATTTAAAAAAATTGTTGAAAAATACTGCTCTTTCATGGTGTCACAGGTACATTTTTATTGTTACTAAGAACAGTTCAATAGCGTAGTTTTTATTACTTTTTTTTATTACTTTTTTGTAATTTGCCTTCATTTTGCTTCTCTATAATAGACCTTAAATAACGTAACATCTATAATCAAAAAGCGACTAAAACATTACAAACAATAGTATAAAATTACAAAAAATAGTACAAAAAACTCATGTCGTTAAAATAACTCGTGGTTGCACCACTCGTTTTTTAAACTTGAATTCGTGCCTCAAGACTGGTCTTATATAAAACTTGTTTTTTAATATACTGCTATTTTCTAATTCGCCTTTTAATATATATTTAAGAACCAATTACATAAGTAACTATTTATTGGCCGATAAATAATTTGCTTATTGTCTACTCTGTTAATATCAATAATTTTTGAAAATAAATATGTATATGTATACTTACGGTGTTTGTCGACTAAATACTTTTCTTAACATTTTTATATTTACTCAGTAAATATATTTTAATGTAAATGTGTATTTACTGAATACCTTTACATAGGTACAATGCCGTAAATATCATAGAAACCCCCACAGAAACAAGTATTAAATAATTTGTTGTTTTTTTAACTAATTATGAAATAAAATAAAATTTTTTTTACTGGTAAATAGTTTGCTATTTACGAGTAAAAACATTAATAAATAAGTAGTTTATAAATTTCAAAATGATTTAAGTAGTTCTAGTTTCGTCCAGTTATTATAATTATTTCACATTTTCCACATCTAAAATCACCTACGACATAGAATATTATTGTTTTCCACACATTTCACACAGTCTCCAAAATGTTAGTATTTGTGGCTATAACTAAAATTTATGTCTTAATGTGTGCCAAAATATAATAATGTACTAATTTTCAAAATGTTTTCTTTCGAAGTAAATAACGGATTTTGCTCAAACGTTGCACCCAATGAATTATCAAGCACCTCACCGAATAATTTTAGCACGCAAATTTTGGCAGGATATTAAAAAAATCAATCATATCAGGTTGTTGCTAAGCCAAAGTTCTATGACTTTCTAAAAATAAATACGTTAAAATTATCAATCCTGTATTTGCTTTTAATTAATAAATATGTAATGGCATACTTATCGTATTTTTCAGTAATTTATTTTTCTGACATACTCCCAAATTAATTATTATTAATTAATCAGTTCGAATGTGACATTCTTATCTAACCCGCTGGAGGATGTATCGACTAATGAGCGTTGCACGTGTATGGGTTACTTTTTAAAACAATTAAATGTAGTCTGAGATGATTTAATGCCAAAACACAACCACAAGACCCATACGATTTCTTCGAAATAAAAAGTTTTACGAATTTAAAGTAAAAATAGTTAATTTTCTGTGTCAAGTGGCACTTCTGTTTTTCAAGAGTATGTTAATTTTTTTTGAAAATTCCAGCCGTAACTTGAAATTTTTTTCAGCTCTGTTGAGCAAGTGGTCAGGCCCTGTTTGGTCCTTTATTTGCAGAGTGTATGCGCCGTTGGACCGATGCGAAAAAATGTTCATGAAAATGACGAATTTATCAAATCTGGCCACACAAGTGAGTCGATTTTTTAAAAAAACGTAATTAGACAAGTCTTCTTCCAGTTGGTGTTCTTTATGATGTGTGATCGCGTCCTGCTGTGCTCCCTCGGAGGCGGCAACTGCCCGCAGAAGAAAGTCACCGGGTTGTACTCACTCATGTTTTACAACGTTATTGCTTACTGCGTCTCCTACATCAAAGAACTGATCGAGAAAGAGGACTGGTCTGTGACTGTTAACATGACCCAACACAGCAACATCAAACATGTGGCAATGTCCGCGACGAAAATTGTGCTCGAATGGACCAAAGCCATAACTTTCATAATCACCGTCACCTTCATGTTGCTCGTTTTTGGCTTGGAGCAGGGCTTGGAGCATTACCAGCCCACAGCTTTGTACACACTCATCACGTGGACTTACTACATGTGTACTGAGAAAGTTTTCATCGAGTTGTTCCCGCCATTCCTTGCCTTCCTCCGGTTGAAACACCTGGAGGCCCTGGAGTCGCTCTACGCTCCGGTCATCTTGCGCTACTACACCGTGAGTGTCGCGGCTGTTTTAGTGCTTTTCTTGTGCTTTTACGGCCAAGTCAGGTTCACTTTCATTGCCTTCTATTTGACGGTTTATTTGAGACTTAAAGACATGGTGGCCAACTGTCTGAAAACCTTGAGGCAGGAGCGGGCGATTTTGGGACAGTTTAGACATGCCACAGAAGAGGAAATTGAGAATTGTGACGACGTCTGCGCTGTTTGTTTGAGTCCGATGGAAAAAGCAAGAGTTACTCCGTGTCATCATTTATTCCACGCCAGTTGTCTCAGACAGTGCTTGAGCGCGTCGCAGAATTGCCCCATGTGCAAGAGGGAGTATACATTTGTACACTAGGATTACGGATTTTCTTTTTTAAATGTTACGGTCGTACTAGCTTAATATTTTGTACGTGACTAGGATAGGCAAACTAGATTAGTTTTGCTACGTTTATATTGTATTTATTTATTATTTTATATTTTGTATGTGAATAAAAGTATTACTCTACTCTACTCTAATTACTTCTCAAAAGCAATTAAAACCCCGCTCACCATAAACACTAATTGTTATGAAAAGAAACACAATATACATACCGTCAGATTCAAAAAAAGTGGTCGTCAATGTGATATTTTGGCATAAAATTAATTATTCCTGTATAAATGAGCCTACCTAAATTTACAAAAACAAATTACTTGACATCATGAAGTTTCTTTCTTCAAAACAATTTTGTTGTTAAAATCTAAATTATTTGTTATTTATTTATTATTTATTAATTTTAGAAATGACACTGACGACCAGTTTTTTTGATGTTGACTGTTTCATACGTATCATTTTGAGTTCCAATTTTAAATCTTCGTTAATAACAATTAATAAAAGAATAACTTGCAATAGAATTCCAAAGACACATCTATTTTGCATAATACACTGGCGGACATTGAACAATTTGTCATTTAACTGACTAAAACAAAATGTAAAACGGGCATTAGGCAACTAACCTCACTTTCGGTTTTTGTAATATTTATCCTGATAGCTAGAGAAAAAATGACAACAAAACAAAATAATTTATTACACTTATATAAAAACACGTATTGCTGGCATTATGGTTTCGGATAATCGACGCCAAAAATAAATTTCAACTAAAACTTTCAAATTTTATTTTCAAAGTCAATCATAATGACAATAATAAAGCGTGACTTACATTGACATATTTTGAACTGACATAAATTTAATGTCCAAAATTCCGTGTCCACCACTGTACATAAAATAACACAAAAAAAACACAATCTAATAAAAGATTTTTTTTTTCTTTCTTTAAACGAAAGAAACAGAAATTTTATATAAATAGGTACTTTCCGTAACGGCGACCCCGGCGCCTCCACCAATTTTCAAATATTCGCAACATACGAGTATTAAACTAAACAATTAAAACATCGTAAACCCTAGTTAAAAACAAAACTAAGAGCCACTTACATTAAAAAAGTAATAAAAAAAAACTAAAATTAATGTAGATTTAGAATGTGAAATGTCAACAAGTCCGTAGTAATCACCACATTCTAAACCGCATTTAATTTAATGCTCCTTTAAATTCGATTATGAAACTTGTTTTATATTTTTCTAAAAAAATAAAATTTTATAAAATCAAGTAAACAGAATTTTTTTTTAATCATCAAAGTGAAAGCTGAAATAGTATATTATTCAACGAGCAGATAATTCACGTCTACAACTCGTTTTTTAATCACCTAAATGAAGAATAGCCATTATATTTTGTTTGTGCCTAACCTAAAACAAGTAAATCTGTAATTAAAACTTTACTATTTCGACTCAATGAAAAGAAAAGTTCTTTTTTTTCTTGATTTTAGACTTTCGACTTTTGATTTTTTTAACAATTAATTAATTATTTAATTAAATAATGATTTTTATAGTTAAAAAATGACTTTGTTTTTTATCTTAAAGCTGTTTCTTTGAGTTGCCATTCAATAAAATTATGTTTTTCACACACATTTTGTTATTTAACTTGCGTAAACTCATTTTTGTCAAAGCGACATCGGTGTCAAAAAAATAAAACCGCCAATGTGATGAAATTTAAAACACAGAGATAAATGATTACAAGTCCAAAATAAAGAAAAAAATAAACTTTTCCTTCCAATGAGTCAGAATTTGAAGTTTTAATTCAGATTTGTTCGTTTCAAGTGAAGCATAACATTTTTTTTCTTTGCAGTTTTGGTAAAATCAAAATTTTTTTTTTTCCTCTTGTAATCCAAAGACATACTATACAATTAAAAATTGTAATAATATAAAATCAAAACCCGTATTCATATCCATCTTTTAGATATTTTATAAATATACACTAGTCTTTTATAAATCTTCCTACAATTCTAAAATCCAAAAATTGACACAAATTAACCAATGCATGATAATGACTTTTTCCGTCACTGTCAGAATCAAAATGTAGCCTCAAAATTTTCCCATTAAATTATCAAAATGGATACGGTTCGGGATTCCCCTGAACAACAAAATTTCCTCAAGCGTATTTATAGAACAATTTTGTAACTCTATGAAACGATTCTTTTTACAGGTCTTGTAAAATTCATCTCATACCCATTTGTGGCAGTTGGATGTAAACTAATTCTCTGGTTGCATTTCTCGGAACTTCTATTCATAAGACTTTACAATATTTATGCCCTTATATGTCAGGTAATCTGTTACTTGTAACTTTTTTCTATTTTAAAACTCTCTTTTTACAGTTGTTCTTTTTTGTCTGCTGTGCACTGGTATACAACGAATCCACAGAACCCGAAAAAAATGAAGAACACGTTCTTATTGCCCTGAAAACTTTGCTCTTTTACTCTGTCTTCACATATTTTACGACGAAGACGAGAGACATATTCACTGCGAATCGCACATCTTTTTTTCGCAATTTCAATCTCATGGAAGGGATTTGCAGGATTGTAATTGAATGGGCGAAAGCCGTTATCGTGGTGTTTTGTCTCCGAGAACAAGGGATTTATTTCAAACCGAGCATACCTTACGCTGCAACCACTTTTACTTATTATGTCTGCACCGAAAAAATTTTTACTGAACTCTTGCAAAAACTGATCAAACATTGCGAGTTCGAAATATTCGAAGATCTAGATCACTTATACGTGCCGTTGGTGTTAAACGTTTATACGGTGACGCTGAGCTTTACAGCAGATTTGTATTTGATTTTAACGACTGATTTTGTAACGTTTTCACTGTGTTGTGCTTACTTTACAATATATCTTAGACTGAAAGACTCCTATTATAATTTTTGGAAGCTTCTCGTGTTAGAAAAGCAGACTTTTAACAGTTTCCGCGACGCAAGTCAGGAAGATTTAGATGACTACGACGACATTTGTGCCGTTTGCTTGAATAAGATGAGCAAGGCTAAAATCACACCTTGCAACCACTTTTTCCACCCTTACTGTCTCAAAGAGTGTCTTAAAAATTCATTCTTATGTCCGCTTTGCAAAGTGAGTTTTTGAATAAAACAACAAGCTGTATTTTATCGTTTTATTACTGAGTCAACTAATACAACAATCAAAAGGTACAACAATTATACATTAAAGGGAGTGTAAACTAAGGGAAGTTTATCACCATTTTTAACAATAAAATTGACATTTTTGGATGTAAGATCGATAAAGAAGTGGTTAAAATATTCGACAGTGACTAGAAACTTTTAGTGCCTAATAATTTGATACAATATTACATCATGAGCGTAGTGTGATTGTTATGACAGTTTTGAGCCAACTCCACTGAAAGAATTCGATAATTTTAAATTTCCGATGGAAGTACAATTAAAATTCTCCAAACAAGATCAGATACCAACAACAATTGTCTTTATTCAACTACGATACTATGTCTTTCACATAATCAGAAAAAAATTCTAAAAAAATATTTATATTCAAAATAATAAATACTTATCACATATACGAGGAAAGTTAATCTTTACTGATCCTTTAAGGAAATAACACTCCAACCCAAGACCCTCCTGTCGAACCCTGACGTGAATAAATTCACACCTCCGACATCGTCGATCCAAGCTGCACTTGCCACCATTCTGTTATGCCCCAGTCTACTCGATCGAGGCAGTCTTGCCAACCTCTGACCAGTCAAATCGAACAACCTGACGTGCCTGTTATCATGCGGAATTGCAATGATTCCGTTCGCTGAAACGCTCAACCTATTAACGGCCGAATCTACCCTAATCGTAGCCACAGGATATCTCATATTTTTCAAATCCCAGATTTTCACACTCCGGTCGTCAGAACCGGAAACCACCTTGTCTTCCCGAGTAAACACGGCTGACGTCACACTCCTGAAATTTAATTTAAAGAGAAAAACACCAAAAATAATCGAAAAAAATACTCTGTGTGTCCTTGAAAAACAGAAACTGAGTGGAGACTCTCCCTAAAGTCCCATAATCTGAATGTTGCATCCCTTGACGAAGTCACGGCTAACCTTTGACTGGGGTGAGTTGACGTGTGGGTCAACTCCTGATCGTGGCCTAAAAATGTTTCAGATGGAACACAAATCAATATTTTTTGAATTATTGTAAAACCTGAAAGGGTGTTTAATAACGTCCCCGTTTCAACATCGTGCAAAATCGCAGATCTGTCCCACGAGGCTGTAATCACTTGATCAGCCCCGACTATCCACTCGGCCGCCGAAACAGCTCCACTGTGCCCCAACAGCTCCCTAAATGGGGTCCGAAGAGTGGAAATTTTTGAGTCTACTTTATCGTCAAGATCCTCCCCTTCCAATTCTTCCTCGGAAGAGTGACCCTTCTTTAAATAAAAATAGTTTGGATTTCTTCCAATAACAATGTAAATATTATTTTAATTTAACAAATTACAGACGAACGTTTGCTATTAACCTAAATGTTTTGTTGCATTACAATAGAATAAAAATAAGTCTGACAATGATTATTTATATTGTGTTCTTGTGATGTTTCAAGGTGAACCTCGATTCAAAAATATGCATTTATTGCTTTGTATATTTTTTCTTAACTAAATTATTACCGGTAAATCCCAGTTTAAAGCCGCTTGCCAAATATGAGCGGAACAATCGCCACTTCCGGTCAAAACCAGATCTTTCGCAGGGTGAAATCTAATTGAATTAACGGATCCGGTGTGGCCTTGGTACTGGAGTAGACAACGAGTGGTTTCTATACTCCAAATGCACGCACTATGATCTACAAAAAAAAAACAATTTGTAGAATATCTCAAAGATTACACTATAATTACAGTACAATATATGTAATTAATGTTCTGTGTAGTTAATTATTTGATTGTTTTCGTAATTGTATATTTTGCCAGTTTAAAGTAAAAATTATTTTTTCAAGGTTGACTTAATGGATCTTTAATGGCTTCAACTATGCAGCGAAATATTCGCATATTCTGAAATTCTTTTCACTTTCTTAAATAACATTTGGAGTGGAGCAACTTGTGTTTACGTAATTATAGTTACCAAAATTTTCATCACAATTTAGTTGAGAAATGTCCTATTATGTGTAAAATAATGTGTATTTTTTTTGTCAAAATCTATCTTTATGATGCTTAATAGTTTAGGAAATGACACACCAAAAATAATACCAAACATATTTATTCCGATTCCGTAGGTTGATTTATTAAAAATTCATAGCCTAAAATCGATACAAATGCATAATTTAAAAATTGCAGATACGAGAGCTTCGTAAACAATTTAAATGATGTGTCCAAAATCCACCAGCAGTGAAATTCCTCTCCTACATACATAAATAAATTTACAAAAATAGAAACGTTGAAAATTTTGAGTCACACAAAAATGCATTTAAGTTGATATAAAGTGCGAAAATAATTTGTTAAATTTGTTAACACATTTTAGAACCAGTTTTGTTGTTTGTTTATACTCGTAAAACTTATTAGTGACTCAGTTTTTGTAAACAAATTCTATAAATGTTGCACACTATTTGAATTTTTTATAGTATTCATATTGATCTGACTTTTAACATTTTTACTCGTTATATTCGATGTCAAATTTTATTTATACACCAAAAAACTTTATTTGAAAAAATAAATAAAAATTAAGTTAAGACAATAATAACTACAAGAATTGACAGTATTGAATGAAACAATAACAAATGTTATTGTTTTTAATTTATCACGACCAACTTGTACAAAATTCATTGTTACTAGTTGCTAAACTGTAACTCTTTAACGAATAAAGATTATTTTAAACTTTTTTTCTCAGACATTTTCTATCACTAGTTGACGTATGGCGGTTTACTTTTGAGACAGCCTGTATTCAGGCTAATAAATTACTTCGCAATCAACAAAAATTTTAATTAAAATATTTCATTCACGTTTCATAATAATTGAATATTATTTTTATTAAAAAATACCACACAACACTTTCAATTTCACCAACATTTCACACAAACACGACTTACTAATTATCAAACTTGTATCACAAACAATATTTAGCAAAATTAAATAATAATAAAATAAAAAAATTCTGTAAATTGTTTACAAGATTACAAGCTTTAACAGAAACATTTGTATGAATGGTGATGTCTACTTATAAAAATAAACTTGTTTTTCAAGTTGTGAAAATAAACATGTAGTTTCCATTAAAACAAAAAAATCAACAGAATCATTTCACGTTAAAGGTGAACTTATGATAAAAAATTATAATTTAAAGTGTATCGAAAAAATTTTACAAAGTAAAGAATATCGGTGTTTAATAATGAATTCCTAATAATTCTGCATTTGTACTAACTGCTCCCCTGATGCTACTTGATAATTTATTCAGAGATTCGCTTGACCCTGACCTTTAATTTATTTCCCAGTGGCTAGCATGTCCAGTTGTTCTTGTTTATAATTACATAAGTATAATAATTTATTGATTGATAGCATGCCAGCCTTCTTTAATAATTATCAAATCAATATGAAGTGGCACATGTTGCGGGCATTTTATTGCAAATTGAATTAAGGGTCAAGGTTGTGCGTCATTGACCTGCATTAAAAAGAATTTATTTCATACCTGCAGAAGCTGTGCCAATGACGGGAACACCTGGCCTGGCCACAGAAACTTCCCAAACTCCGTCCTTGTGTCCAATGTAGCTCTTCAACAAGCCACAATTATATTGTGGTGCTTTAAAACTGGACACGATTTTGCTAGTTTGAGCCTTCAGTTTATGGGCGGTTTTAGACTTTTGAGAGGATGAACTCACTGCAATTTCAACAAAACAGCGCTCTTCATGTAAAATGTAATCATAGATTAGTCTTACATTTTTTTGACAAAACTTTAGAAATGTTGTTTTCAAAATCAACACAGTCGGGTTTATCAAACGTGTCCCTTTCAATTTTTTCATTTAAAACTTCTATTTTATCTTGTACTAAAATTATGCGAGTTAAATCTAATTGTTTGTGTGGATATTACTTACATGACTGGTTTTCTTGATATAAAATATCAAACTCTTTCTCAATGAGTCTAAACAAATTAAACAGCTTCGTTTTGTAAGCTGGGGTAAGGGGGCAATCATTTTCTATGTCTGAACGGAAACCATAGAAGATGTCTCCATCGAGGATACCACTTTGTGGCCGATTCATAGAGCCTCTTTTTGCTTTTGATTGAACCTTACTGTTCGAAATGTTTTGATTGACTGACATCCTAGACGCGCGAGAATACTTAAATTGTTCAAAACTTACGAAACAACGTTGTACAATCAATAAATACACTGATTGTAACTTTGCTTAATTACCTTTGGAAGCTCATTTAATACTCAATGTCACGTCCAATTACACCACTGCACCCTATTCAAGGTCTGCGATTACGTTAAAATGGAAATACTTCTTTTAAAAACAAATTCAACATGTTTATGATATATTGGATAGACTTTGACGTTTCTGACATTTTAATGACAGTATACCTGTCTTCTGTCAAAGTCAAAAAGCAACTCCCTCATTAAAACAGATTCCTATATTATCGGTTATAAAACATTTTATTTAAACTGTCAAAAAATATGATTCTATTGGCGACACTAGATTTTTAGTCATCCTTTTCGGTTGAATTTGAAAATCACGGTTACCAAACTAAAATTTTAAAGACACCAACTTGAGGACATTTATTTCAGTCACCCGGTAGTTATTTGCATTACAAAAAAGAAAAGTCTATCTTTTCCTCGACAAGTCTCGAGCAGTAACCACCCAGGGAGGTACACTTTTCACCCATGTAATAAATATAATTTTTTCTACGATCCAGTAAGAACTTTTTTTTTCATATTTGCACATAATTGTAAATGAATAAGCCTCATTAATCAGTAATGTAACGGGCGGCAATAACAAAACTTATCTATATATTTATATTATTTTTTATTTAGAAGGTAAAAATTACAAAATAACCAGCACCATGATGCTACTTAAAATAAATTAAATCGTAACATAAATAAATAAATTAATAAATAAATATCAATAATTGTCAACAAAATTGGTAAGTAACTGGTAAAGTGCATTAAGCATTAAGTACTTTGGTTTAATATCATTAGTTTAAATACCACAGTGTAATACTGAACAGTCTTGCAACAACATTAATTTGCATTATTTGTTCTCACGTTTGCATTGGCATGCTGTTGTACATTTTCGGTCAATTCTTTTCCTGTTGTTTCAAATGGTAAGACCAGACAAGCTATAGAAGCCAAAATTGCAGCCACTGTATAAACACTTGTAGCAAAAGAGATTGAACTTTTCAATAAAACCTAAATATATTTTTTTTAATAAAATCAGCAAAAAAATTGTAAAATAGTACCTGAGCCACATATGGTGTGACCATGGCGCCTAATCTAGCCATAGCACTACAAGAACCAACTCCAACAGCGCGTAATGAAGTTGGATATACTTCAGGAGTATACACATAGGCGGCCTGAAAAACTCCCGCAATAATACCACGCGCTAAAAATAACATCACAGTCAAAAAAACACGCCTAAAATAAATTATTTAAATGGGCTAAAAAAAAGTTAAAGAGAATAAAATACTTTTCTGAACAAACCATAAGAAAACAACAACATATTGCGTAAGCTACAAACTGTACAGCCATGGTTTTTTTACGTCCAAATCTTTCAATAGTAAAAATTGTAATAAAAATGCCTGAAACAAAAAATAACAATCGAAAGATATTTTTGGCGTGAAATTACCAGGAAATTCAGCCAACGTTGTCCACAACAAATCCATATAATCAGTCGTTTGCAACTGTTTACAATCAGCTGCGCAAGTGTCAAGAGTCTGAGAAGGTAGAGGTATATCAGAACATAAAATGCTGGAGGTTTCAAAAAGTTCCGTTGTCATAAGAACTAAACCATAATAACAAAAAGCGCAGGCCATCCTAAAAAATTACGAATGTAACTCTTCTTTTTATTGTGAGAGAAACAATACCATATAAACCACAAGAGAAGTGATGTTCTCCTTAAAGATGGCACTAATAGGTCTCTAAATCGTCCTCTGTGTGGTGACGAAGTGGTCGCATCATCAACTACTAACCGTCCAAGTAACATTGGTTTACCATTATCTTTAGCAATTTTTTCTAAAGTTTCTAAAGCTTTATCAGTTTGGCCACTCGCAACGTGAAACCTTGCTGATTCCGGCAACCACTACCAGAAAAGTAATAAAAACTTACAACTGAATTATTCTTTTGATTACTTACAGGACAAACTAAAGCAAAAGCCAACAAAGGCCCCGTTGAGAGAGCCAAAAGCCACTGCCAACCCAACGTGGGCATAACAACTAACGCAAGAGCAACCTCGAAACATGCACCCAATGCCCAAAAACACTGCAAAAACAAAAATTAGACAAACACAGACAAATACAACAAACTTACATCAAGCAAAACAACACACTTTGCTCTTTGTTTTGTGGGTAAAAACTCGGCATAAAGCGTAACACTAAAAACCAAAAATGCAAACACAAACTAAAAAAAACAAAATACTCACGATTGAGGCGTACAACCAATTGCAAACCCCACAAGACCTCTTAATAGCAAAATCCACATAAAACTAGGTGCAATAGAACTCAACAAACCGTAATAAAACAACAAAACTGCACACAAAGTTAAAGCCTAAAAGGGCAAGCATAAACACTACGTGAGTAAAAGTCTTACTTCTCTACATGCTTGCGTCCGTATCTGTCGCTCAAGTTGCCCCAAAAAGTTGAGGATAACATCATTCCTAAGAACACGACGGTTGTGGTTAACGCTTGTTGATACCTCGAAATGTGCCAATCGCAATGCAACGCAGGGGACAAGATTGATAAAATTGTCATTTCCATGCTATCAGCCATCCAACACAAGCCAGTCCACAAAGAGAGTTTTACTTGAAACCAGCCAAAACCCAACGCATTAACCGCCTGAGTTACAGTATACGTATCTAGAAATGAATAATCAATACAGAATTCGCCCCCATAATGACATTTTCGTATTACCATCAGGGACAACAGAGACCGAAGCCATTTCGATGTCTTGAGGAAGTCCATTTTCGGCAGTGGGCAATTCTGTTCTCGAGTTCGGTGCTGAACTTGTGCTACCATCAATGTCCTGATAACCCTTAGAGCGTCGCAGAACCATGCTACTGTTTTATTTTGATATTTTCTTAAAAATCAACTGAGATACGTGGAAGGGGTTCCTAACCTAAATTTATGTTTACCTGTCAAAAGTGACAACCAACTGACAGTCAATCTGACAACCTTTTGACAACACATAACCTAAAAATATTTAGATACATTTTTTTATTTAGATAGGATACTTATTATTATGTAAATAAAAGGTAATTACATTTCTAATAATTAAAATTTTATAGCCACTTTAAAATATTTCGCAGATTTTTTGTGTCTTCTAAAAATTATTTGGTATTTATAATAATTATCATATTTGTAAAAAAACGTTTTTTAACAATTACCTAATAACAAGCATTGTAGTGTTTTTCCATTATTATTTACAACATTTAAATCCATATGTTTGAATATCAATGTTATCATTCAAGTTCATTTAAAAATAAACTTATGTAAATAGTTGCTTTTTATCAGCTTTGTTATATGAAAGAATACGAGATAATAAATGCTTTAAAACATCTTTCTTGTGTTACTTTTGTGTTGTGCACTGAACCATGGTAAATATTTTTTTGCTGATTAGTAATTACACAAAATAAATCTTTATTTTTAGGTAAATTTTACATTTAGAGGCCTTATGGCCCCAACTCTCACTGCTTTTAAAAATGATTGGTACGAAATTTTACTCACTTATGGTTTTAATAAATAGTTTTCCTTAGGTCAGTGGATTTAAGTGTTATTCAAGATTACGCAAAATTTCTTGCTGATTCAAAAATTATGGGCGTTTTAGGTAAAGATTTCAAAGTTTTTTTTTAATAATGTCTCATAAAAAATAACATTGATTTAAAAATATTTTATAAATTTTTAAAATATACAGTAAATGGGACAAGTGGTGAGGGGATGTCTTTGAGTGTCCGAGAAAGGAAGCAAGTGACCGAAGAATGGGTCAAAGCAGTAAAGAAAACGCACCAGCATTTAATGGTTCAAATAGGTGGAGCACCCTTACCTGATGTTTTAGAACTTGTACTTGAAAAACCCCCAAAAGTAAAATTTTCTTACTTGAACCAATATTTTAGGCAAAGCATGCCGAATCAGTTGGTGTGCATTCCCTTCTTTGCTTACCTGATCTTTACAATAAGCCCACTAATTCAGTAGATTTGATCAGATACTTGAAAATCGTGGGGGCCGCCGCTCCAAACACCCCCCTTCTTTATTATCACATCCCGAGTTATACTAACGTTAACAGTAAGTCGTTGTTTGTTGGTTTAAAAAAAACCTAAATGTTATTCTAGTCCATATGGGGCAGTTCTTGAATGATTCTGTCGGCAAAATCCCGACTTTCCACGGAATTAAATTCACTTCAACTGCTTTAGATGAAGGTGTGGCTGCTGTTGAAGCCAATGGGGGCAAATACGCCGTGTTTTTAGGGGCCGATCAACTAATGGCCGGGGCTTTTACTTTAGGTTTTGATTCTGCAATTGCAACATCTTTAAATATGTTTCCTCAGTTGGGAGTGAAAATCCTCGAAGCGGTCAAACAATCGAAACTTGATAAAGCAAGAGAAACGCAACAAATTTTAACAAAAGTTTGTACTGTTGTTACTAAACATGGGGCATGGGTGCCTACTATGAAAGTCGCTATGGATTTGTTTACACCCATTAAAGTGGGAAAGGCAAGAGAACCGTTGGTGAACTTAAATCCAGAGCAAGTTAAGGAAATGGAAGCCACAATGAAAACTATCAATTACAGTTAAATTTTCATTTAAAAAAAAATGTTACAAATAAAATATTTTAAATTTCAACAATGGAGTCTTCAATCTTGATGGGGTGAATAAAACTTTGATGGCAATACTGGCGACACGGTATTACTTCCAAATCGTTCATTAAATGAACGATTCTGGGATTGGTACCGCATTTCAATAACTTTATCATAAAATCGTGATAATTTAACAGCGTTTGACGAGCCTGCGGCAAGATATCGCGCCTGCCTCGTATCGAGGATAATTTCATCTGCCCCAAATTGACTAGCAAAGGTGCCTGTTGTAGATTTTCTTTCATCAACCTGATCAAGCTTTGTCCCAATGACAAGAATGGGTATTGGAGTAGAACCAAAGAAATTCTCTGGATCATATTCATCCATACTGTTGACGGAAGTCAACGATGTTTGATTAACGTCATGGTTTATTAATTCTTGTAACCATTTGTGGAGATTCATTTCAGATTTCCTATTTGTTAAATCGTGAACTAGAATCACTCCATGGCAAGGGCTGTAAAACACAGGCCTTGTATTTCGGTGATTATTGCTTCCACCAACATCCCAAAATTCTATAAAATATGTTTTCTGGTCTTTTGTCCCTTCCTTGTACTCGTGAAGTTTTACTTCCACTGAACACCCGACTGTCCAACTGGGGGACCTTATGGGCTCGTTGTGTGCGACAAGGTAAACAAACGAGGTTTTGCCAACACCGGAGTCACCCAATACCATAATACGGACCCGGTCTATTGCCGTCATTACTTTTTTAATAATTCCAAATAATAATTACAAGTAGGAAATTGAGGTTACCTTCGTTGTAATGTCAACTGTCAAATATATGTATGCAAGAGTGTATGGCACTTAAAATTACAGTTGCTTAAATAATTATGTTAATTACCACAAATAAAGAATTAACAAATGTGCCCTACTAAAAACAAAAAATAATAATTACAAACGTATTTTACAACATACTTTGTAGTTTTATTTATTTATTATTTACAAATTTCAATATAACTAACGATTACGCTTCAACTGGTGAACTTTAAAAATGTAGCATAGCAACTTTTAATTATCAGTTTACAATACTTTGTAGAGCAAAAGCCGGCTTTTTGACAATTACAAATTTCTAGGTTATCGGTTATCCTTACATTTCAAAATTATGGAAAATAAACAAGAAGAAAGTTGCTTAGCTTGTAAAATCACGTCAATTTGTTGTTTAACTGCAATTGGTGGTTACCTCATCTATCATGGCAAACAACCAACACAAAAATACAAGTACTCTTTAATTTCCTTAGGATTAGGTAATTAATACAAAAAGTGTTTCATTAATTGCTTTATTTATGTAACTCTAGGTTGTGTAGCGTTAGGAGCTGGAGAAATATTTGATAAATCGCCGTTCCGTGATACTAATCAGAAAAATTAATAAAGTCTAAACAAAAATAAATGTTTCATTTTCCAACTTTTCCCAGCTTTGTGTCAGTTTTAGGATTGGCTGTTATGTTTTGTACAGCCACAATTAATTCATTAGCCCTTGTTTGCAAATGTCTTAAATCATGGATGTATAAAATTCTTAATACTTTCGCTGCTTGATTTAAGACCGGATCATTCAAGTCGAATCCTAAATCAGCATCTTGAAACGGAAAAGGTGTACCCTTCAAAGACAAACTTAAGTTTCAATGAACTTATAATTGAGCACAAATTACCTTTAATACAACTTCACTCGGATTAGCTTGAGCTTGTGGGGACAATCTTACAGTTACAAGCTTAGTAACTGCTTTTAAAGTTACTAGTGGGTCAGGGTGGGGCGTTATATTCAATAGTTGTGCTACTTTTGAAATACCTTCTGCAAATTCTTTACTGTGGACTGAAATTTATGAAAATTATTTACTGAAAATATTGTCTTATTTACGTACAGTCTAATTTATCAAGAGGATTTTCAGTAACAACAGTTGGAACATTAGTTGCCTTTAAATTCTCAACCGCATGTTTAATATATACTTGCCCTAAAACAAATATTTATTTTTGTGTATTGAATATTCTCCAGACTAGCGTTACTATTATTATGAGTCTCAATTTGCACAGCATAACCTAAAAGCCACTGGAGTTGTTCTTGATGGCTTTGTAAATTGGGTAAACCTAAAATCTCTTGGTATTTCTGAAAGTGGTTAGGCCAATCATTTGAAGTTATATTTTTAAGGCCATTTGCCACGTTAGGATTGGCTTTATTAATTTTATTTTGTTCTAACCATACCACAATTTTTCTAAATGTTGCTTCATCTAAAAATTGACAATTTCAGGTTAAATTTCAAATACCGAGAGAAAAGCGTCACCGTTAACGTTTACATCACACTCTGGGTACTCTAAAGCAGATAATAACCTTTTTACCATAATTAATTTATTTGAAGAGATTATATCTTGATTATAAATAAAAAAAACTTTCTCGATAAATCTGCCGTTACTTCTCAAAATGTCAATGACCTTGTATGGTTTGTACGAAATCCGAACTGGTCGAAATAAAATTATTCTGAAGAATTGTTTTTTTTCATTTGAAATTAGAAAATTGTGATGTTTTTTGAGACAAAAGTTGCATTAATACATAAGTGTTTATTAAAAATGCACATACAGTACAATTAATAAAAATTTCTAATAGCTCGTGCTCAGTCTTTTGTAAAATAAATATTCCTATATTTAAATGCCACCAGGGCTAATAAAAACCTACATATTACTTTTTTTCTTAAAACTAAGTTATATCATAGGTAAGTGACAATATACATACTATATTTTGTGTATAACACAACATATAACACCTATAAATAGTTAAATACAAAAATATGGTAAACATTCTCTATCAATTGTCCCAAAACAAAAATCTTTTTACTATTTGTGAAATATTTCTCTGAAATTAAAACAAAGTTCTTAACTGATGGTGACAAAAAAAAATTTGAAAAAATCAATTCAGAGGTCCGGAAAAATTTGTTAAATCATAAGTAACTTTCCAATAAATAAAAAATAACAATCGGGATTTAATTTCTTTTATCACAGGCAATTTGAGGCATACCAATAAAAGACTGCAAAGTAATAAAGGGTGTAAAACGTAGACAATTTACAGAATCGTTGGTCTGATATTGATATAATAAGATAATGTAATATTTCGGTACAAATTTCATCAACGTTTAATTAGACATACCGAAATATTACTGTCCAAAATCCATCAGTTATAAGTTCAAGGTTAATATACTTGTTAAATTTGGATATTGTTCAAACATTAAAATCACTATAAACGTCTACATGTTATACTTTCATTTAGAAATGCAGTTGACTATACATACTTGCATTTTGTAAATATTTCGTCTATAATATCCAATCAACAACGTAAAAAGAATTATCACTAAAACTGATATTAAATAAATATCACGCAACTTTTTTGATAACAATAACAAACAATGGCTAGTGTATTAATCTCAATGCTGAGATGCGCTGTCATGCTCTAGTTAAAAAATGATTTTTTAACGCTTGACATATTATATTACATAATGGAAGCAGCACAATCTCGCAGTAACAACACAACATAACAAAAGTTTACACTAATAGCACCCAATATTATGCACAAAGAAAATTAAAATAAACCTAACAATAACTTAATTTTTTAAAACGTAACTCTTGCCAAATAAGAGTAACAATGAGATATTGAAAGATTTACATTTTTTAAATCGATATTTCCCCTTGTGGCCCCAATACATTTCAAATGCACTAATCCAATAACTAGGTTAAAAAATGTTAAAAAACTTATTTGAGCACATTTATACAAATCCCAACAAGTAAGTACTTTTCATACAAAATCACTACTTAGAAAAGTTTTTGAACATTTTTAACGCGTTGGCTGAAGTCTCACTCAACAACTGCGCAAAACAGAAACGAATTAATTTGCATGAGTGTATTGCAAAGAAAAACTAGCTAAAGATTTATTTCAGTGTTTGGAAACATTTTAGTTTCTAAATACTAAATCATTTAATTGATTTTAAAACATATTAAAGCTCGATTGTCGACCGCTTCTCCTTATTAATTAATTAAATGATTCGATATTCAGAAACGAATGCTGGAAGTGTGTTGAAAAAGCGCAATCGTTTTGTAAGATTCCTAGTAGCGTAATACGTATTATTGTAGTGTCACGTGAAGCGTGCTGAACACATAGCATTATGACGGTGGCAGATCATTGGAGCCAAGGGGATCATTTTCTCATAGAATTACACAGCACCTACAATACCTTTGACGGGATCCTCCGGCCGAAGGTGGTGGCGTAACTGGTGCAAAGTAAGCGTGTACCTTAATATTGGGTAAATGGTTCTATAAAAAAATCAAACCAATGACGAATCTATTTTTCTATTTTTACAAACTCACTCTTAATCGTTTAATTCCAACCCGGGTGATAAGTTGACAATCATAAAGTTCGACTCGTTGTAAATTATGGCATGATATTAAGTGTTCGAGGGAAGCGTCGGTAACCAGGGGGCAATTGTCTAATTCTAAAACGGTGAGGTTTTCCGCGGCGCACGGAGACATCGACAAGTGTCTTATGCCCTCGTCCGTGATTAGCTCGCAGTGAGAGAGAGTCTGAAAATTTCAGCAAGAGAATTATTTAAAGAACAGCATTTCTAGCAATTTTATGAAACATTTTGGCTATAAAATAACGATGTGATTCGACAGAAAATTTAAAGAAGTTGGACGTTAGTGATTATAAAAGAAAAGGTGCAAATCGAGTACCTTACATTTTGAAAACTACTTATTTTTGCAATTCGATTTACTATAGCATTTTTGAATAGTACAACCAAAAAACTCACTAAATATTCAATCCGGGGGCAACCCATGGCTAAGTGTATTAAAGTGTTGTCTGTAATCAAAACGCATTCGTCCAAGTCCATTTTCTCTAGCCAACGGCAACTCTGAAGATAGTTTTAAGTTATCTCCACTTTATATAATCCAAAAACTTACTCTGGCAAGTGCTAGAAAACCTGCATCAGTAAACTGCGAGCATCCAGCGACTTCAAGCGTTGACAAAAGCGTACACTTTTGAGCCAACGCTATAAGCGAAGCATCTGTCAATGCCGAGCATCCTGAAAGACATAGATAGTGTAACTTTGGACACTTTTCAGCCAAAGCTTGCACAGCCTCGTCTGTTATGTTCTGAAAATAATCCCAATCGTTACGACATCAACAAAGTGAAATTCAAACTTACACAACAACCAAGTAAATTAACAACTTCTAATTGATCGCAGAACCTAGCTAGACAAATAACAGCTCGAGAAGTGATCTGTTTACACCCTTTACTAATAAAACTTTTCAATTTTCGGCAACCTCGCGCTAACGCTTCCACTCCATTTTCTGTTATGTTGTTCGACCAACTAATATTGATGTGAGTTAAATTCGGACAACCATCACTTAGTGCTTTTAAAGAATTGTCGGTTATCGCCGAACAACCATCTAAATTAAGTTTCTGAAGTTTAGAACAGTGTTTAGAAAACGCCGTGCAAGAGGCATCAGTCAGTTTTTTACAACCGTTGAGATTTAAATCTTCGACATTTGGGCACAGTTGAGCTAGGGTTTTCATGGAGCCGTCTGCGATAGACTGGCAACCACGGAGTGACAATTGACGTAGAAAACCGCCACATCTTCGAGATATATTTTCGATAATGGGACCCTAAAATCCATCTTTGAAACGCAGTCACTTCAAAAAAACTTTTTACCTCTACGTCTCTCTGAAAGTCAAACAAGTCGATTCTTTGCCAGTTTGAGCCGTCTAAAGCCAGGACATTCCATGCTTTAGATACTTGGGCACAACGACATAACGATACTACATCTATGTAGGAAAAAATCCGAAGTAACAGCTCCTTTGGCAATTTCTTGTTAATGAGGGCTTCGTCATCAGACAGCACTTTAGTTAACTAAAATGACCAAAGTTTCGACTTCAGTGCTTTTACATTTTTTTGTGCAAAAAAGCCAAACACGATCGTGTTTGATCAATTCTGCTTCAAATAGACAAAAATCTAACAAAACATGTCTACACTACTAGGTGATCGATTCAAAAATATTTTGAAATTATAAGAAAATAAACATGCAATTTTTTACAAACCTGTTGTTTCATCGTATCTACAGCCATTAGTGAATTGGTTTCTTTGCTAGAGCCTTTAAAATGTTTTTTACTTCGCCACCAACGGCGTGCTAGATTAGAAACAGTTGCACTTAGTTCATTATTCCCTTCCAGAGGTGTTGTGCGAGCAGACTAACATGCAAAATAAAGACATTCAAAAAAACTCAAAAAAATCAACAAATCAATAGCTTACGAAATAAACAATACTTTTTTGGATGTTTGTGACGGCATAATTATGCACCCTAAAATGTGTCGGTAACGAAATAGTAAAATAAAAAATGAAGTCGCTTTACCTTCTCCCAGCCACTAATTATGCTAATTGGTTAGTAAAAAAATGAAAGGCGAAAAATACATAGTGTAAGAAAAAACAATAATCCTTCATTGAAACCTTTTGTGTTATTAGTATTACATTTTTTACTCACAAACAAACAAGAGAAATTATTATTAAATCGTTTATTAAAAAACACAATTACAAAATTTTATTTTAAATCGTTTACATAACAGAAGATAAAGTGCAATTATTAATTTTCAAACACACAAAATTGTGTCAATATTCCAAAGCAAAATTTCGAAATTTGGTATTTACTTTTTCAACACAGTTTTTGATTGTTTTAGATAAGTTATCATAACAATTTAAACCCAGAATTCTAGTTTATCGTACTCAAATAATTGTAAATCATTTGTATAATTAACTCTTCCGGTTTCTAACAGCTGCAAAACTCTTGACTCATTCACAAAGCATATAAAAATGTAACGCTTTTAAGAATACTGTTGCTTCTGAAAATGGAAATTAAATTGTTTCTAACTAGTTTTTTAATATAATAACATTGTAGCCGACAGGTATTGATTTTATACACTGCATCTAATGGATAAAGTTTTATATTACAAGACTCGCAACACCTATAATTTTATAAAACTTTGTTAGCTGGGTACTTAGATAGAACTGTCATAAATTAAACTGCTTTGTGTATTTTTAATACACTATCAATGCACTTTGAGAAAAAAAAGTGTCCAATCTCCGACTTTCTGTGGACTCCAAATTTGCTTTAGAAAGTGAGGTATAAGAAAAATTACTCTGAATAATAATTATCGACCTAAAAATAATTTTCAGTTGAAATTTCTTCACGGTAAGTACATACAAATAGTTAAAAAGAAACATACACCACACATTCAAGTCACTCCAACACAGCTACACACCAATGTCTTGTGTTGAATTGTGTAAATGAAAAAGACAGAATCTATAAAATTCACAAACCTTTTAATTTGCCACAAATCCACCATTTAACAATATAAGGTTATTGTTAAATCTGCGGACGAAAAAATTACTTCCAAAGTTAGTCAATTTTGCTGTAAATGACCTGAAATAATTTAGAATTAATTTTGATTAAAAATAAAAAAGTGGCAACTAGTGAAATTACATAATGGGATCCAGATGCCGTGTCTATTACATAGAATAGTCCTAAAAGTCCTAAATTGCATTCCTAACTGGGTTTGTACTGTCATTAACTTACATAAGCTGGCGGTTTATTACCAATTCAATTTATTACAACTGAAATATAAAATACCAAATCAAATATGTACAAGCTTTTTCATTCATCTAATTTTCGAAAATAGATCGTTCATAAATATAGAAAAATGTACACATCTAATCGAGCATTTAATTTATCGATTGAAAATAAATGCCAAGAATACCACTCACTAAAACCTCTTCGTATATACGAATGAAACAGTTTTCCAGGAATTTTCATACAATAAACATAATACCTAGAATAACCTGACTAATCCTAATTTTCGATCATGTGAATACATTTCAAGACGCAGTATGTTAAAATTTCTAAATTTCGCATTGAAAATTATTCCCACTTCCATTCATTTATATAAAAACTAAAGCGCAAAGAGAGTAAAAAATATTATAATTAATTAATTAATAATTAATATTATTTATTATTAAAAATATTATATAAAAATATTGATGATTTCGAGAATTTAATGTTTATTTATATTTTTGATTCTGAAATAATTAAAAAGTTCCAATGCTAAAATAATGCTAGTCATTACTGTTCATTATACATATTGGTAACAAAGATATTAATCAAAAAATCATATAAATAGTTACATATGTAACAAATAGGTATATATTTGTATTACAAGGGAGAAAAGTGTAT
Source organism: Tribolium madens (assembly GCF_015345945.1). NCBI lineage: Eukaryota > Metazoa > Arthropoda > Insecta > Coleoptera > Tenebrionidae > Tribolium > Tribolium madens. The sequence continues at coordinate 6,686,880 of NW_025401063.1, forward strand.
CTTTTCCTCCCACAGAAAACACCAAGGAAGGAAAAGACACTTTCCACCAGTGTAATACATACATATAATTTTTCCTACGACCCAACAAGAAAAACTTCAGAACTAACAATTTCTCTTTATATTCGCCAGCGATGAACTTTTCATTCCAATGACTCAGAATAATAAATAATTTCAGATTTGCTTGTTTCAAGTAAAGCAAAAAATGTTTTTCCTCTAGTTTTAGCGTAAAATCAAAGATAAAAAATTTTTCCACTTGTAAACTCAATCCGAGGACATACTGTATATTTTTATTGTAATTTTGGCAGATGAGAGAGGTAACATTTTTACCTACTTGGGAGGTAATTAAACACTTTCCTTTCTGACATTTGGGTAGAAACACTTACTTTCCGTTAGGGTCGTTGGAAATTTTAATTTTAAAAAATAAAACATCAAAAAATTATATTTATAAAAAAGACAATAGATACTCACATCCAACAAACTGCTGTAGAATTTATATAATTTAGATGTAAGAAATGAATTGTTAGAAATTAACAATGCGTATCCTTTCTCATTATAAAGTAACTGGTTTTAAAAGTAAATTATATTTCTAGTTATGATATATTTGTACCAGAAAAAGATGATTAAATCAAAATTTCGGGATAATTGTACGTTTTTCAAAGTTTCTCATTATTATCCAAATTAACAAGAAATTATTCTTTTCGAATCAATAAACAAATTTTAGGAATTGGATTCAATAATAGAATACTGTAAATTTAACAATTATTCTTTTAAACTGTTGATTCTTCGTAAAGAAAAATAGAATTGAGCCAAATGCCAAAAATAAAACTAATAAATGTTGAATAAAACTTAATATAATTTGATAACAAGGAACAGTATTTTGGTGGTAATTATCATAAATAAAAATAGTTCTTAAATGTAAGTTAAATTAGTGAATAATTTAAATCCTGAACATTGAACAAGTTCATGAAAAATTTTAAGACGTAGAATTCGAGAGATGTCATTAAACGGCGGACATGTTTGCGACGAATAGTACGAAACACACTCGTGAACAAAGAAAAAAAAATCAAAACAATTGCATTTGCAACAAACAACACACCAAACCAAAGTTACCCCAAAAACTAGCCGAGTAAACCAGCAAAAAAACGTTCGTGCTCATGCGGTGTGCCAAAAAATCGCAACGAAATACCAACTTTGACGTTTACACAATCAGCTGATTTACATCAAACAGTCGAACGTGAATAAAAACAAAGTTCGGCAAGTAATTTCGGACGCGTTCACAAAGCTGCGATTTGCCAACATACCTCAAGTTTATTCCTACCCGCATAAATCATAGTAATGGGGGCGCAAAGTGTGCGAAATGTGTGTTTTCGCTGGGGCGAACTCACAGAACGTGCACTCGAGATGTACTGTTGCGGGACTGCTAATACAGACGGCCTTGGCTGTAGCGCTCCACCGACGAATGAGAAGTCGCGGATTTGTTTATGACCCCCACCATTGGTGCCGGCACGATCAAAACAAAAACAAGCCGTTTTCGCGGGACGACGGCGAGACTGCTGGGGGTCGATGGACACAAAGAACTTGCTTTGGAGCGCCGCGACGCCCGATCGAGACGAATGGTGGCGGTGCCGACGGCGACGGCGGCACTGCAACCAGCGGATATCGATCGGAGCGCTGGATCGGCCGCTTGCATGTGCAATGCACCTGTTATTAGATTAGGCTGCTCTGTAAAAGTTTTGGTTGACGCCGTCTGGGGTACGTGATTCCTCGAGAGCCGATTAATGACGGGGGAAAGCGGGTTGACGATTCTTTATTTGGTCGTTACCCCGACGGTGCACGGGAATGACCCCACAAGCGTCTTCAGGATAAGCGCAAAGCGATAAGATAAAAACGCTCCTCCTCGTATACCAAAGTTACAGAAGCTCTCTAAATGTCTAAAGAAAGAAATAAATCACTTTCAAAATTTGTCTCAAAGTAATTATCCAAAACAACCTTTGAGATTATTTTATTTAAAAATTGCCTAAAATTATATATTTCCCCAGTTAGATGCGTTTTCTTCTTTTCTTTCGTTTGTGTGTTTAACTGCTCTTATAGTCTGAGTTAAGGACTAGAATTTATTTAAAAAAATGCAAAAAAAGCAAAATGCTCAGTATCAAATGTGAAAATATACTCAAATTGCGTTAAATCTACTTTTAGAGCTTTAGTTTTTTTTTTTCTTTCAATAGCGATTTCAGGGTTGTAAAAGAATAGTAATTTACGATATTTGTAAGTCCGGTAATATTATGAATATCGAAATAAGTACTGGAATAGACTTACTGGATGTAAGTATATTATAATAAATTTTTGTAATAATACATTTGCTATATATGTGACTATAGGTACATACATACATTATGCTACTCATAATTCACACTTATCATAAGTCACAGTTCTGTCTATATTATTGTTGTTGGTTGCCAGCGTTAGTATCCCCGGGACACCATAAGTCACAGATCTGTCATAACAAATATAAATTTTGTAAGTAAAATAAGTGTTTTATGTAGATAAAATGTCATATTCTACTCGCAAATAATGGTTACGACTCGTTTTTAAACTTCAATTCACCTTCCTGAATAATAATAGCCATCATTAATACGCTCGTTGAATAATATACTATTATCTCATGGTGTTTCAAAAAAAAAATTGTCAAAAAGGTTTGATTTGCCGTTTTGTGTTAAAAATAAAAATCCGGTAAATGTTGATTTTGTAATAGATCACTTCCCGGACTCAAAATAGAGTCGGAAAGCTTAATTTACCGGGGAATATGAAATAAAACAAAAACAAAACAAACCGGGAAAAATCTGAATGTTTTTACTAAAAAACTAATTTTGTTACATACATAATAGGCAATACAAAAAGTTTAATATTAATACAAAAAGTACATTTTTTAAATACGGTTACGTGCGATTCCAAAATTACTAACAAAAATCTAATTTAAATTTTTTGAAAAAATTCAAAACGGCCTCAACCACACTGCATATGGAAAAATTCTAATAAATTAGAATTAATAAATTTATAATAAATTTAATAAATTATTATAATTTAAAAAATAAAATATCGCGTATCACGAAATCAAAGTGCAGTTTTCCTACTATCAGGGAGCTATGGACTCAAAAAAATACATAGGTACACAATAAGAACTTAAAAAAATCGATTTTATTGGGAAGGTAGACACTGAAATTTACATAAACTAAGAGCGCAACAAATAAAATAAACATTTTTTTGACTCATTATTCTAGGGACCGTATTATTAAAAAATGCCCCAAGCCATCATTTTTAAAAATATGACAATACTTTTACAGGTTAATGTGATAATTTTTTGGGATAGATGCTCAATAAATCAAAATTGCTCACAATAAACTGTTCAACTTAAATCAAAGAAGTGTTGTCATAGTTAAATAAAAATAAGTTATGGCTTTTTTAGAGTTTTTTAGAATACAGCCTAATAATAGAAAACTTTGGGCTTTCGTCTTCCAAGAGTTTTTCAAAATGTGGCAAATACCAAATAATGAAATTAGGTTTACTTTTTTAATCATTTAGGATCATCACGGAATAAAACCAACTTGATAAGTAGTGAAACAGAACTGTAAATACTTCATAAATAAACATCAAATGTGTCTAATTCAACACGAATAATAATTGCGATAATAAAAGCCTAAATTTAAAATTTGGTCACACTCATTTCATTAGCATGATATCTGAGGTAAATGTTACCAGACAACAAATTAGATGTTTAAAAATACCAGTCATGTTTGTTGTGCGATGATATTTTGAATTTATAATTCATTTGTGGAATTTTTTCGAAATAAAAAAGCAATCAGGTAGACCATTTTATTAGAGGTAATTAAATTCGGCAACATTTCTTCGTTCGAACAATTTCTTTCGTCGGTGTGCTTTGATCTACGACCCTTCGGACCGAGAAACCTCCAATATTACAGTATTCAGAACAATACATTCCCGGAGGTGGCAAGTTTTGCCATCGACTTGCCTCGGACAATGAATCCTCAAACAGCGTACATCTGTCTTGCAGATGGGGGTATAAATACGAGAAGGTTTGTTTGATGTAGTGATCCTGGTATTCCGATTGCATACCACTGTTATCCAAAATCATAATTAGAAAAATCATCTAGGGAATTAGTAAAAACTCACAAATTGGGAACGCGTTTCAATGACCTCGACATCAGCCTCACCGGCAACACATTTTTGAATATTTGTCTATCGAACATTGTTTTATTACCGGAAGACGGAGGCAAATCGAATTCACCTTGCTGCAATTTTCACTACAAACGTATTCAAATTGATTATTATTACCTACGTTGTAAAACGTGAGTGTTTTATCGTCAGGTAGGTCTTCATGGTGTATATATTCGGACTTGTAGACAGTTAAATAAGGGTCTGTCCATTTCCAAAATCCCTTTGTGTGAGGCTGGATGGCTGGTTGTTGCTCACAACCCAGCTTACTCACCTAATTAAAATTCAAGTAGTTAAATAGACACCAAATAGAATAATTAATTAACTTACATGACACTTTGCTGTAACAACAGGAGCTTTAACTTCTTCTATGCTGGGCGGGATGTAATTCATTCGGAATGAATCTTTCATTTCTGAAAGAGGAAGCGCTATCGGAGGAGGAGGATTAACAAACAACTACAACAACATGAGAATTAGTCAAGAAACAACTTAAAATGAGATACCTTTTCTTCCACATTCCTTAGATATTCCAAACACTGGTTTTGTGGCGGTCTGAATAACTGGTCGGGTAAAATAACTTTCCGCGGGTATTCCTTGGAATACCACGTTTCAAATTCCTCATTTCTGATGGCAAGATCCTTATTTAGCAATTCTCGTTTAATTGTTGCTTTGACTCTCTAAAATATCCTCAAAAAAGCAGACTTTTAAAATTGCTTTGTGACTCTTACGCAATCGAATTCCTGGGGCACTTGTGGGATAAACCGATGACACTTTCCAGTGGAAGTTTCATGTTTCTTTGCTGTGTTTTGAAAGCTGATACAATTTGAAACCATTTTACCTCAACTCATTCTTGAATGATTAAACTGGTTACCATAGAAATCTCAATTTAGTTTTGTGTGTTTTGTCAGTTAGGTATTTCTTGGAACTTGCCGTTTTAATAATTTACAATGTCGGGAACAAAAATTTCTGATAAAGACCAAATTAACCCATCATCTGCGGAAAAAATTGTATCGGCTTTAAATGTGAAGAGTACTGAAGCCTTCTTTGCTGATCCGTTAGTCACGGAAGCAATATCGAACATCTCGACTCCCTCTGCAGCCTCAGGAGGATCTCCTCAAGATTTACACAAAGAAAGACCCTCTGTTACAATCGATACATCTGGTGATAGTCTTAATAAAAGTTCGGCAGACCACATGTCTCACTCGACAGTACACTCAAATACCACTCAAGCCAGCCAAGAGACTATCAACACGGGGTCAACAGTAACCTCCACTACTTCAGTGGAGACCACAGAAGGTGCAGAAAAGTCTTTACAATCAATCTTGTCGAAAAAAAGTATTAGTCAGACCACACTTAACACCATCAGCCAAGCCTCCAGTTTGGGGACACAACTTTCAGACGTCACAATGGACTCAGGTAGAATAGAATTTTTTTTAGACGGTATTGAATTAAAAATATTGAATTTTCGCCTCAGGGAGACGCAGTAGAGCTTCCCAGAAAAGATTGAGTAATGTATTTCGACGCCCTTCAGCGCCTACAAGTAATATGAGTTTTAGAAATCCGTTAGATGGTAAAAAGTCGAAAATTGTAAACTGAATTTAATGTTAAGCCTTAGATATGACAAACGCCGAATTAGTTAGTGCCGTAACTGAATTAGAAAAAAGTGCAAAACATCTGGAGCTAGAAAACATGGTTTTTCTTCATTTTTTAGAAAAAAATGAACCATCGCTAATTGAAGGTTTAAAATAAAACTCTAAAACATCTTAAATATGGAAAATTTAGGCATGGACAATGTTCTGAAAACTGTTCAAACTATGCAAGATCGCACCTCGGTCTCCTCTAAAAGACTGACACTAACGAGAGCTTCGCGACAGTCAGAGTTTTTGTCATATTCAACAAGTTCCATAACCCCCATGACACTAGAAAAAGAAGGACCAAGGTATGATTGTAAAATTTATTAATGATCTACATAAGTTAGAATAAGATTTTCCCCATCCATTATTACACCATCAGTTATAAGTTTTTCAAGACAGTCTGCAAGATTTTTTGAAATTACCCCACTGTCGTCCTGTTTAAACAACCTCAATTTTTTTTCAGTTATCTTATTATTATCATTTCTCAATTTACATTCGTTTGCGATTGCATCAATTGCGCGCCCTAAACTCCAACTTTTTGAAACGAAAACAGGTGTGACTTGACCAGTTTCAGGATGCGTAACATTGAAATAAACACGGTCTGTGGTTGGAATACTGCTGAGCCCTTTAGCCTTACTCTTGATCTTCATAAGTTGTACTTTATTTGCCAAGTTTTTGCCCTTCTTTTTAGCCGCAATTAAGTTCTGTTCGATTTGTTTGTCCACCGCATTTTTAGCTTCATTAAATTGCCTCACAGGTGCAGCCCGTTTTTCCCTTTCTTGAGCAAAGAATTCCTCATCTGGTTCACTACACTGGGTAATATGCCGGTGTTTTATACAGAAATGTTTGTGACAATTGGAACAAAGCAAAGGTACCAAACTGGATTCGTGACAATTTTCAAAAGTGCACTTGTAAACATTTTCAATTCTTTGTGGTTCTACCTCAACGTTGGTGGAAGTTTCACACCCTTGCACATGCTTGTTGAAATGTTCAGAACAAAATTGTTTGCCGCATTTACATTGTAATGGGAGAAAATCTAACTGTTGGCAGTTTGGATGGGCACATTGTTGCCCCAAATTGGGGAGTTCCATCACTGATGTTCACTTAAAGCACCGAGGGCAATGTCGGTCCACTTTTGTTCTTGTTCTTTGAGAGTTAAGTGGATATCTCCGGAATCGGCCTCAGGATCGGCTAGTTCGTGCGTGGGTACGTTGATGTCGTCTTTAGGGAGTTCCTCGGAGCGCCAATTATCGTCAATTAAATCAACAAAATAACCGTCGACAGCCACAGAACTGTCCATTCCTGGAAAGTGAGGTTATGACACAATTGTAAAAAATTACACACAAAATAGGAGCATTTCGTCTTGAAATACTTATGAACAGTTATCAAAAGCACTTACTAAGATTGGTAGAACAAATGATTCGGCAGATTGCAAAAATGAACACAAATAATTTAGTTGCAAACTTTTTTAGTTCCGTTTTAATTTTTATATGGTTGGCTACACTGAATGTTGAAATTATAACGCAAACTTTAAATTTATTGTAATCTTTATTTTCAAGAATAAACATTACTCAAAAGACAGATTTAATAATGCGAGAAATGGACGATATCCAAGCGGCGTTAGATAAAATAAATAGAAAATGCTACATTACGAGGCATAAATTAAAAGCAGAACTGGAGGAAATGGCCATTAGAGAAAGTGAAATTCAAGAAATCAAAGATACGTTTGAAAGAATATTTATTAATAATGAAGTATTAGAAAAGTATACTCAAAAAAATCCGGCAGATCGATTTTGTAGGTAAAAAGCTTTTTCATTTTATAAAAACTATGATTTTTGAGACTTTTCTATTATAAGATTTATGGATGAAACTTTTAAAAAAACTCGTGCTACTACCGACAAACTACGTTTAAGAACAAGTTCTCTGAAAGTGCAATACCAGAAAATATGTGCTCAATTAACTCAGAAGAAGCTTCTAGGCGAGCATTTACAAGAAGTGGATTTTGAGCAGCTCGAAATCGAAAATAAGCATTTAAGGGAGAAAATTGATAAAAGGAATTTGTTGCTTCTTGAACTGAAAAAAATGAACGGCCACGCAAATTTATTGCTGAGCAATCAGAAGAAGCATCTGTTGAAAAAAGTGACCGATTTGAAAGTGTATCAAGACACAATTAAAACCCAAGAAGAGTTGGTCCGAAAAATCGACGACGAATGTGAGAAGGTTTCTGAAGAATTGGACGCAACTAAAGAAGAATACGATAAAATTAAAACCAAAAGTGAAAATTACGAGGTTAATTGAAATACGACTGCGTCTGTCTATCGTACCTTAGGTACCTTCTGTTTTAGAGTATGTAAAAAAGAAAGCCGAGTTGGGTCTGCTGAAGAAAAATCTAAAGATATGGGAGAGACGAAAACAAATCAAAGATGTATTTCATTACAAAAGTAGGAATTCATTATTTTTAATATATTTTTTTTTTTCAGATGGCACTTACTGCCTCTGTGAGAGAAATGAAACACGCGACAGGTTTGCCAACTGTAAAGTCATCTTGGTTTATGTGAGATTTTCGCAAAGTTGGTTGAGTTTGAGTCATTTTGTTGTTTTTACAGTAATCCTCATGATTTGCACCGAGGACGAGGATCAATTGAGAGTACATTTGAGTTCATATTTGAACGTAAAATGAGGCTTTCACAGTTATTATTGCATAAGAAGAGGAGCAGTCGCCGTAAAACACAGTAATGTAATTATTTCATAGAAAATGAAAAAAAAAACATCAAAATATTATTAGCATTTTTTATTCTATAATTAATTACTAAATAATATTCAGAACAATAAACAAACTTTAAGACAATTTAAGAACAAAATAGTATTAATAATAATGAACCGACATCGATTTTACATCACTTATTTTAAGAGTCAGAACTAGAGTCATCATCATCAGTTGAGTACCGTCTTGTAGAAGAAGAGCTATTTGTTGCGCATACTATTTCGTAAATACCATAACCAATTGCTACAAGTCCTGCTGTAATACGTAAAGCATTAAATGATACCGTTGCCACTGAAGAAGATTCTATTGAATCACGTGGTCTGAACAGTTGATGAAGACCTACTGGTGCCAATGATAAAGATTCGAGTGAAGATTCTGTTGAAGGACTTGGTCTAAGCAGTCGTTGACGCAATTGATTTGTTCTTTGTTCATTTAGAAGCTGACGTTCTCTTTCTAAATCAAATCTCTCTCTGTAAATTAAAAACCGTTCGTCGATTTTCTAAAAAAAAAACAATGGGAAATAAATATCCTAAAGTAATAATCGATAATCTTACCCTGGTAAGCTCTTGTTCGTATTCATTATGCAGATCAAGACTGCTTCCTAAGAATCTAATATTATGATAATTGTCAAGTGCTCTTGTTTTACAAGATTCGTGGTGATTATTAAGTAATAAAACTGACAAAAAATTATGATGCATTTGTTGATCATATAAATTGAAAGAAGTTTCAACAGCGTTGTTATGTTGATTTCTTATTGCAGTCTGAAAAATAGAGATATGTTAGTATATTTACGTAATTCTATAAACAATACAAAGTTTGCTTATACCTCTAGTCTTGTTTCAACTTGTGGCAAACCATCTCTAAGTATTTCAGTGTATATGTCAAAACGTCTAAATAAATCCTCTGCAGTGATTTCTTTTTCGTTAAAACGTTTTACTGCCAGATTTTCTGGTTCAAAAATGCACTCAACTAGTTGTTTAACATAATGTTTAAAATTAGCACTGATTTCTAAAAAGTAATCGTTTATTGAATAACTTCAGTTTGATACATTAGTATAAGTACAACATACCATTTAGATCTCCTCTAAAATTGTCGTCGGCGGCTACCCTCTCACCAGGAAATGGCAACAGAGAGCATTTAATTGGTTTAAATAAATTGCGCAAATTATCTCTTTGCCCATTTATTTCGTTAGGAAGTGTATCATGATGACTGTAAAGTCTGTCATGAAGCAAAGTCTCACCCCCTGAAGTACCAAATGGCCTTTCGTAAGGTGCAAGCCAGTCCCGGATTAAAATCCAAAGATCTTGGAACGGATAATCATCATTTGTAAATAATCTCCCATACTGACCAAACATCTATAATATATTTCGTTTAATTTTTTTTATTCATTAATGTTTTACACTTAATAAACCTCTAAAGATTCTAAATCATTTTGATTCAAATTGCGCATTACGTTATAAATTTGTACGGAACTTATCAATGTACTAAGGGCAAAAATTGTTGTCGAATTTTGTGTAGTGGTTTCATTGTCGTATGCACCTTGAGTATCAAGCAAAATGACTGCAATCTGAAAATCGGATTTGGATGTCAAAATACAAAACCGCTATGATATTGGTAAATACTTCTTCATTTGATGAGGGTTTGTGAATAGTGAAAACTTCTGGCCACATTAAAATACCATTCGTATGGGCACTAGACCCATGTTCCCACGAAAAACCTGATAAATGCGAGCCATGTATGGGATCCAACCAATCAGAATTAGGATCAATTGGAGAAGTCCCATGCTAGAGTTTATAAATAAGTAGTAGATGTGCACTTTTTTGTCATAATCAAATATTGTCATACGTACCCTTAATTTCAAATATCTTAAAAAAAAATTTAACAAAAAAGATTTGCCTTGTCTGAAAGTTCCTGCTATTGAAATAACACAGATCTTCTGGTTTCTAATTTCCGGTCGCAAAAGAATACTTTCGAGAGCATTTACATTTAGTCTTATTGAATTATTTTCATTTCGATCTGTGTTAATTATTTGAACAGCCTCAGTTGCCATTATAAAGTAATTCTAAAATACGTTATTACGTTATAAAATAAAATCCACATTGTTTTGAATTAGTTAAACTTAAAGAAGTTACTAATTCATAAAAAAAAAACTTACATTTAAATTTGCTACAATATTACTATCCTACTGTAAGTATTAAATATTGCAACTTATCGAATACACATCACACAACTAGCAAAAACAATAGATTTTCGGATACTTATATATGACTTATCTAAGGTTAATAAAATTATTATCTGTAATCTATATAATCTATAATAATATAAAATATTAGCCATCAAAATGTCTTTTCAAATAACTATAGGTAAGTATAATTAAAAAACTTCTTGGTAATAGTATATTTCATAACGAGCACGGAAAGTGACACATAACGGCATAACGCACAAGTGAGGAGTCTTATGCACGAAGCGTCAACCGAGTGCAGAAGCCCCACGAGTGAGTTTTAGATTCAGATTTAGTTTAGTATCAGATAAACAAAATAGCAACATACTTGATAACAGTAATTACTTATTACATTATAACTATGCGTTATAATAAGGTACAAATTTTTGACAAATGAATAAGTTTATCAAGTTTCATGCCTACTCAATTGTTGAAATTGACATCTTTCTTATTATACCTATATAGTGTCGTAGAAAAAAAAGTAAACTTAATTATAAAGATAACCCGCTTTTAGCGTAAATTGTACCATAATCCAACATCCAAACTCTAATCTCCTTTTAATCATTTGACGCGATAGTTATGTGGTGGTTATCTGTGATTGTAAGTTTAGGGGAAATCCCCAATTTCCAACAATCGGTTAGATGATCAAGGCTTCGATTAGAACTCATGATCGTTTTATTTTATCACTCAATATGACACTACCTAACTAAAAATAAACTTGTGCTAATGATAAAAAATGTTATCTCTATGTGCTGATGTCTGAATAAGTATAAATTAGCCCAGAAATTAGGTAGATGCTACTTTTCTTTCATAGTAAACGATGTAGGCAACTAATATTACTCATTTATTCACAATTTCCCACTTGCCGGATTTCGCGGCAGCTTGACAATCTCACTCACTTAAAGTGCTTAAGTCCTAACGAAGACCTAACCTCACTTTTAATCCATGTGTTCTAAACGAAGCGAAGCACATTATTTATTTTAATTTGAAGAAGTAAACTTTTTCGTAAGTGATGGATTATTCTGTAGGCAGTTTGTCCGATTTAATAACTGGTTCGAATACCCCCAATAAGAAGAATGTAATCAGAAAAAAGATAAGTCCAAAAACTCGAGAATCAAACAAACATTCTTCGAGTTTCGCTTCTCAGGAACCTGATGAAACATCAGATTTTCAATTTCAAGAACAGAAGTCGGAAAAGACACTCAAAAAGAAAATCAAGAAAAAAGCTACAAAAAAACTCATGAAACCGAATTTACAGGCAAATGATGAGAATGAGTCTTTGGATTTTCAAGAACAGAAGTCGGAAAACAAACTGAAAAAGAAAAAGAAAATCAAGGAAAATAATACAGAAAAATCTGTGAAACGTGAGTTACAAATAAATGATGAGAATGAGTTTTTGGATTTTCAAGAACACAAGTCGGAAAAGAAACTGAAAAAGAAAATCAAGGAAAATAATGAGGAAAAACCCGTGAAACGGGAGGGACAGACAAGTGATGAGGATGGGCCTTTGGTAAAAAAAAGCAGGAAATCTATGAATGCGGAAAGACGTATTAAATCAAAAGAAAAGAAAGAAAAGTTTGAGGAAGATCCAGAATTACTTTCAAGGACAATATTTGTTGGAAATTTACCAATTAATTCAAATACAATACAGCTTAAAAGATTTTTCATGAAATATGGAAAGGTGGAGGCTGTGTGGATACGAGGAGTGCCTGTTGCGGATCCCAAGATTTCAAAAAAAGTTGCGATTATTAAAAAGAAATTCCATCCAGATCGAAAAAGTTTTCATGGATACGTAAGGTAACTGTTTTTATTAATTTTATATAATAATTAAAAAAAAAAAACATTATTTTAGATTTGAGACGAGAGATGAAGCTATCAAATCAACAGAAGCAGATGGTGTTCTGTACAAAGAGCACCATTTAAGAGTTAATATGAGTGACGCTAAAGACAAGCCAGACGAAAACAAAGCCATTTTTATTGGAAATTTAAGCTTTTGTATGAATTCTGTTTTGATTGTGCCTTTCATATATTAAATTTTCACACTTAGATGCAGAAGAAGATGACTTGTGGAAAACATTTGAATCTTGTGGCCCCATTTCCTCAGTTAGGATTGTAAGAGATAAGAAAACTGGAGTAGGGAAGGGATTTGGTTACGTGAACTTTAAAAATTCTGATTCCGTAACACTTGCTTTAGAAATGGAAAATGTTAAGCTTAAAGATAGGGAATTAAGAATCAGTTTATGTAACCTTAATGCCGCAAAGAAAAATAAAAAAACGGGTAAAGTGAAAGAGGTAACTTAACAACTTTTTTTCTACAAGGTAATAAATATATGTACAATTAATTTTTATAGATAAAGAAAGCCGGAAAACCCAGAACTAACAAAAATAAAGAGAAAAGTAATGTAGAACAAAATGATGTTAAAGAAGAGGTTCATGTAATTGGAAATCAAGCTTTCCAAGGTGTTAAGCATGCAGAGAAAAAGGTAATTACTTTTTCACAATCACACATTTTTCTTAAAACTGTCTTACAGAAAAAGAAATTCAACAAAGGTTTGTTGCAAAAGAAAAAGTTGGTTAAGCAAATAGCTCCAAAATGATTGTTTTATTAATTTCACTTTATTGTAACACTGGACAAGGAATGATCGTGAATAAATTAATTCGGGTCAATGATTATTTATTTGTACATACGGACTACAAAAACTGATTTAATATTTATTTTTACTTTCCAGTTCTTAGGTGCTTCTCCTTCATCTCACTTATTTCCATTTGATTTTATTTTTGTCACTTTTTTAGCTAGAACTTATGCGCACTTAATTTTTTCCTTAGGTGCCTCTTGGGGCCACCAACTAGGTCTGAAGGTCACCGCAGCTCCATCTCCCAATTTAATCTCCTTGAAAGCCAATGTTTTTGCTATTCTCAGCGAGGCCAGTCCTACATTTCCCTCTATGCCTCTCAACTTTCCTAAATTAACATTTTCTTGAACAATTTTTTCGTCTGGATATTTTGTGGGTATTTTGGTAAAGTGAAGAGGCATCAAACGTTTCCTGACCACACCAGTGTGATATACTCGTGCTGTTAGTTCCTGCCCCACGTAACAACCTTTATGGAAGCTAACACCATGTAAATAATCACAGTTACATTCAAGAGGGAAACATTCTCCTGGAGGCAAATCTTCAACTCCTTCTCCTACCCCTAAACTGTATCGCAACCAACGGTAGTTTTTGCCAGATGAATTTTCCGCGATTTTAAAAGTATCACCAAGTTGTTCAGCGACATTAACGCCACATTTTGCAATTAATCGAAAACCTAAATTTGCAACTCTTGGGTCGCGGTAAATCCACATGTCTTTATGAACTTTAAATGGGGTTTCCAGTGGTCGATTAGTTAATTTTTGATTTGAATTTAAGTCAAAGTTGTTGGTATTAAGTAAAACATGAATTTTTAACTCATCAGTTAAACTTGTAACGTCGATTTTACGCCTGACTCTGTATAGTTTTAAATGCTTTTGCAAAATATCTTCTGATTTAGTGTCACATTCAACTAAATACGTATTGTTTTCGGAACTACGATAAACAATAGCGTCGTAAAGAACTCGACCTGCGCTATTTAAGAACATTGTGTACATGCAACTGGGTCCTGAACTGATATGTTCAATATCGTTTGTGATTAATCCTTGAAGAAAATTTGAAACTTCGGGTCCTGATACCCGAATTAGAGTTCTATTATTTAGAGGTTCCAGGACGTGGGATGATAAAGTTGATAAGAGTCGCTTTAAAGGTAAGTGAGATAATATTGGTTTTAATTTTAACATTTTCGATAAACCTAACCTATAAATTTTGTCAATTTTTAATAATTCTGTACTGAAACACTTACCAACAATATATTTCAGCAAAATAAAGACTGTAATAGTGATTCTCCTGTGAGATTAGCTTTTAGTTTTGCTTATTTTTTGTAAAATTCAAAACCGTAAAATGTGAGGTTATACTAAAAATGACATCTATTTGTGTTTTTGGCGCTATTTTTAAAGAGAACTCAATAAAAATATAACTTTATGCGATGTTTAAATCGATTTATTATTGTTCTGAATAAACAACAAACGAACGGTTTAACAGTTCTTGTAGATAATGAGACAGTGTTTGTTGCACTAGCATACCAACCACTTTTAACATACGCAATCGATTTTATTATTAGATAAATCTAAATATTCCAAGGAATAAATTAATCCACTAAAGTGTTTCCAGTTTAAATGTTTTATAAAATTATGATGCACTGAAAAAATGGTTCATTTTGTCAATTTTTTAAGCAGTCTGGTACATACCTATACCTACGTACGATATCTGATTTTTACTAAGAAAATATCCGTTCAACTCTATTTTCTGGAAACAATAAAGTTGAGAGGTTTATTAATTTTTTAAGAAACTCTTGACGAATTATCACAATATTGCTTAGAGAAATTCATAATTCTTCCTATCATGCTTTATACTCTCAAACGTTCTTCGTGTTACGTAGAAAATTTTCAACGAATTTGCTTTTCTAATTTCTAAAAAGGTGTTGACTTGACGTAATCTCAATTTTTCTAATTTTTTTAAATCACTGAATGCATCATCGCTAATTTCTTAGAGATCGTTTGAGCCCCATTTCACAGAGAGCCTCTCAGTTTTCTTAAATCTGGGCTTTAGGGGGCTGGTTATTGACACAACGTACTTTTTAGTTAAGCGGCAAGTAGAGTTACTTACTTCCATTACCTAAACAAGAAATATGATTACTTGAATCCTGTGATAAGTCCTGTCAATTCTAAGTATGAAATTATTTGCAGGAGCTTTATCAAAAACTGAGTAGGTATGCAATTGATTGTAAACGGCAATTCACTGATATACTGTGATTACTATATTGTAATGCATCTTAAAAAATGTTTTAGAAAGGTTTGTACTGCAAAAATTTGGGTGAAGCAACTTGCCTTAGAAAAAAGTACATTGTTTTTTTTTTACTTGAACGTTAACATAACATATAAAAAAAAGTATAGGTACATACTGGACGTATTTATATAATATATTTGTTAAAAGTGACCTTATAATAATGAGAACTTATGTAATTTGCAAAATACTGAAGTTGCTTTTCCTGTTTTTAGAAAGTAGATTTAACGGAAATATCTTTTTGATGAACATATTCGTAAATAATACAAAAACGTATGTAAAACTGTAGAGTATGAATACGAGAATTCTCCAAAAATACAGAATGAAAAATATATTTGTTATTAAAAATATGACAATGAAAATAATATACCTACTCATCACTCATGGTCATGACGTCATGAGACATACTATCTATAGCGAGAAAAACTATGGAAGTAGGAAAATGACCGAATGAAAAAAAAAACAATATAAAAAATAGAAGAAAAAATTAATAAAAAATTTTATTCTTCGACACTGTCAAAATTTACGGTTTTTCTCCCGTGTAAGGAAGTTTTGACAACTGTTTGGCATTTCTCAATACAAAACGTCAAATTATTTTTAACAGATTTAAAGCAAGTTTAAGCCTTGTTGACTCTAATTCGAAGAATAAAATGTTGTATTCCACTCGTTTGAGTATAAATCGGACGCTTTATTCCACCTCGTAGATGGTAAACCACTCGTTACACTCGTGGTTATAAATCCACTCGGTCAAATAAAGAGTCCGATTTACACTCAAACTCGTCAAATAAATAACTATTATTTAATAAATTATTATAACGGGTGTTTTTTTTAATTTGGCGTCAAAGCTATTCATGAAAGTTTGATTGTGAACATGTTATTTACACATAAAATAAGTAATGTAAAATTACCTTCT
The DNA here is from genome assembly GCF_015345945.1 of Tribolium madens. NCBI lineage: Eukaryota > Metazoa > Arthropoda > Insecta > Coleoptera > Tenebrionidae > Tribolium > Tribolium madens. Next base: position 6,703,552 of record NW_025401063.1, read on the forward strand.
AGGTAATTTTGAGAACTTAATGAACAATATAACAATAAAAATAGCAATAACATTCAAATGCTTTTGTGAAGCTTTTATTAATTAGAAATTAAATACATATTAAATTGCTACATGAAAAATAAAAAATACCTATAATTCCTATATCTTAATTTTTTTATTTTTATATTAATATTAATATTTATATTAATATGATTTTATAATGATTTTATATCATAAGACCATAGCAACACAAAAAATTTCCTAAAGTTTTTTCTCTCTTTGCTTTAATAAATTAGTTTTTTCTTTAAATCGTGATGTCATGAAATTTTCTTACCATACGGTATACACCACTCGTTGATTGAATCCGGGAATTATCACGTTTTTGACAATCACTCGAAAAAATTTCCGGAAACAATCAACACACTCGGGGTATACATATATCTAAATGAAAATTATGCTTAACATAGGTAATTTTTGGAAAATTTTCCAGTTTTACAAGTTCTGTGCGAAATGCAATTATCGCCTTCTTGTTTCTTGGAAATGCTGCATTTAAAAAGGCGTATGGAGGCAATATCAGCGTAGCGTCGAGCAGCTACGAAAACCGGGCAGGAAATTACCCTTCGCCGTTCGCAATATGTCAGACAGGACAAACATTGACGTCAGCTTGTGTAAACAATGTACTCATTATTACATGTGTCGCGCCTCTGAAACATTGACCGTAAAGAAATTGGATAGAAATCGCAAATTATCAACCATTCGTGTCCCTCTAGCCATCAAAAATCGAGCAGTGGAAGAATTTTTTAAAATGACTGAACAAAGGCTTTTGAAAGTTTCGTGATTTTGTCTAAAATAGCGCCGCAGTGGCAGGCAGAAATTAATTATTTCTTTCATTAGTAGAAGTTTATTAATTAAGGAAGCGCTTCAGATTCGTCTTGTTGTTTGTTCAGCGTCATCTCAACCCTTTGCCTCCACTCGGATGAGACCAACTTTAAAATGGAAACTTATAAGAACGGCTTGCACAACAAAATTAATTATGTATCTCTAAATGGAATATTCATTCACTTGTGTCAATATGCGAGTTATTAAAAATCATAAGGTTTTTTATCTTCGTAAAATATTCAAATGTTATTTTGAGACACCTAGATTTGATAACAAATTTATTATAATTAGTTATCTTTCGATTGAGCTAATACATCAAACGTCTAAAACAGGATTTAAAAGGCGTAGCAAGCACGCATGTGTATTAAGCACATATTTGATGTTTGCCGTGGAATCGCGGCAATAAAGAGTGAACTAATACGAAATAATCCCATTATTGGCGTCGTGACGCTGCATTCTTCTCTTTCTATTTCGTGCATTGGGATGGAGAGGACGCTAAACGTTCCGGTTGTTGATTAGATCGTACAACAGGTAACAGTCAACAGGCTCAAATATTTGCAAATCCGTCTCGAATGTAAATATCCTCGTCTAAACCGGGTGGATCTGTTGTTACAATGTCAGACAATGCAGCTAATCTACCTTTAATTTGATAGATACCTAGATTATAGGTTTGTCGACTTTTTTATCAACGAGAATCATCAAGCCTTTCGTCCACCTTGTGTAAAGTATCGACACCAAATGGGAATATTTTTTTATATTAATGTTTTTTTTTTGTTTGTGATTTATACTACTATATCTACTACCTCACTTCATACGCATTAAAAACCATAACGATAGCCTCACCTCACTTATATTAAATTAACATATTGTTAATTTTTTTTATAACCTGTTTACAACAAATATACAGTGTGCCCTCGGATAGGTGAAACGACTCTTGTAAAAAATAAATACAATTTGAATAAAATTTTTATTTTTTAGGGTTCAGCATTGCTTGCTTAAATACTAATTTCTAACATTAGTTTTGAAAAATCAAGTATGTCTTAGAAATTTTCATAAAACCTATTTTTTTGTAGAGTATAGTGTCTTTGTGTGGCAAATACGACAAAAAATTATTAAGAAAAGGTGTTTAAAAGCAACATCTACGCCCGTATACCAAATTTTAAAATCAAAATCATCGGACAACTATGACTTTTTATTTTTTTTATGTTTATTAATTCACATTAATATATTTTTAACAGTTCTTTTATTACGAATAAAAAAATTACATTTAGAAAATCAGTATTAAATACATTTTTGACGTTTCTGTTAATGAAAAGCCATTATCTTAGAATAAAATGAAAAATCATAATTTTGAAATTTGGTATAGGGGTTTAAAATTTAATTCTAAACAACTTTTCTTAATAATTTTTTGTCGTATTTGCCACACAAAGGCACTTTACTCAACAGAAAAATAGTATTTTTGAGCTCCAAAAATTGAAAATATAATTTTTTTGTCTTTTACAAGAGTCGTTTCACCTATTCGGGGACACACTGTATATCAATAACTTACTATACTAATTTGTTGAGTTTAACTGCGAGAACATGCTTAATTAGATATAGAAACCAATAGAAAACCTTTGGGGAATCTTAATTGGCCGATTATATTAGGATAACAAGCAATATCAGATAAGAAATGGATTAAATATGCAATAAAAAAGGTTCTGGTTTTGCTAATTTAAATCTGGAGGTTACAGTTATAAACCAAAAAATCAACTTTTTTGTACTACCATGATTAGAAAATATTTTTTTTGCAAATTTAAATAATTAAGTTACAATAATTTATTAATTACATACAATATTTATTAATTATTATTTATTAAACAAGAAATACACTTCAGAATTAATTTATTATTAGCAAAAAAATAAATATAATTAAGTTTCGCTACATTTAATTTTCTGTTTTCTGTGTTGTTTTCGTGTCATGCTCAAAACACTTACATTTCCTACTCTTCTCTGTTTTTTTTAATTCACTCACCGCATCCGAAAGTTGTTTTAATTTGCTCATTATTTCACTGTGGTTAAGTTTTTCTTTCGTGCATTTAAAGTAATGGTCTTGAATTTTGTAAAAACATTCCCTGTCTATTTTTTTTGGAAACCGTTGGCTATTCTTATTACCGTCAAATTGGTTGTCTTTGTTAACATAAAAGTCAATTGTTTTTTTTCCTTTATTCTCATCAGAAAACAATAAAGGACTGGGTATATAAGCCCGTAGTTTTTTTAGAAATATAAAACTATAACCCCACTCGATAAATGACATAAAAATAATGACGTTTCTAAAACCGTTCACCACTGATGATCTTTCAATTCGTTCGATGTCAGTTACAGCAACACCAGTCCAAAAATTGACAATCACTAAAGACATACTCATAGCAAAAAGCAAAAACATCAAATATCCTGCAATTCCTGATGAATCGAAATCAGTCTTTTCGTCAATGTCGACCTGACCTGTGGCCATAATGTACGTTTTGAAAATAGCGGTAAAAAAATTTTTAAACTGTCCATCCCCAGAAAACAAAATTTGAAAACCCGTGCTAAAGCCCACAATTATAAGTGAAAAAAATAATAATAAAATGGTGAAGGTTTTGAAAACTTTTTGTAACATAACTGACCATTTTGAGAGTTTGGGATGGTAACCTGCGGTTAAAAGAAATGAAACGGTGAAGGCAGTGAAGACAAAAGCTCGGAATTGGTTTTGGATAAAGCTGCCCCAGATTGTTAAAATTAAAAATACTTCTACATAAGCGTGAAGAGGGGCGCGTTGTAGTACGAGAAATTCTACTTTCTCGTCTTTTTTTTGACAATATAAGAAAATCGGTAACTTTAGAAAGGTATTGATCACAGCTATTATTACACAAAACGTATATCCCCCTGTTGTTAAATGAGGGAGATTATAAAGGCAGGATGCTGATAGGGAATATAGTATCGCTTCAGCTAGTAAAATTACCCAAAAGTACACACGGATTATATGCCATTTTAGTAAAATAAATACATGGATAAGTGGGTGTGTCAAAAGAGGTTCCAACTTACCACGATTTCCAATTTTCGAAAAAACTTTGCTTTCTTTTAACTCACCATCATTGATTAAAGACGTAAAACGAATGTTTATCTTATAATCTAAATTTGCAAAGTGTTGGTTATAGTTATCTAAAGCTAAACAGTAATCGAAATATTTATCAAGATCCACAGAATCAATTATATCAAGAGGGCATTTTTGATTATTATTCTTTACAGTTAAGGACGCTCCACGTTTCAATAAATTTTGAATAGCTGTTTTATACGAACACAATACAGCATAATGTAGGGGTGTATTTTTCGATCCTGTACACTGGAAAGTAACATCTATATTGTTTGATTCCAAAAAAAGCTCGAATATCTTTGATTTCATTAACCCTTTTTGCCATTTGACGAGATTGTTGTATTGATTTGCTTTGATGTCAGTTCCTTTCTTCTTCAGTATTTCTTCGAAAATTTGGATGGAGTTGTGTGTTGCAGCTAATTCCAAAGGCGTCAGAAGGTTTAAAGGTGTTGTCAAATTCTGATCAGCGCCTTTGTTTAATAACCACTGGATAATTTCCAAATTGCATCGCCGTTTACAAGCTATTTGCAATAAAGTGTTCTCCTCATTATTACAATTCAAGTACTGTTCAACGTCTTTAATATTCTGAAGTTCAGATAGTTTGTTTCTGACTACGCAGTAAAATAACTTTGTTTTGTCGTCCATCTCATCAAGAGTGGTAACATCAATTTTCATGGTTTTTTCGAGAAAATCTTTGGTTACCTTGTTGTCATTTTTGAATACTGTTTTACTTAAAATCGATTTGGCCACAGTCTTCAACTTTTCTGATACGTCACTATTGCCTTTATTCTCTTCGTACAAGTCAGCAACATAGTCAATCGCGCTACTTCCCACCAGGTCACATTTGTTAATGTCGACACCAGCCTTGATTAATTCTTCTATACAATCTACAAAGTTGTCCTTGTTAAAGTTCCCATACTTGAGAGTGAAAATAAGAACAGAATTTGTAAATCTTGTTTGGTTAATTTCTGTAGAATTCATTTCGATGATTTTCTTCTTTAATTTATCTAAATCCAATTGAGCTGATGTAAAAAACAAGGAATCCGTTTCCGTTACTTCTTGACCGTCTTTATCAATCTCTTCATATTTATTTAGTAAAATATCTATGTGTTTATGTTTAAATTTATTTTTCGTTTCATTTGTTGCAAAAACATTAGAATCCAATGCGTCTAATACTATACATTTTTTTAGGATTTTGTTGTTGTCTTGAAGCTTTCGTATGGACTTGAGACTCTTATCATCGCACGCTTTACTAAAACCTTGAATCAATCGATACAAGCTTTTTGCGATATTTTCCTTATTTTCTGAAATTAATAAATTAATCTTATCTGTAAGATATCAAATATGTAACAAACCTGTGAACTTTTCCTCTTCTATTGATACAGAAGAATACATTTTATGCATAACTAACAACTGATATTCACCAAGTTGTATTCACTTCATTATATTGACAAAGTTTTTGTTGATAAATTACTCGATTAGTGAAATGCTTAAATGCAAAATGGCTCACAATATGAGACTCTAAATTTTTATGTCGATTGTGATGAGATAACTAGGGGGAAATGGCGAAACTGATAAGATAATTAAATAATATCATAGCATTTGCTGAGTTATTTCTTTTTTGTCGTCAAACAAATAGCATTTCAGTTTTTAGTTAGTTCTCTTTAATAACTTGCGGACAGCTTGTATCGGAATAACTTTCAGTAAGTTAACGCCGTTTTCATTTCTATGTTTTGAACTAGCGCCCCAGAGAAAAATGCCATATAAGGTAGGATACCAAGAACATGAAAAAAATGTTAAAAAAATTCTGTCTATAAAAATTTCGAAGTTATGAGAGTTTAAATTCTTGCACTTTGAGTATATTTATTTCTGTTGGAAAAATAATTTTCCAAGTTTTTTTGCTACAGGCTATTAGAAGAGGAAACAAGGAAGCTGTATCCTAAATTGTAACTTTGTTATTTGTGGCTTTTATTGACAGAATTTTTGTACCTTTACTAAATAATTATAAATAAAACATATACAAGATCATCAGTATCATTAAATAGACATAAAAAAATGTCAAATGTCAAAAAATAAATGTCAGAATTTTTTGACAGATAGAATTTTTTAATAGTATATTAAAGTACAAGTTGCAAAAGCACAAATTTCAAATTCCGAAACGAGCCGCGAAGCGTCGAGTTAAGGAACAAATGAGTGCTTGAAGAGCCTTCTGCAACAAGTGCTTTATACTATTTTTTCTATTTCGCCGCTTTATATTATTTTATAAATTAAAATACGAAAATTAAATTTTTTTTCTAGAGAATTTTGCGACGGTTGGCGACATTTATGTGTGGAATAATTTTAGGCGGCTGTAAAAAATAAAAATTATTCTTATTTTCACATTTGAAAATGAATTGTGAAGAAAGTCCGTCACTAAAATTAAATTACCGACTTAACGACTTATTCCAGCACGCAAATGACATTTGGGTGCTGGAATAGACTTATTCTAACACCGAAATAGGAAAACATTTTTTTCATGTTCCTCGTAATCTTATCTTACTTGAAATTTTTCTCTAGAGTCCGAGTTCTGACACACCCTGTATCTTCATAATTTATTTTCCATTTCTAAGTTCTTCTGCTTTATTATTATGTCTTTGTTTTTTATTTTTTTGTTGGTGTTATTCGAGATGGTTTGCTCTTGATTTTAGCACGTATTTTCAGGTATGACAACAGAAATATTAATTCGAGAAAAAAGTAAGCAGGTGCTACAATACCTCGAGAAGGGCAACTTGGAAAGTGCTCGACAAGCCATCTTTAATCAACATGAAATTCTAAGTTACAATTTTGGTTTGGTCGATTTCGTTTCTCTCATTCCCAAAGTACGAAACTCGAAAAACATTCGGAAAAACAACGATGCACTTAAAGTGGTAATAGACTGCGGATTTGAAATTTTTTCAAAAGGAGAAAACATTGATGAATTGTTATTTTTCGCTGCTGCTAAATGCGATTTGGACAAACTGAAGTTCAGCGTGAAGAAAATTCTAGAAGTGGATGCAAAAAACATTAACCAAGTCAGAGAAGGAGACAATGCTTTGGTTTTTCTGATAAAATATGGAAGTCTGGGGCATGAGGACTGTCCAAAATGTGTAAAATGTCTCATTCAAGCGGGTATTGACGTCACTAGGGAGGATTATTTTTCAAATAGTCCACTAGGACTTCTTGTAAACTTATATGAAAAATTTTCAAATAGAAAAAAGAAAAATGATGCAGTGCTTAAAAATTTACAAAATTGTATCGAGTTACTTTTGGACACAAAATTTATTGATTTAGACTTGACCAAGTCTGACAACTCCAGTTTGTCTGTTAGAAATCTTCTGGAAGAACTTCGCTTCAACCAGAACATTTTGACCTATCAGGTTGAGACCAACACCAGTGAAGACGATGTTGCCAGGTTATTTAAACTATTGCTAAGCGGTGAAAAAGAAGCATTTCAAAAATCAGTCAAAAAACACCTCAATGCAGACGACGGCAATAATACCTTTTTACAATTGTGTTGTGAAAAGAACCTAAAAGACACTGCAAGTTTTTTGATAAAAAATGGCGCCGATTTGACTAAAACTACCAATAGGAATCATCAAACGCCTTTGGAGATAGCAGCGAGACGGGATCATGGAGAAATTTTTGATGATCTTCTGACTACAAACAAAATTCCCATAGACGCACAACTTTTCATGACATTCGTTCTTAAACGTCCAAAACACATAAAGGCGCGATATTTAGACGAACTTTTAAAGTATAAACATTTAAATCCGAATTTAAAACTAAATAACGGAAATACTCCTTTGTATTACGCTATTACTTTTTCAAATACTGAAGCAATCAGCGTTTTGCTTCAACGCGGAGCATCTCTTACTGCAGAAAATGATAAAGGAAAATGTCCCCTCGATTACATAAATGCTGAAGATTTAGAAAATCAATTAAATAAGTGTATTATCCTTGATAATTACACCGACATTAATAACGGCAAGTATAACATAGCTTTGAACTTTCAAAATATTATTGAAAAGGATGATCAAGGAATAAAATCAGAAATAACGGTTGTTGAAAAAATTTCGAATTCTGAAAAATTAGCACATTTACTCAAACACCCTCTTATTTCGTCTTTTATTGATATTAAATGGAACCTTGTCAAATCTTTATTTAAGAAACTTTTCTTTTTTAACTTATTTTTTTACACAACAATTGTTTTATCAATTATTAATTTGAATCCGTTTACTTATTATTTTGGGCTGATTTTAAGTTTATTATATTCGGTCAAAATTGCTTTCTTTTTTAACTGGGAAGGAAATAAATTACACGAAACTGTAGATCTTGCTATGATTACAACAATAATACTTTTTTTAATGCAGAGTAATTTAATTTTGGCAATATTAGTAACGGTATTAATGGTTTGTTCACTTCATTTGTATTGGAGATTTGAGCCAAGATTTTCCCATTTTTATTCAGTTTTGATTTTTACTCTAAGTAACTTTTTTATTTATTTGTTATACGTACTCATTTTAGCAATATTCGGAGGTGTTATCTGTTACATATTTTCCTTAATGCACAACAACGAAGGAAATACAGCCAAACATCATTCTAAAAATTTATTACATAGTGTACTAATTTTACTTCCTCAGTTTTATATCCCACAAATTTGCTTTTTTGGAGTATTCGCTTCTGTGGTAACAATAATGATTATTACAAATTTTGAATATTTTCAGAAAAAAGTAAGAACCAAAATTAGCCAATTCGAAATAATGAGTAAGACAAATGTCTTAATATTTTTAAAAAGTGTTGAACAATTTTATATCCGATTTGGTGTTTTTATTCAAAGTCCTCTTATTTTTGAAAAAAATGAAGGTGGAATTCAAAGACTCGTAAAGAAAGAAAAAAGAAAAACAAAAAATGTAAACAATTTCATCATCAATTATTTGGTTAATCTAAACAAATTCACATGGGCGAGACTTTCGACTATGATGCTTAGCGATGATAATGTAATTGCAGTCAAAAATAAAATAAAAAATAACTGTGAATGAAAGAACAAGAATTGGCAGAATTATCTTTAAGTATACCTACATAATTATTGTTAGTATATAATGTTGATTAAATTTAATAAAATGTTCTAGTTATTAACTTTTTTTCACTTTTTGGTGTTTTCTTTTTTTTTGTTTTTGTTGATAATAATCTGCCTTTCAATTCTCATTTTGTTGAAATCTCAATTTTTTGGAGTCTCATTTAAAAAAAAGTGCATAAAACCCATTTAGGCGATACGTATTGTGTGTTGCCTACATGGTAAGGTGTAAGTGAAATAATCATTCTGGGTTGGTTGGTTAAAACGTAAAAATTCAAATAAAAATTGTAAACAAACATCTATTCCTAAATATCGACCACTGCTAAGTTCAGCTCACACATACGCAAGGCCAGTGGGTGGTGTTTGATTGATGAGTACATTGTTTGGACAAGTTCCATGGGGCATTTGCTAGCTGGGCTGACTGGTAGAGTGTTTACTCAATGCGAGGGTGAAAACGGGGATCACCCTATCAACCCTGTTCCCGCTGATAGTGCGAATGCACTCGTACAGATAGCAGAGCATATTAGAAAATTCACATGTCCTTTATTGAATCAAAAATTACACAATCATTTCACCACATCCATTTGCCGGATTGCTGACCGCAATGTCTTCTTGCTCCACGTTTCTCATCAGCTTCTAAACCTACACCCGTCACGGGGTTGCGTTTCATGTTGGAAGAAGAAACATTTGGCTCTCCAGGGGCCTTCTGGAAAATAGGTTCCGGTTTTTCCTCCTGTGGGCTTTCCTTGTCGCTTTTCTCAGAAGTTTCAGACTGTTCAGTTTCAGGAGTTGCAATTTCAGGAGTTTTGGAAGACTCTTCAGTTTTTGGGGGTAAACCAAACTGGAAGACGTCGCTACTTTGGTGCTGGCGCCTGTTTATTCTTGAAAAAGACGATCCGTTCACGGAGAATATTTGGTTGCCATCGTTTTCACCACATTTCGGCTCTTTCAAGCAAAAAATATCGCTTGAATTCCTCATTTTAATCGTATTTTACTGAGTTGCAAATACTGTCAAATGGATGTGACGTTAAATGTTTTTATACGCGGAAACCATGGATTTTACTTACTTGTTGTTTTAGGTTTTTCACGACAAAAATCCAGCTTCCTTCACTTCTAGTTGTTATGTTTACATAGACACGTTTCCAAGCAACCATACCAATCAAACCATGTGTGCCAACTGGATCAAATTCAATTTGATCAATGAATTTTTCCCTATTCTGGTTGTAAATGACACCAAACAGGCACTCCACGATGTCATGCAATACAAGATTTACAGTAATTTACACATTGGACACAGATTTTTGAAAATATTAGGATACATATGATTGTTGCTTACTTACTTTTTTCTTAATTTTTGTTATTAACAATTGTTGACAAAATTATTGACAATGGTCAGTACAATTTAAATATTTATAATTCGTTTGATATCTGTCTGAAAGAAAGAACGTTTCTTGTAATGGCTCAAAAAAATGTTACAAGAAGCTATATCTCTACATATCCATTGCACTTTTATGTTGCTTTTAAAGATGCATTCAGTTTTTTATTGTTGTTGATTAATTTATTTTAGAGTTGACAATCATATAACAAACTTGTTATACAGTGTAAGAAATGTATGCAGTTCCACTTTATTCTTTATTTACACATCCCATGCATAGATTACGAGTATACATACTTTTAGTCCTTGCAACACCGATTACCGAGGGAATGGTTTTTTTTTTTGTAGATAGTATTTGTGCAGCAATATATTTTATTTCCTTTGAGATTTAGTATCTATTGAAAGTTCCGAATTTCCAACACCTACACGCTTCGTTTGAAAAGACACGAGGGACAAATATTACCTTTTTAAATATGTTTTTCAGGATTATACTATGTTCCCTATTTTGACTTTTGTATAAAATAACACAAAGCTTGTATACACAAACACACAATTTCTTTGAATGTTCTGTCGGATGTTCCGGTCATTTGTATACTACAAAGCGTCACACGACTGTTGACTGTTTACATGATAAACATTTTTTGCACACTTTTAATTATCCTTATTACAGAAGTGGTGTATAGGTATACTTCCAAGTCAAATATTCGAGTATTATTAAAGTAATAGAAGCCACACATTTGTGTATTTTTTCTGTATCTCCAACGTTTTCATCAAGAATCTAATATAAAACTTTAACGCTCCTGAATTTTTATTTTAACCCCCTACTACATCTCATGAAATTTTCTCAATTAACAAAATTTGCTAATAAATTATAAGCAACACACACGTCATCTTTTCACTGGGACATAAAAGCTTCTAAACATACCAAATCACATATAAATTGGCATCGGAAACGTTGTAAAAGTCAACAGAACATGAATGGAACAAGCGGTGTAGAGGGCATTCAAAAAGTTAAAAGGCTGGGTAGGCCAGGTGTCAACTGACAAAGCCTCCGTGAAATTCACCCCACGCCCCCTAAGTTTTGCCACAATATCAATTACATTAAATAAATAATATGCCCAGTCAAATACATTACAGATCTATTGTGGACAACTTAATACGAAGTTAACTGGCGAATATCTCCAGAATTAGAAATATTTTCAGTTTGGTAACTGAACAGTTTGGTATTGCAAAATATTCCCAAAACTATTGTTTGTATCAATTTATTTCGATTTAATTCAATCTTCCCCTTTTCTTACTTTCACAAGTTACTTTCACTAAAATATTAAAAAGTGTTATTACTACCTGCATCGATATTTAGCGATTTTGTAATATAACTAGACTTAAATCTTACCTACCTCCTTAGTCATTTTAATTGTTTTAAGTGCTTTCTAATAATCTTGTGATTTCTCTTAATTTGGGATGAATTCAATTTAATTTTAATTACATTTTCTATTCTGCCTCGAACATTACAGGAACAGAATAGTTGGAAGTCTGCATTTCTTCTTTGGTGTGATTTTTTAACGAATGAAAATCGCGTGCTTGAAATTAATCCGCTTATAGTAAATTTATATAAAAAAGGAAACAATGGTACCCTGTATTTACGCAGTCAACAAGTTGTGTGCTCGGGCAAATAACTAAATATTGGCCCATCGCGCACTGCGTTTGATCTGTTCAAATTTGAATTTAAGATTAAATTTGTTAGACCTACAACCCACCTGTCAACATTATGCTCAAATATTGTTATTTTTACAAGTGATGTTGATGTTTGCTCAATATAGTTGTTACATTTGTATACTTTCGTGTTTGGATTCGATGCAGCTTTAATAATCATTCTCACTTTTCTCGTAATTCTGGCCTTTTTTTCCTTGTAAACACTCGATGATTTATCTGGCGAATTATTAGCGAATATTTCAGCGATTCGATCTGCGTCTTTACGATTCGGTTTGCGGATTAGGGCTTGTATACAGCAAAGGAACGTCAACAATGGCTCTTTGTGATCGAACTTTAACTTCCTGTGTATTTTCTCTTTTGATTGCTGAAGCTGTAATGATGGATGCGACATTGTACCTCAGAAATTTATTTTCACGGCTTGGAGATAATTCCGATAATTTTCCAAATTAGCTGCATACGAAACCTTCTTCATATTTCTTCAGTTAGTACGATGGCGTTAATGATTACGGTTCGTTGGCGTCCGACGTCTAATTGAGGCTCCGCGTTAAACTTATAATTCATGTAATTGTCACTGTTTGCCTTACTCATCGCCTCAGAGATGTATACAATTGTAAAATCACATGCTAAATGAAATCTCGACACGCTATAACCGATCAAAAATTATCCTAAATCTATTTAATTATTCGTTTACCTAATAACAACTATAATTAACAAGCGGTTTTGGTTTATAATTAGTTAGTTTTTCCAGCGATATATTGGATTTATTTAAGAGCATAAAAATCGCCAAATACTGACACAGGGAAAAAATATTTTGCAATAATAATATTAAATTACGCAAAAATACAGTTTATTCTATTTATTCTTGCTGATTTTAATAATTTTACATTATCTAAAAGGTTCAATTAATATTGCCGGAAGAACTATACCTAGTTATAAACTGTGTGAAGTAGAAAAATGTTTTTTTTTTATTTTAACATTACATAAGCACATACCTATGTAAGTAATTTAATTATTTCTGAAAATGAATCTTCTTGCATTCACTTTTCAGCCAATCCAATTCGTATGAGATGAAAAAACGGATTTTTTGTAAAATTTTAAAATTCTTTTCCTACTATGTAGTAATACTTATTAAGATTATTGCTGAAACCAAGTTTTCAGCTGTTTGTAATTTTTAATTTTTTATCAATTACCTAATGAAATCTCCAAATTGAACATATTAGAAACCTAATTATATCAAAATTATATACGATTTTTTTGACAATCTTTAACTCAAATATGTATTATGTATATATTTTAATAAGTTTTATAGAGGTGTATCAGTTACAAATAAAATAACATCTGTAAGTAAACTTTTTTAAATTTTTGAAGTTTTCATCGAAAATGCTCGTTTATTTTTGCACATAAGAAAAAAGCGATTTTTTGATGTTATACTTTTTAGACCTCATATAGACGGAATAAATTCTTAGCGTCATTTTTAGCTTTTGAGTCTATGTTTTGATAATGGAGTAGTATTTAACGTTGCGTATATATTTGTAATATAAATACCTGACTTTTTGACGAGTAATGAATTTATAATTACGTTGCAAAGTGAGTGAATTATTTACAGTTATGTTGTTTTTCATCCGGTTGGTCTGTGATATGTTTATTGCTTTATTTTTAGTATGAAACCCGCGTCAGAGGCATAAATAATAAATTTCTTATCCTCATAATTTACCAAAGGCTGAGATAAAGTTAACGTCAGTTTTATGAAGTAAATAGACCTGGTGATTCACAAGCATTGTTATAAGGCTTATTTGGCTCAAAGTTTAGAATCAGAGTTCTTTGCTTCATACTCGAGTCAATGCGCAATTTAAATAAAATAATAAAGATAATTTTCATACATAATTTATTGCGCCTTTCGGTAAACATCGCCCGTCCTACTTGGTTTTTACCTAACGAAGAAAAATGATCGATAATGATTTTACAATCCAAGCGGGAATCATAAATGAACCTCCATCACGAGGGAATTCCACGATATTCAAATACCATAATTTGTCAATGTGCACAATCTATATCACATTATAAGAGTGTCAAATAATAAAGTGGAGTGTTCCGCAGCTCACTAGATTAAATATGTACTATGTACACTGAAATCTTTGCCCGTTGTACGTGTGGAACGGAATTTTGTACAAACTGTATTTGGAGAGTATACAAAACGAAAGTATGCCTCAGTTTGGTCTGGAAATATTTACCGACAGTTATACATTTTCCTGCTAAATAAATTATTTTAGTAAATGTCGGCATTATACACCAAGGAGGGAGCGAAAGTCAATGTTTGGTATGAGTGATGGAGGAATGTTTTAAAATGTTTGCCTGTTCAAAACTCGGCAGAATTATTTTGCTTTTCTTTGCAAGTTAAAGGGAAACTCTCCCGCAAACAATTCCTCTGCCTCTTCCAACGCCAAAAAACGCTTTTAAACAAGCCGACCACAAACTCGTAATTTTACACTTGTTCTAAGAATTTAAAAACCCATCCTCTCACGAAATCTACTCTTAACTCAAAAATTATCTTCTGTTCACACGTATTAGAATCTTTCCCAATTTCAATTGAACGGCGCTGTTTACTTTTAAATGACTTGTTTTTCGTGTTTTTATTTCATTTTATTGTATTCTCCTATTTCATAAATGATTTTCCTATAGTTGTGTAACACAGATTTCTAGTAACGTAACTATTGTCATTATGGAAAGATCATGAAAAATGAAGACATCCGAAGGCAAATAAACAAGTAGGAAACAATTATCGAGTCAATTATGACCAAATAGACAGAATCAATAGTCAATAACGTGCACAAAGAACGATTACAAAGTTCAGCTTGTAATCCTCTTGTTTGTATTAGTTGTTGACCAATTCTTATTTATATGAACGGAGCCACACTTACTCGTTTAATTTGTATACAAGAGTAGAGAAGAAATTTACTTAAATTTAATCGTTTTGTAAATTTGCACGGTAAACTGTTAATATAAAATCGTAAAAATGTCAAATAATAAATATTATTTTTCATTCCATTTAATTTATTTATGTTATTCCACATACATAAATATTTAACTATTTATTATTTTCTGTTTATTGAAAATTAAAACTCTTGAATGGCAATGTTTACTTTCTAGTTGTGTTCCACTAAATAGTAAATTTGTTTAGCTAATTAAAGTAAATTTTTAAGTTACAGCTTTTTAAAATAATTGTTTTATTTTAACATCATCCTTTTAAGCACACACCTTCTAACGGCGAATTTCCGTTTTCGGTCCTTTGCATTTCCCAGACTTGGCATTTTGGGTTAAAAGTGTTTACTGATAGTGATAACAATAACGCAAATGACCACATTATCAGATGGTCAAAGTCTAAGAAATTTATCATCTTTCCAATATTTGTCTGTTGAATATTTATGAAACGAGATCACTGGACGTAACAACTATTAGAGCAAATAGAGAGCAAATTTATGAGTGTTACACAAGATTTAGCAATGGAAACCTTGAAAATTTTTTCCACCAACATGGAAAATCGGAGTAAACTTGAAAACCTCCAGCAAAAATTCGCAATCTGTAGCGAATTTACTTAACCTTTCAGACCTAATCTGTAACATCCAACATCCTGACACAAATCCTCTAGTACACGTAATCCCACATATCCTGTATACTGAGGATAAATAAATTACCGCTTTAGCCTGCGGGACCGATCGCTCCTTTCCAATCGGTCACGCCAAACCAGATTAACCGCAAAGATGCCCTAAACCGCTGAACTGTTGAAAAATTCTTCCAATTGCGCTGTCACTTTTTGCCGGAGCAAAATTTATTATGAATCCCTGGATCGAAAAACGGTGTTGGGGTAATTGAGGGATGAGGCAGGACTTATTGTGTTGTATTTATGAATGAACAAACGAGTTATGGATGGGTGGAGATGCCCCGTAGCTAAAGCTCAAACAGGCATGCCAACTGTTTGTAATCATTACATTCAAGCAATAAAATGCTTCATTGCACCGACAGAATCGAAGCACAATGGATTCATTCGACTAAAAACCGAAGAGTGGGCCGAGGAGCTCAATATTTTACCTAATTACAATTACCTAATTACGCGTAATTAGGCGGAATTAGAAATCGCACGAAATTTTAATCATCGTCTCCTTCATGCAAATTATACTAAAGTGTTTAATGATTGCCCTTTTGACACGTGACCCGGACTGATGCCAGGCCACGTGACTAGGCGTCGTCCGGAAGTAGATTTGGTATTATTGCGCCCTATTCGTCTTCCGCCGACACTAATTAATAATCGGTTGTATTATTACGCATATACATAAATTATTTAACACAAAACAATAATCATAGTCGAAATACGTAGTTTTAACTAGTTAATAATTGTGTAATTTCTAGTTTACATATGTACTTATGTCATTAACGTATTTAAACAAATGCATTTATATAAATTATTAACACAGTCAGGAAAGGTAACTATTTGTATTACCTCAACTATTCAAAATCATTATAAATTCATCGTGATTTGACAATTATTCATTTTTGTATCTTTCAGAGTTTTGAGTTTCATACCTGTGTATTTAGAGTCAAGGTCTTGTTTTAACTAGGTTTCTAGGAATGGTTGAGGTTATTCTTTGTTTGAACATTTTACACATTCCAGTGTTAGTGGAATATTAATAATTACCGTGTAATTGGGAGCAAATATCTTCCCTCTGTGAGATATTATAGACAGAGGGCTATCTTATATAATCAGGAACGCTTAGTCTGTTTCACTGTTTACACATATTTAGCTCATGGTGTGTAATTCCCCACATTAGTGTTTGTTATAAACAGTACTCAACCATTAGAGGTTTAAATAAGATGCTGTGTGTTTCAGGTATTAATGAGGATATGTTAGAATATATCGTTCTGTAAAAACCTCTGACGTTGCTGGAGTGTTTCCGCGCTGCTTCTAACATATTTGAAAATTGAGCTTCTAAGAAAACATTGTTTTATAACGTATTTGTTGTTCAATTATGCAATAGTTAACATGGACAGGTGATAACGAGAATTAATTGTTTCAACAAAATAAGGTGCGACTGAATGTTTTCAAAATCGTAATGATAACATGAAAATCAAAAAAGGTAGAAACTCATAATTTAAATTTACAAATAGTAAATTTCTTGAAAATTATTTTACTAAGTAATCCAAACTACTTACAGTTAAGTGAAAAACTACGTTTAATAGGGAATTATTTTCTATATTGATAGGATAGGTAGGAGGACAAATAGACCACGTTTCAAAAAATTGTCTGCAAAATTATAAACGTAGTTCATTTCAAACTATGAAGGTTTTTTGTTTATAATATACACTTTATTAGACCATTAATAAGTTTCCAAAGTTCCAAAGGTCATTTCTCTCTAGTCCATCTTTCCCGGATTTACCCCATTATCATAAGGTAAAAAAATAGATCGTTTATTAATAGGTAACACAACAAGGCTATTTTAAAAACAATTTTCAAAATTTAAAACAAAATGTCATTTCCCTCTTATAATAGTTCTTATATATAGATGTTAATGTTGTTGTTTTCTTTTGGATAAAACACTAAAAAAATATATAACAGAAGAAAAACACCTAAAATCCGATGTCTAACTAAATTTTATGTTAATTAATAAAATGTATTAGAACATTTCAATTGCTTGCTTCTACTAACTAGTAGAATGTTTTATTAATAAATAGAATGACTTCTTTTGACAACCCTGTATTTTTTGTTTTTTTTACTAGTTTTAAAATTGAGAACAACTTCAGATGTTGTGTTTATTTATGTTATTTTTGTACCTATGTCATAATTTTTAATCGATTTAAATCGAAAAAATGTGGCTACCTGTATTAATGTTGTATTTTCACAACAAAAGTACTCGTAGAAGCTATAGGCTCTTAAAATTTATATAAAATGCAATATAAACCCTTGAAATAAATCTAACAGTTGCAAAGATAATCTCATGAAAGCTCGAAGCCCGTAATTTGAAAAAATTCGTTAGTAAAGCGTTTCCCTCCAAGTACACATCTAAATAATAACTGACATGATTGATGAACCCCAATTAGGCCCAATAAGTGAATAAGTAAATCCTTTCTTATCAATAATTTTGTATACCTAATGTGATAAAAGTGTCAATATTTCACAGCAACGTTTATGTTCTGTAAAAATACATATAGGTAACCCAATATCGAACATCGTTTTCCCTCGCGAATGTCATTAAAAATTCACAATGTGCATTAATGTGGTCGACACACAGCCATCTAATTTGCATGTCCTCCGTCATCGCTCGTCCCTTTTGCCATCCTTGTCTCATCAATGGCTTCTGGTCGAAACTGACGTGCAGAAGAAAGAAAGAGAGAAACAACAAACACGCATGTAGCATGTACATGCATAGCTTTATGGTCCCATGATTTTATCAGGCCGGTCTCTGATTGGTTGTTTACTTAAAGGGGAGGGCCGCTGGTCCCCGGTCATATGATATGGATGCTGGATTCGATTGTTTTTTAGAGTGGGGATACTACGCGTACTAGATTACAGCGGGTTTCATGACGGGCTTTTCGCTTCGCGTTTGCAGTGAATGCAGATTTTTATTTAATATTTCTGTTTCAGTAAAACAGATTAGGCATAGGTTAAAACACTCGGGTGAGACTAATGCGAAACCTTACAGTTTATCTTTGCAAATGGCAAACACAAAGCCCTTGATTTTAATGTTACTTGGGAGTCTTATGACCGTTAATAAGCCGATTAGCAATGATATATCCGTGGAACCTAAGACACTGCAACTCCCTTTATAGCACTTGCTATTCTGTTTAAGTTTCTGATTATGGCTTTCCTTCACTATTGCCCTGCTTCTAGTTTTAAGACTGAAATAGCTCGGCGAATTTTAATTAAAGTTATCAATCAAAGTGATCGCAAAAAATAAACTGGGATTTGATTTAGGTGTGGATGCTGAAAAAGCAAACATGTGTTATGAAATATAACCGAAACAGAGACCATTAGAACTAATCACTAATAATTGGAAACAGGTAATTTATATTTCATTTTTTTTGGTTACTAAATAATAAGATTTGTCCTGAGGATGACAGGCCTGTCATCAACTTGTTGACACCAAACTATTTCAAGATGATTATTTGTAAATTTATGTACCTATACAATCACCCAAAAAAGTATTGTCATACCTATAACAAAATCAATGAACAATATGGGAAACATTGTTAAGAAAAAAGATAGTAATTTTTTAGCTAGAAATTCCTAAAAATGCTAATGAGAAACAGAAACAAAGCTAAAACGAGAATTTTGAAACTAAAATTGAAGACGATTTTAGAACTTGCATCATTTTGAGTTCTTTTGAAATAAATTACTTACACAAAAGTTATTGCCGATATTTTTATTAAAATTTTTGTAACCAAAAGCTCATTTTTTCTCAAAGCATGTATACTTGTAGTTTCCATCAGTAGAACTAATAAGTACATATTTTGTATTGAGACACAAAATAGTAATGTCTCGATGTCTGTCTTCAGAAAATCCATAAATCTCAAAAAAGTATTGAAACATTTTATCATAAAACCATAACCACAATTTTTTAATGACATTTTCAGAAACAAAATAAGTAACAAAGTTTATGGCTATAAAAATAAGGTCTTACTAATTTATTCTCACTTTAGGTATACCTAATTATTTAAGTTGAAGTTTGAATAATATTTTAGATAAGTATATAAATTATATCTGTTGACGTGTGTCTACCTATTAATTTAAATTTTGATGAATTTCAACCTAAATTTTCACCACAAAAAACCACATCTACAAAACTCTTTGTAAATCGATTTGTTGTGGAGAAACCATCAGCGGAGAGCGTCGGAACCAACTGGTATTAAAGATCTTTGATGGCAAAGATCCCGCTGTTACTAAAACTGCGATCTCTTAAATAAACAAGGGTGGGTTGCCCTTGCAAGGCTTAGAGAACTACTACAAACTATATGCACTTTAATCCATCATTCAGATATCCACTTCAGTTTTAATTTAATACTCAACTTGGAAGTGTCTAGATGTTTTGATGAGAAAATTTCAAAAATTATTTTGCAAAACGTAACTTGACTAGAAAACTAGGTACATAACAAATAATTTTCACTACATGCAGGTTATGATAGGTTAACGTAGGTGTATTTAATTTTATTGCGATTCGAGTAATTTTTAAGACCAACAAGTTCTTTAATTGCTTTTTTGACTCATTAGTATAAACTGTCAAATGACGATTATTACCAGACAAAGCAGTAAACCTGCACATTTTTCGTGGTTAAATAAATATAAGCACATTCCCAATTGTCATTAAAGTGTGATAATATTTGAAAAATATTTTATGTAGGTACATATGGGCAGTTAAATCAGTCATTTACTGATACATCTTTAAAAAAAAAACGTTTATGTGTGTATCTAAGTACTCGTATTTTATTTTGTTTAAAATTCGTGAAAGCAAAAGTTATGTACGACTATATCTCAATACTGAGAATTTCTACCCCTATAATTCGTTTTATCTTATTGATAACGATTGACATATCGGATCATAATGTGGGAAAATACGTTGAAAATTTTATTTCATAAAAATCAATAATCTTTTCAAATTTACTGTTTAAAACGTATTATTTGGTAAAAATCGATAATACATAATTCTGCTCAAATTTCTCTCCCGAGTTGTCAGTCAAACTTTTTAATGCACTCCCTCGATCTAAATTTTCCTCCGCGTTAATATGAGTTTTCTTTGTCGTCGGTAGTAAAACGCTTTAATTGGAGATAAAGAGAGCGCAACAGTCGTATGAGGTACGGTATAAAATCCGCGCGACTAAAATGTGTTTGCTTTTCTGTCCTATGTACACATCCTTTGTCCGGACTCACCGATATCGTATTTGCTAGACATCTGCTCGCTCGGTACCGCTGTACCAGTGAGGAGGGTACATGAAAGGTAATCATTCGATACCTTCGATCATCGAAAATTAGCGGTCCTGAAAATACCGCCTCTGAAAGAAGGTTTCGTCCAGTAACCTTGCTGCAGGATTTACCCAGCTGTCTACAAGGATTGAAAGGAAATTTTTTACTTTTGAAAAAATAATAAGTGCACTTTGCAGTCTATTTTTCCCTAAAAATGCAAAAAAAAATAATACCAACGTCACTTGAAACATGTATCTTAATTGTAATTCTCCCGTTTTTTTTTGCAAAGACTTCGACATTCTTTATCTAAACCCAACAAAATGTAAGTGTTGACAAACAATTCGATGCAGATTTATTATAATGAAACAGTCATCAGGTCCTGTGCAAAGTAATAAAGTGCAATAAGAGGGCATAAGCAGCTGGAAAGCGAGACAAAGGGTGGCCGCAAGCCTTGCACGCGCCGCCTCAAGTGCTTCCACCCCCTCGATAATTTTTTCATATCTCCGAGGATCGCCGCGAATTAATAAAATTAAATTCGTGTGTACTTATGTGGTTCAGATTTCCCCAAGTCTTTCGTAAGAAATTCAGATAAGGTGATATAATTCCGGGAATATTGCCCAACCTGCAACAAGACATCCTATGTGACCATAAACCAGTCTCAGTGTTTGCATAAGATGGCGGTTTGTGTTATCTCTAGCACGATAAGGCCAGGTATGCCGTGTACTCAATAAATTACAGCATCTCTCTCCTCATCTTATGTTTGCTTTGAACACATTCGTTTCCCCGTTACTCCGCTCTACCTCGGCGTGTTCCCAATCTTATTTTTTCTCCATGTTGTTGCTACATTCAAGGCTGATTTTGTTTAACGCAGAAGGTCTGTTTGCTTATCATCTTGCCGCAATTATGCGACCAGATTGCTTTCGTTGTTAAACTAAAGCAAAAAAATAATAACCTTTATTTTTTCGCTATTTATGTAATTAACCAACTAATAGACAAGATATTCAAACGAAAATTTAAATAAGAAACAATTAGGTAAAATTATTTTTTTCAATACGAGTAAAGAATATGACAAGCAACTCTGCAAGTATACTTTAGAAAACAAGTTGTGACTTTGTTTTCTACAATGACCCCAGTTTTTTTCTTTTTGAACTCGGTTTGTTAGTGAGATTCTACTGTATATTTCGTTGTGGTAGCTCTAAAAATTATCATTAGTGCATACCTACCTTTAAAAAAATATTATATCTATTACTATTCATTTTAGTAATTTTTTCTTAGAATATTAATAATAATAAAAATTTATACTGAATTTTGTGACAAATCGTTTGAAATCGGAAATTCCGAATTAATCTGAACTAAAAAAAATGTAGATACTTAGACGTAGGTATAATATTTGAAGGCATATCCATTTTTTTGTATCTTTTCACTAAATAATAGGTAGGTTTATATTAAACTAACAAAATAATATTACTCATTATTTTTAGACAATAAGTACCTCATACAATATCAGTAATTTTATTTTATATTTATTTGTTTATATAGGAACAAATAACCACGAAACTGAAAATATGTATACAATGTTGGTCGTATATTTAAAGTCATTTTGAATTTTAATAAGAAACAATTAGGTAAAATTATTTTTTTCAATACGAGTAAAGAAAATGACAAGCAACTCTGCAAGTATACTTTAGAAAACAAGTTGTGACTTTGTTTTCTACAATGACCCCAGTTTTTTTCTTTTTGAACTCGGTCTGTTAGTGAGATTCTACTGTATATTTCGTTGTGGTAGCTCTAAAAATTATCATTAGTGCATACCTACCTTTAAAAATATTATATCTATTACTATTCATTTTAGTAATTTTTTCTTAGAATATTAATGATAATAAAAATTTATACTGAATTTTTTGACAGATCGTTTGAAATCGGAAATTCCGAATTAATCTGAACTAAAAAAATGTAGATACTTAGACGTAGGTATAATATTTGAAGGCATATCCATTTTTTTGTATTTTTTCACTAAATAATAAGTAGGTTTATATTAAACTAACAAAATAATATTACTCATTATTTTTAGACAATAAGTACCTCATATCAGTAATTTTATTTTATATTTATTTATAGGAACAAATAACCACGAAACTGAAAATATGTACAATGTTGGTCGTATATTTAAAGTCATTTTGAATAAAGTGTTTATATAACAAAATTAAATTGACATAATTTTATTATGTTGAATTTATCGCTAACTAATTCTCAAAGTAAATAAAGTGAAATTGTAATTGCATTCAGAGTATGCCCATTTTTTATTACATTTTACTAATTAAATTTTTACTTGCAGGTATTTTGTTACCGGCGACAAAAGGTCCGTTTGTTGTGAATTTCTATTATTATTACATTATTAGAAAATATTTTATACTGCTATATGAAAATAAAATCAGTGCTGCAAGACAACTGTCGTTCGAAATCCAATATGAGCTGATTTTTTCCATTTTTAATAAAACTGGCGAATTAGACGATATTTGTGCGATATCCGCCGGAAATTCAACTCACTTGTCGTATAATCTGATAATCAAACATTAGCATAGAAAACATTGACAGAGGGATATACCTCTATAAGTGAAAAGATTAACAAAATCCATGTTATTGTACGCTAATATTGGTGTTTGTATAATTGCCATTCACATCTGTTTATGATGTATTTATCTATTTTAGCAAAATCACAATCAACGTTACCAATATCAAAAACGAATTTACCAGCAAAATACTTGAAAGTAGTACAAAGTTGTGGTGTCATTTGCATTCTTGTTGTGGCAACAATTATTGTTATTGGTAACCGTGTTTCGAGGAGATCGTGGTGGTGACAAAGTGCACTAGATTAAGAAGCGTTCGCATTGTCAACCTGTCACTGTGGCCACTCCATCAAAGCAAGCTTTGCAACAAACAGACACGTAGTTTGCTACAAACGTCATTCATAATCACGAGGAATTTGAAAGGAATTGTGCTAGGGGAGGCTTGGACGAATGAAGGATATACACGGGGTGGATTCGAAATAAATCACAAACATACGGTACTAAAATAATAACGTTATTAAACGTCCTTGTTGCCTTATGACATTATGAATGTAATATACAATGTATATTTAAAAAATTCTTAAACATTTTTGATTTTTTTCAAATAATGTTTAACTGAAATAAAAAAAAACTGTTTATTTTCGGAGAACCACTACTGCTTTTAAAACATTTTTGATCTAAATAATGCTATAACAAAAAAAAAAACTAAATAATTTACATTTGTGTTGGTTTATTTTCCTGAAAATTTAGAATTAAACAAAATTCATCAATAATTAAAATATCGGTTAAAGTAAATACGAACATTCGGCAAAACGCCATGCAAATACTTGTTTTAATCTGTAACACAAATATTAATAGAAGTTTACACAAAAAAGTATAATAAACTGTGTTTATAAAAGATTTAGATATATGTAGAACGATGTCATAGAATAAATTAATTAGGCATATGGAACATGTCAATTCTTCAAAGTACTTATTTGTTGTCAGGCACAATATGTCTTTGTGAAAAAAAATGTCAAAACAGATTTAATGATCCAGACACGCTAATTAAAAGCACAAATACTAAATGCAAGTTTTTCTTGAGAAGTATTCATGTAACAAATCCATCGCATGTTTTAAGCAAATATTGAAGTAATCACATTATAAAAGTGCTTTTAAATGCAACTTAGTTATTAAAAATGCGTTTCGAACCTCGCGGCCTGTTGATTGAGTAAAGTTTGTATTATGAATTTTACTGCTGTTTCATTACTGGGGGCCAGGATTTTTAAAAAATTCTGTACACACTGCTTAATACATTGTTTACTTTCAGTTTTGAGCTGTTATAATAACCACCGTTTAATACACTGCAAACATAAATTTCAATATAAAAATTGTTAAACGAACTCTGCTAAAACGGCCCACTGCACTTTATCCATTTACGGACTGTCTGCAATTTTTAATCAACTCTATTTTATTAACAACCTGTTTAGCTGATTTCACTAAACACACTGCACTAATTAACTTAAATGCATCAGGCATTACGACCGCACAAGTAATAAACAAACAAAAAATAATTTTCAACTTTCATAAAAATGTAGGTAAATAGTTTAAACAACATTTTTTAATTGAAAAAGTATTGTATCGATTTATATTAATTAATTTAGACAAGTTGTCTTAGCGAGTTGGTAAAGGTCATTTTAACGACCTTTAAGTTTGAAATATAAAAATTTGCCTACAAAAGTCTTGCATCCTATGTTAGAAAAACATCTTTTCAATACAAGAAATCAAGTGCTTTATTTACTTTTTTAAGTTATTCAACTTTCCTATATTATTTAGATTAAAAGTCGAAACGTAATTTTCTAGTATTCTTAAATTTTGTGTAATAGATTCCAAAAAAAAAGTGTTTTTGTCAAAGAAATATGAAATTAATATACAGCGTGTCAATTTTCAAACTTGCAATCGGCAATATCTCTAGAACTAAAAAAGTTATTGAGAATCACTCAAAACCGTTTCGGTGCTTTTTAGAGGGAATCAAAATGGCATGGTAAGTGACGCTCCTCCACCCACCCTTCAAGCCACAGCCAACTTAAATTGAAAATTTTAAAAGGCACGACCCTACTTGCGATCCATCATTGGAAAGCCCATAACAAGCGCTTTTCAAAAATGTCATATAATAACCTATTTGGTAAAGCAATTTTTCCAATTATTCAAAAACGAAGATGTAAAATTTGCATTTTTTTTATTATATTCAAGGGTGGGTGGAGGTGTGTCATTTATCCTGTCATTTTAATTCCCCCTAGGAACCACCAAAACGGTTTTGAGTGATTATTAATAACTTTTTCAGTTGAGAGAAATTGCCGATTGCAAGTTTTAAAATTGACACAGTATATATTTCAAAAACTAAACAAAACTTAAATAATTTCAGGTGGTAACTGAATTTTACGTAAATTTTTTTAAACATTTTAATCTTTAAATGTCAACTTGATGTACATCAAAACAGTTCAAATTGTGACTTGATTATAGTGACAACACCATCATAATCATAAAATAATAAGAATTCTAATGTATTATATTTATTTAGATCAGAGCTGTATAGATGCATACCTATACGTTTGGTAGATCTTTTAAAGAAAGAAATAAATTCACCACATTAAGCAACTTCTACAATTTTGTAATTATTTTGTAATAATGAAGTACTAGGTAGTATTTAAAGTTATAGTTTTTGTCATCAGAGAAACTCTCTGGATAGTAAGAAGTTTGATGTGTGTAAAAGACGAAAAAGAAAGTATTCCCATGAATATTTCCAGTGATACAAAATCGATACATCCCTCAAACGAATCCAATCCCAAGTCAATTCCGAGCGTTTGAAAGCTTCTGAACAGCAAATCTCAGACATTAGTCGAACAACCTCGCAAATTTCAGGTAAAAAAGAAGCGCCTCCTCGCATGCAAAAGCTTTAGAGCTTGAAGGCAAAGCCAGCTTCCTCATTGGCCATCGTTAATTAATTCAGTCTAGTCACTGGGGATTCCCCGCAAACATCGTGTGTTCGCTCTAGTGTCATTTGAGCTACAGATTACCGTATGCTGGTACAAAGGCATTACTCATATGAACTAGTGTATCCTTTGGAGTTGAAGACGGTTTTTTGAGCAGTGGTGGAGGTACAGGGTGTTTGATAGTGAATACGATTTCAATTAAAAACATTAGATGGGGATTTGATTTAGCAACGTTGAAATCACGTCTTTACAAAGGGGCTCTATTTCATGGCACGTGAATACGGAAAACACCAGCGCGTGTCTGGCGAACGCAATCAGGAGCTTATCCCACGGTCCTGCGGATACAGATATTGCAGCTTGCGAACTTCTATAGATCGAGAAGGTCAAATGCTCATGAGGAAAATGTGGAAAAATTTTATAAAAATATGTAGATTTTGCAACTTTTTTTTACACTTGTTTAATTATTCTTGATAGAAAAGAACAACTGATAAAAATAAAATATATAGTACATAATGTTTACCGAATAATAATAATAATATTTCTTCCAACTAAAACTAAACAAACAATACACTAATACATCATGACTAAATGTTAAAAAAACCTAAGGAGCAAGCATGAAAAAAATAGATATAGCAGTTTCCCAAAATGTCGATTCGGATAACCGAGGTTCTACTGTAATTAATATTATACACATATTTTAATTAAAAATTTGCAACGCTAACATTGTATATCAAAATTTGAAAAAAAATTAACAACAATTTAACTTTCTCTCTATTGTAAGTAAAAATTTGGCAGGTAAAACTAACTTGAATCACTCTGTGGAAAGTATTTGCTTACTTACTAGTTAAATATCTACTAATTTCAATACCAATTCGAATACTCTAAAACAAGACACAAACAAATTTTTAATTTTAAAACTTAAGGTGTTGCTAAAATTATTCGATAAAAGTTTTAAGTGAGGATAGGTATCCCGTAAGTGAGGATTATGTGAAAGTGCAAAAACTCGCATTGCTTATCGATAGTGCATTTCGTTATCGATTTGTGATATCCTCCACATAGCAGTTACTAGAGATAAGCGAAAAACCACTTTTCATAATCTAATTCTCAAGCGAGTACGTTTCCTTTCCCCATAACAAATTAAACACAGGCACGTTTCTATTAATCTCAATATCTAACAAAAACTTTTCAATTAACGTGCCCCACTC
This sequence comes from Tribolium madens, assembly GCF_015345945.1. NCBI lineage: Eukaryota > Metazoa > Arthropoda > Insecta > Coleoptera > Tenebrionidae > Tribolium > Tribolium madens. Next base: position 6,731,396 of record NW_025401063.1, read on the forward strand.
AGTACTGCGAACTTGCCGAAGTAACTCTCCCATAAAAATCAAAACACTGGCGCATGGTCTTTCAATTGAAGGGAGTAAAATGGCATCCTTTGGGATTCGGTTAATTCGAGAGGTTCTGCTCCAAGAACCTAAATTTTCCACCCGGCAAATCAAAAAATCCACCTGCACAACAGTAGGCGAAATTTATTCAAATCCTGTAAGAGCAAATGTCGTATGGGTCTCTTAAACGCCTGCACTCGGGGGTGGCTTATATATTCCAAGGGGTGATCATCAGATGGATATAATTTGTATTGGCCAGATTTACGCCCAGGGCAGTGTAATGAACACACAATTGTCAGCTTAAGTTTGATTGCACCCCCTGGCATACATGCTTCCCTCCGATTCAGAAGACTAGGACTTATACAATATTAAACGCTCGGTTAGTAAGGGCTTAGTTTTCGACGAAAGCGTGAACATGAATGAGGGGAGCACCGGGAGGAATCTAAATGCATCACCGAATATAATTAAAGCCACCCGCGCAAGTCTAATACAAGCGATAAACAGTAAAATCATAATTGATAATGATGTCAATATAACAAAGAGTTGTATTTACATTTACATTAAAAAATCGGTGGAATTTACATAGTTTTATTAATTACACCTACTCAATAAGTAGAATAAAAGCAGTCAATTTTTGACGTTTTTGCTAGGGGCGAGCTGAACGAAAGGGTGGCCAGTTATAAGCTTGCCAGGATTAATTCAATCTCCGATGTATTTCTCGCTCAATTGTTATTCTATTAGTTCGAAAGCTCTGTCAGTATGCTACTTATCTTATACAAATTTTTGTAGTTCTAAACAAGTATGTACTATATTAATAAAATTTGTTATAAAAGTTTACAACTTCGAATGAGATGTTTTGATAAATAGCTTTTTTTTATTTAGTTTGTTTCACCATTATTAATGACAGATTAAGTTAATACATACTTATATTAATATAAATCATCATTAAACATTTGCAAATATATGAGAACAAAAACAATTATTAAAAAATTGTACTCTCATTCTCGATTTATTTATCTATCGTGTAGGGGTCAGCAAACCGCAATGTCGATAAACTGTATCCCAAAAGCATACAAAATCATGATGATATAAGTTCAAAAAACTAGAAAATACTTATCATTTATTCTGATTATCGCAAATTTAATACCTTAATCTTTGAATTATTTATCTAGCTATTAGCTGTAAGCTATATCACAAAACTACAAGAAATCCTAACAATTATAAATTTATATTTTACAATTATTATCCTTGATTAATTTTTCAAACATTGATAGGATTGTTCAGTTAGTGACCTTAAATTAAAAAAAATGTAGATAATGTTTAAGAGTTTTTCAGAGGGTTGACTCAAAAAATGTCTAAAAGAATACAAATGCATACAATTTTTTTTACATTAACGAAAATGGTTGTACTTCGGGTTCTATTATTATAACAAGACTGTACATACTAATAAAGTTAAGTAAAAAAAACAACAAAACATCAGATTGACCTGTAGGCATGGCAAATGTCTGATACATCAAAACCTGAATTAAAAAAAAAAATGCTTGCCCTTACTTTGATAAAAAATTTGTATAGTTTACAGGAAAATTTTTGCCAGACTCAAGATCTGTTTATTATCATCATTTATTAGTAACTGAACATTTTCCTATTGTTGTTGATGCCTGAAAAAAATGGTACCAAAAAAATTCACTAGCTTGTGAACTTGTACCTATTTCTTTTTCTTTTTATTAGGAAATTTGTAAAATTATGTATTGCATCCATTGAGCTAATTTCAAATATATTTTTCCAATCAATAAGAAAACAAATTCAAAAAAATGTACAAAAACTATCCAAATTTCATTTTTAACAATGGATAGCATTCATTAAACCACACAATGTGCAACCTTTTCTTAAAACGAATTACTCACTTACTGGTAATATTAACCTGTCCATTTTACAAGTGTTTCGGTCAATTTAAGTGAAGAAATATAGTAATTGGGAGAAATTTTCCTCTTCATTAAAACGAACTGTTCAAGAACCTATTTTTAAGGCACTTAAATTCTGCCTCAGACAAGAAGTAAAAAGAAGGTTGTTGACATAAGCACCACATGGTCCGGTAAGACCCAAAACACCACTTTCTAAATAATTTGAAGTTCTAATAATGTTATACCGAGCGATCAAGATAATTTGTAATCGAGTCAACCTTGGATTTGAAAACGTATGTCTGTAAAATGTCAAGTAAAATGACAAGTCAAAAAGTAAAATGGCATGATCAAAAAGGTGATGATTATAATAACTAAATTTATAATTTACCTTCAAAAAAGAGCGGTCCTACTCGTATTATTATACGTCGGCGACTAATTCCAGCCCATTTTGCCGTTTTACCTTTTGACTTGTCATTTTATTTGACGTTTCACGTGCAGTTAGACATACGTTCTCGGATGTAAAGGTGACTCGATTACAAATTATCTTGATCGCTCGATATGTTGTCATACAGAAAAAATATGTTTGTAAATTTGCAAAAATTAGAAGAGTATTAAAAATGACTCTCTCGTAAATATACTTAGTATTTTTTTAATCATCATGGTGCAGGAAAATCGTTAAACGATAACGAACTTTGCCTGTTTATTCATGATGATATTATTATTTTAAACTCATGGCAAGGATAATTTAATGACCGATTAGGGTTTTCTATTAAAGTCCAAGGATACATAGTAAAAGTCGTTATCTTGTAGTTTGTAATTACAGCATCATCAGTACCAGTAAATAAATATATTTTTGGAAAAAAGATTGATAAATGTTATAAGCACCAAGTAAAATATGACTGAGCAGTATCTTTAGGAAATCGATTATAATTGTAGGTGCTATATGCACCTCATTAGAAATGAATGTTCCGGAAATAATAAAACATTGTATGTAAATATTAAATCTTTCAAGTCCATATGTTGCTACTAAAAAATTTAGCGAGTCAAGTTGTACCAGGGCAGCAAAACAAGTACAGAACAATAAATCGCATTTCGTACCTACATACAATAAAATATGACCCTTTATATTCCGTCAAAAAGCTTACGAAACACGAAACGGAATTATGTAATTAATTATTCAGATCCTGTTGCATTTTATACAAGGGTTAAACGCTGCCACAGCAGTCACGCAATTTTGCGTATGCTACACTATATTTTCACTTTAGGTTCATTTCCACCCCCCAACACGTAAAACTAAGCCGAATTATAGATTAATTTGGTTCTCTAATGTATTTTTGGCGCATATGATGTAAAAGTTGTGCCGGAAATACAGACGAGCGATAGGGGGATGAAATCTGGCGAGATTGGAATATTCTAATATCGAACAGTGTTTGTTGAGAGAGCGCGCTGAAATATTAAAAGTTGAAGTCGGGCTGAGCCCGGGGCTGGAGGACCGACGGTCCTGATGATGGCGGCGGCGGCGGGGCCGCCCCTTTGTACTCAACTTTCTATATTACTTTTCAATTTTGTAACTGTCAGAAAACGACTTCCGCTCCTTCACAATGAGTATATTGCTGTTTGAATTTTTCAGAAATGAGAATGTGAGGATTAATTATTGGCGAATTTCAGGCCGCTGATTGCAATTTTGTCCGCCTGAAAGAAAGAATTAAAAACGGTTCGTTAGTCAAGTGAAAATTAGCGTCTTTTTTACATTTCATTAGCAAATCCAACAGTCTTTAAATACTTTGACAACTTCTTAAATTACTTATAATCGAACGCCGACTTTTCGATTCCTAATTCAATGATCTTCTTTTAACTCACTTTGTGTTAATTTCGATGGTTATTAACGCTTCAATTTGATTTTTTCATTAAAACAAGTCCCGGCTTTTATACAGAGCTGATTCTCAATGTCCCGCGCTCTTTTTTATCCTCTAAGTAGTCTTTTAAACAAAAACTCAATAAGCGGTTTATTATATCGACGAAAACGCTCGATAGCTCGTATGTTTTCATCGAACAAAGGAATAACGTTCAAGTTCACCCTCACTTGTTATTCGCGTCAAAGCCGCTCTGTTTTTATGATTGGCAGATGATCAAGTGCTTCAAGGAGCAGGAGGAGAGTTTTATTGGATTTTTGAGGCTGCGAATATGACCCACAGACGACATAGTTTGAACAAGAAAAATCAACAAGAAATCGCATACTCATAAATCCACAAATTAAACGTTTGCTGTTCATGAACATATGTGGAAATTATGTGTTTGATTAAGACTGGACGCGTTACATGAATCACAACGCCATCTTTACTCACGTGACTTCAGAACTAAACCATGTCTGATGTAAAATCAATCCTGACCGCTGAATTTTTCATGTGACATTATGACAAACAGCCTTCGTGTCAGTCCACAAAACACCCTCCCCTACATATCGCATAAACAAAAAAATTTTGGAGCAGGATTTTTGCTTTAAAAAAATGTTATTGGGGGAGATCGAAAACCGATGACATCAGCTGAAAGTAGTGCTGATGTTGAAATTTCCCGGTGAGAAATAGATAACGAGAAAATATGTGAAGACAATTGGACGTGTGTGTACGTGACATCCAAAATACAACAATGACACAGAAAAGATTTTCTCTCGATTTTATACATAACAAGTCGACAAAAGCAAATAGAGTAGGTCATAAAATAAAACAACATTCTTGGAAAATCATATGAGAAAGCATGGCGGAAACGCGGACCGAAAAAAACAGAGTCGAACGAGCAAATACCTAAACGATTGTCAATAGAGAATTGTGACAAGTAAATGTTTACCGTGTAGCAGATTTCCGAACCTGCCTCGCCTAGTCTCATCCGACTCATATCTGCATCTATTCGGCTGAGATAACGACATTAACACGTCGAAATCTTCGTTTTTTCAAAATAAAATAAATAACGGGCAGCGACTTATTTTTACAAAACTTTGTCATGGTTAAAATTAAATTAAGAAATAAATATTTATAAATGATAAGAGCAAAAATCGTTGACATTGGAAAAATGTATGTAGATATGTTTACATTACCCTTCCGACGAAGCAAATAAGGATAAGTCCCTGAAAACTACAATGAGTCAAATTTACTCCGAATGTGGCATTCTTATCAAAAAAAATCGAGGTACCTAATAATTATTTACATTATACATGCGGTAGGTAGGTACCTATAATTTTACAGAGTGAAGTTTTAATATTGAAGCTCGAAGCGAAGCCGAGAGCTTTTAAAAAAGTGAACGTTGTAAAATTCCTAACGCACAAATAATAATGTACAAAACTTTTTGGCTGAAGGCCGTTTTTCGATTAATTTAAATTTCGATTTGTAGATTTGTCAATACATAACGGGTCTATGCGTTTACTATTTTCACCACGAGATAGCGTTGAGCAGAATCTTGCCAAAAAAAATAATTTTGTGTATTTTTGAATACTAAATACTTAGATAAATTTGTGCGGTAACTTCTTTCAGCATTAACGGACTTTATTTACCATAAAGTATCTTTTTTTTCGGAGTCTCTGAACGCCTAAAATCTTCTTGTTATTTTACTGCACTGCATGCGCGAAACTGCACAAATGCTTTGTAAAAATCAGATACCTACCGTAGCTGTCAAAAATGTGTAAAAATGCCAGTTACAGTTGTCAAGGTCAAAAAGAATTTTATCTAGTTCCATGTTCAAATTTTTAATCCAATTAGAGAAATCCCTGTTTTCGAAATTAAGTTATCAACACTGAACAACGTAGGTACGCGAAAAATGAACTACACGGCCAAATTTTCTTGTAGGTGTGAGAGACAGAACAAAAATATATAATATATTGCACTTTCAAATACCTACTTAGGTACATTTTAACAGAAACTATTTACAGGTTGTCTAGAATAAGAAAGACACTGAGTCGCGGGTGCGCAGTGGACAAAACAGGGGTGAGGACAAAAGCGACAGTTTTTTTGGCCGTTGTTCATCAGTCTCGTACAGAGACTCCCTCTTTTTATCTTCTGCGCATCTCGCGGCATTTCTTATTAAAGACAACCTTATGTCTACTGCGCACGTAACTGCGCCAATAAACTTTGGTCGAGCTATACTCTCATAATTTCTCTCTGTACTTTATTCAAAGTTGCCAATTTAATTTAAAACTCACAGATTAAAAATATACGAAAATACGAAGTAGCTACTAATTATTATGGAAGTGTAGGTACCTATACTTAACAAAAATTTGAATTTTTAATGTGCTAGTATTTGATAACTTAGGAAAATGTGTATAAAGCTATTTCATCATCTAACCTGTCAGCCTATCTACCATAAAAAGATGTTGTAGAAAATTAATAAAAATACATAATAGCTTATTACAGTTATTAATAAAACGTTGTTACGTAAAACTAAAATTATATATTTTTTCTATTGGTGGTTTTTATATTACAATTCTTATCGGATTTTGACTCCATCACTTTACATATTATGCTATCTATACTATATTATAATCATAACTTGTCTCACCACGCAGGTATAAGTTTTTTTTTTTAATTTTATTTTATAAATCGTCCATTTTTTTCATAATAGGCACATCATCTATAATAATATAGGGTGTAACGAAAAGATGGGGACAAAAAGTAACCTGGAATTTCCCAGCTCCAAATAAAGCGATTTAATCCACCTTACCTTTATACTAAGTTGCAACGTTTAAAAGTTAGAGGACGCCACGCAAATTATGATTTTTTTGTTTAAATTATTAATTAATTAGGTACATTATTGTTAAATAACACAAACATAAATAAAGACACAAAACCTATTTTTTTTTTAATTCAAAAACATTTAAGTATAATACCTAATAATTATAGTCAACATCCAAAATTTTAAAACGTCTACTTAAATTATTTTTTGCTCTAAAACAAAGGACGATACAAAAATGTTTTGACATTTATATTTATTTATAAAAGCAACCCCAATATGTTGTTACAACATGATTCGTCTATCAGTTCTGATTTCGTTAACCCTACACTATACAGGGTGTATCAGAAATACGTGTGATAATTTTAACATGTGAAAGAAAGAACTCACCAAGTAAAACAATATTACATTTTGTAAAATTCTTATTAATTGTTTTTATTGTTTTCCCCCATAATTTTGTGTAAACGAGCCGTTCAATGTTAATAGATAATCACAACAATGCAGTTCTTTTAATGTAGTTCCGTTTCTATCACAACGAAAATATTTCGTAATTTTTAATTTAATACCCATAGGCGGGTATACGTTTTGATATGTTATCTTTAGAAAGCTTTTATTGAAAAATTACAAATAAAAAAATATATTATTTATCAAGATGCGTTACATTTTAAAATTAACACACGTATTTCTGATACACCCTGTATATAACAGATAAAATTCATCTTTATAATAGAGCCCAATACCTATACATTATAGTACATATGGAGTATATTTAGAACAAAGCTATAAAGTGATTTAAATACGGTTGGCAATTCGTCTAATAACCCAACAATAGGCACGCTAATAGCTATTGCGACAAAACATAACCGAGGGCGTAAATCCACCCCTTACAAGATAAAGATACAATCAATCTGTCCAAACCCCCGTTACGTTTCGGTCACGGCTGTTGTATGCGTGGTGAATTCAACATATGGACGCTTAAACGGGCCTTTTATGCATGTTACAACGGCAATAATGTTTTGTTTGTCCACAATTATACTTTGCAGATTTTTTCCCGGATTATAACAACGTGCAACATCCAGTCTAAAATAAAACAAGCGCGGGATGTGCGTCTTTTATTGCGTACAATATCAATTAATTAACATAATTATTTAAATAACATGTCATAAATAAAAATTTTATAATGCGATAAGCATGAAACTAAGTACCATATAGCATTAATTTTTTTATTAAGTTAGTGTCCTTAGCGTAAATTAAAGTCACCAAACACAAAAAGTGGAAATTTGCAGAGAGCGCATAAAAAATGCAGTGATTACACAACTGGACGACACAGTGACAAGTTTAATTTGTAAAGAATTTTGCAAGTGGGTGCGAAAGCGTCATCATACGGTTTCTAAAATTCATTCGCTTTTGATTAAATTATTACCATATGTTTGCACATAAACGTGGAGAAAAGTTTCGAAAAGTCGAATATTATCGAATGTACTCAGTCGGCAAACACAAAGAATCAGAGTTTGTTCAGGACCAAGTGGTCTATAGTCAAAACATCTTATATTTTACCTTTCCATTAGTATCGTCCCAGTATTTCCTGGTCCTCTCAATGAAATCCACAGTGACCTACCTTGTTTCCACGAAATTTTGTTTAGTGGTAATGTAAAGGTAAGGTCAAGTGAGCCTCTTAAACATAATTAACTTTTTTAATGTCTCGCAATGATTATCAAGTCGATGGACACTTGTGTTAATGGATATCTGCTCTTACAATATTCATAGCGGTTCATTAAAACAGTGAAGAGGTAAATTATTTAACAATTGCACGTCTCCGGCTTGAGTGTATAATCGTACACTTTACAAAAGTCATAAAATCCATACTAATTCGAGATTGCGAGATCGGATTTATGAGGAAATTGGAGCGGCTCTTTAAAAGTAATAACTTAATAAAGCGATATATTAATTAAGCGATTCACTGCAAATATGTGTTCACAACAAACAAATTTGTAAATGATAACATCTAACTACTAAGCCAATATAATTAATACCCAATTATTAACAAGATAAATAGTTAAATATACTTATACTTTTCCCAAACATAAACATTAAATAAGTACTCAACAAACAAAGTACAATAAATAAGGAGAGTGTATTTAACTATAAAACAACTAATCACTCCTCTCTCTCGCAACATATACGGAGTGATTGAGTTAGATGTAAACAAACAGTGGTGTTTGTGCCATCAAATATTGGTAGGTACACTAATTTACCTATCGTTGTAAATACGATTAGAATATTTTGATGACAGTAAATTATTGCCTTAGTTTTTACGTTCTGTTTGCACAAATCATTGAGGTAGGTTGGGATTAAACTTGGACTAATTCTAATCTACTATTAGCAATTGACTTTTATTTATCGATTTAAATGACATTGTTGGAGGAGCACTGATTACTGATTATTTGCACTTAAAAGTGTTTTTGTTAATGGGAGTAAATAAATGCACAATTTTTTGTTTGTACATACAATATAAAGTAGTTTGTTAGATAATAATTACCGCGTTTTTGTTTATATATTTGTCTAGTCATTTATTTTTCCGTAAATACAACGTTTTATTTCTGTTGATTTTTCTATAGACGTGAATAAATTTGTACAAACATTTTATTGACTAAAATTATATACAATATCTCACTTATCCTACGGTTGTAATTAAAAATATCTACTACTATTTGCAATGTAAAAATTTACATTACAAACACGACATATCCCTGTTTATTGAAGCTTAAAGTCTGTTTTCTCGTTCATGCTTTTTAGGAAACATATACACCTTTGTGTATGACATGCATACACCAATAAATACTACACACGCTTTTTATATTTTTATTTATAAATATTTTCTCAATTTTTTGTTATGGACATTATTTAAAACTAACACTTAAAGAAGAATAAAGAATGTAATGCTAATGAAGTATCATCGATATTTTAATTTATTATGTGCTAATAACTATGAGCGTCCAAATAAAAACCTATGGTCAGGAGTATATGAGTATAATGACAAAATTCTCTATAGTTTAATTGAATACTCGTAGCTGAGTGAAGAAAACCAACAACTGTAAAAATTAAGTTTTGATAAAGTGAAAAAACACATTTTATACTACTCCTTTTCAATCTTACATCGAAATTGAGCTTAATGGTAAAAAAAACACTCAGCGGTAAGTAAAATTAAATATTACTTCATCAAAAATACAGGGTGTTTCAGAACTTGCGCTCCATAGAAAAGTGCCATGTAAGATACCAGGAACATGGAAAAATGATTTTTCAAAGTTTTTGCTACACGCTATTAGAAAAGGAAAAGCTGTATCCTAAATTGTAACTATATATTTAACATATATTTATTTGTGACTCTTATTGACAAAATTTTTACCATTAGGTACTAAATAATTATAAAAAAACTTACCAAGTGAATAAAAAGTATGGAACCAAACGTTTTTTGCTTAAACTATTTATTTTTTGGAAAAACTAATTAATGATTAATAAAGTTCTATAAAAATGTAAAACATCACATTCACAAGAATAAAAATTTTCGAAATTTTTCTTTGTTTTTGAGTTCTACAAAATTTTTTATTTTATTAAATGGCAACCCACTATAAAACCATTTTTCTCATAGGTAGAGAGCCATAAAAAATGGGATCGTGTTTTGAGAATTAAGTTTTATTTTGTTTTTGAGTTATGACTAAAGTCATCATATACATTATTACTGAATAATAAAAAAAAACATAATCGCGACTATATGCACACAACAAAATACTTGCATCATCTAAAAGAATATTTTGAAAAAGATGCGGGTACCTATGTATTAAAATTAAACAGAAATGTACATGAACATTATACATATGATTCATAAATTACCTTAATCTAGAATTATAAACTTTATTTAGAGCTTTTATGGTTACAGTTTGTCAGTTATGTAAAATATGTATATTTTTCATTGGCCTAATAGGAAAATAAAGCACCTGTGTGAGATACGATATCCCCGATAAGATAAAACTTAATTTATAATTTTAACGATCCAATATTAACAGTAAGTACACATCGTAGAGCATTATGAAACAGACACTAATTAGTGAACGCATATTCAATACGGCACCACCAACACGATTCCAATCAGACGACGTGGAACGAACCCTACATACACATCCACATCCCAACGAGGATATCCATCGGGTCGATAACGGTGTGATGTTATATAACCTAGCGATAACATACAGCCTGTCCAGGCCGTTCCGGCGGACGATTTTCGTGTCCTGGTTGTAGTTGGATGGATTAAAGGCTGACCCGACGTCCACTCGGCGCTGATTCATGAGGGAAACAATGGACGACATCATCATGATAAATCGAGTTATATGTCGAAATTGTGTGATGTGTTTGGTGGGCTTTGACCTTTTCACTGTAGAGCCCCAGTCGAATAGATAACAAAATTGGGTCGTTCCATGTTATTGCCTTATTATTACGACATGGAATCTTTTATACTTTAGAAATGGATCGATCACGATTTATAAGCTTGATCCTTATTTTCATCTGTTAACAGCTAGACAATAGATACCTACTGAATCAGATTTTATGAAGACAAAGAAGTGGGACCAAAAAAAAACACATCAAAGAGGAAGAGATTTAATTTAAATTATGTAGGTACGTCATAAAAATAAGTGTTTAATCAAAAAAAATTGACCAACCAGACATAAGATTACCGCGAATTTTTTATGAAAAATGGTATTTCGAGATTTTTATTGGAGTCATAATTTCGTCAAAACTGAGTTTATTTTTATCGATTAAATAAAATAGAACAGCCGAGACAAACAATCCATCTGATTCATAATTTGATAAGTTTACTTAAAGTGTGCTTTAAACAACAAAACTATAGATTTATTTAACCTTGTTTAATAATTATTAAAATACCAGTACAAGTGCATCAGAGAATCAGTAAAAATAAAGTAATATTTCAAAAAAATCATAAAAAAAAACTAAGTAATAATTTTAATACATTGGTAATTACAAGCTAGAAACAGAATAGTAGATTACATAACGAGGTAGAAAATGTTTTATTTCTTTATCTTGTGACAGAAATGAAACTTTCCACCGAGGTTTGTTTACAATTTTATTCATAATTGCATCTTTAATTGTCGTAAAAAAACCTAAAAAGAGATGTTCAAAATGTGTGACTTTTTGATCATCTTAGCCGCTTTTATCGTCATGATAACAAACACTGCAATCAACATAATGATGCTGTTCCACTAATAGGTGCCTTTAACTGTGACAAAAATGGAACTAAAAAAAGGGAACAGTAATAGAGGTAGGTAATAAAGAAGTCAGTAATGAGTCTCTTTCCAAACTCCGTCAAGGTTAGAAAAGTCAACATTCCTACATATAGGGTAAAACAGGGAGAGATGACGCGGCGGGAGAGACGACGTAGTCCGATAATTCGCGAAATCGGTGTATGTGGCGTTAGTTGCCCAAGTTAGGTACTTATAGAGGATCTACTCTTGCCGTTCAGGAAAAATCGTGGTAAAAGTGCAATAGTCTTGCAAGATATTTGGTGATATATCGTTGGTAGTACTACAAAAGTTTGCAAGATATTTAGTTTGATCTACTGTTTATTAGAAATTCTCTAAAAGGCGACGTTCTGACGAATGTAGTTTAGAGTTCGGTTATAGTAGAAGCTGTATTCACAAAGCAATTGCTACATCTCGGAATTTCTTGCAACATAAACAGGTGTGTCATCTATCCTATGGGTTTGGGATAGATGACGCTTAAGGTTTTCGGACAGATGACGTACTAACAATATCCCTGATAGAACACTACGCGCACGCTTAGCAAAAGAAAAATTCATTAAGTGTAGCAGTATAGGCGGAGCACCCTTTTTGGGCAAAGATGAAGAAAGGAAGCTGTGTAACCACATAAAAAAATTGCAAGCTTCTGATTTTGCACCTACGTCGCCCCAGATGTCTTCATGATACGTGCACACTCTTTAAAAACTACTGTACCTATGCCTTGTAGGAAGAAAACAATTGCTGAAAAGTAACGAGATTGTGTTAAAATCCTATTAGCAATCTCTCCCACACCCAATGCGTCGTCTCGCCCATGGGGTGCGGGAGAAATTGCCAAATTCAGAATTTTGTATTATTTTTTTTTACGAAAAATGTTTGAGTTTATTATGCCGTTGAATTTATGTAATAAAAGTTTAATGCCTAAAGCGTTAGTTATTATTTTAGAACCACGTTCAGTTTAAAAAAGTAGATGTTTGGCGCGTTTTTCAAAAGGTGCGTCATCTCTCCCGGTTTTACCCTACTGTTGTGAATAATAGTAGATTACATACCGAGGTGATGGGAGTGCCTCATTACCAAGGCGAAATCTGATTACCAATCAGATCACACAATCACCTTCCTTCATGAACAGGAAACCAATAAAGAATGTTAACCTGATTTCGTGGAAGATGGTTAGCGACGCTAGCGACGAATTTAATGATGGTTTTTATTTCCCTTTATCCTGCAAACCATCTTCCACGAAATCAGGTTAACATATTTCAAGGACAAGAAACACAAAATGGAGAATTTCACCAATAAAGAATTTATCAAATTTTGAAAAACATGACATAGGACAATTCAGGTTGGCAAGTGGTCACTTCCTTGTCAGTTTTCTAGCTGGCAAGTGGCTATTTCATCTTGTATTTCATATCACCAATTGTTAAATGAAGTTAAAATTATTCTTTCCGACTTTTCACATGCAAGGTACATAATTTGACTATTACTTTATGATTGTGAATAAAAAATATTACTTAATAATTATTAATACTATACACCCAATCTTCAACATTATTCTAGCTACACTTTTTACGTATAGGTATTTGTTTTGCTTAGCATTCAGAGTCAGAATCGGAGTCTACAGAAGACTGTTCGTATACAAACATTTTATCAAACAATAACACAAATTAATGTACATACTCATAATTATTATATTCTTCTAATTAGCTTAAAAGGAATTCTAGTTTTCTTTATTCAGATTGTAAATTTGTGAAAAATAATGAGATTGCTACAAAAATTATTATACACTATTAAAAAAAAACAATAGGTACCAATGCTAAACTTATTGATAAATTAGTACCTATGCCTAAGTAATATACAGTGCGATCAAAAAGTCTTTCTATGAAGTAAGCGTCCTAGTTGAGGACGTATGTTGGTTGCATGGCAGTTCGTATGTTATCTAGATGTCAAAAAATTATTTTATTAAAATTAAAACATTGAGCTAATTAAATTGAATTATTCTATGAAACGTCTCGAAACAAACTAAAATAAGATTTTGTTGGTGTTTATTCATAAAAATCGTTCACCACGGTTTCCTGTCATAATTTACATAAAAATTATTTTGACATTTCTCATTTGTCTTTGTAACATTTTATCTTCCACAGACATACGTTTTAAATTTCTACGCTTGCTTAATAGACAGACTTTTTGATCGCACTGTAGTTTTAACACAGAAGAAAATCTTAATCTTAAATACGACATTGCTTTTTTATAAAAAATACCAAAAGTAATCTTCCCTCTCTAAAAAAATGTCAAGATTTATCCCTATAGGAAGCACTAAATTCATCATGTAGATACACCTCGTGACTTTTTTTATAAGAATTTTATCACTCTGCATAAAATAGTGGTTTAGTTATAAGTACACATTTTTTAGTTCAGTAAAATATAATAGGTCAATAAGAATTTGTGTAGGTGTATTATAGGTAGGTATAGAAAGTTATTTTTGCGAAATCTATTTTTATTTAAGTACAATTTTTTTATGCAATAAAACTGAATAGATTTCACAGATATTTTTTATCTGACAATTGAAGCGCAATGGCAGTTAAAACATGAGATCAGTTCCATTAGCTAAATTATTTAGCAAAAATACTCATTTATCAAACTTATGTTGATTAGATAGTGTAATGACATAATAATATAATTTTATCTTTATTTTCGTAGGTGGGCACGAAACTTACCCACAAATACAGAGTGTCCGGAAAGTCACGCACCTCCGTGACACTGTGTCATTGGGCGATGCCCTAGACAACAAGACAAATGTTAAAAAAATGTATCTATACAAATTTTGAAGTTAAAAGACTTTAAATTTTGCACTTTGACTCTATTTATTTTTGTTGGAAAAATAATTTTCTAAGTTTTTTTGCTACAGGCTATTAGAAGAGGAATCAAGGAAGCTGTATCCTAAATTGTAACTCTGTTTAATGTTACTTGTTTGTGGCTTTTATTGGGAAAATTTATGTACCTTTACTAAATAATTATAAAAAAACATATCCTATACAAGATCATCAGTATCATCAAATACCTACACATAAAAAAATCTCAAATGTCAAAAAATAAACGTCAAATTTTTTTGACAGATAGAATTTTTTAAACATTTTTCAGTACTCTGGAGGACATTCCAATTACTCCCTTTCAAGGAAGTGCGCGATTTTCCGGACAGCCTGTATAAAAAAGTTGAAACTAAAAAAATAGTTTCTTTACATTTCTTTATTTTTAGTATTATTTTGGAATAGAAAATTAAAAATTCCATTAATTCTTTCATCCCTTTTAAATTTACACTTTAATGTCCACAAAAGTCAAGCATATCCCTATTTATATTTCATCGAAACAATTTAAGTCCACTTTATTCGTCCGTTAAAGTTTGTTTAGGATCTTTAATCAACTCTTATTACTTGCGTTATATAATTTTCCAATTTTTTCTGTGAGTTACAAGTGAGCTTTCGATAAAATACCACCGCAGAAGCGAAACAACGAAATCGAATTATCTCCAAGTCAAGTATAAAAAGTCCTTGAGGCGTCCATTTTGTATAAGTAAACAGATCTCGTCGGGCAGCGATCCGTCGTATGAAATTCCGTAGATAGGAAGCGGTTATATCAAGTTAGTTACGTTTTATCGTACCACGGCGAGCTCTTCAAGCACGGATTGGTGCTGGTATTGACGGAATAGGGGGCGCAGGCGCGCCTCCCTCGCCACCCCGAGCCCCAAAGCCTCCAGCAGAGACAACCAAAGTGAAAACACGCCGATGAATTATTCGGGTGAAATGTCCGAAGACGATTTCTGGGAGGCCCGATCGCCCTTTGAGCTCTTTTCCGAATCGGCGTTTTAATAAAATGATAAGAACGAAGCCACACAAATTAGGCTGTTTGCAGAACGATGAACAAATCATTAAAATATAAAGAAGGGTTCAACAATGGAGAATAAAGAGATAAAAATGATAAACCATAAAACGTTTACTTGCGCAAATCCATGCTTTGACTCAAAAGGAATACGAAATGATGAGACCACCGATCCGACGCAAGAGCGCAACCGGCCACTGCTGCTACGCACAATAAAACGATTTTCAACTTGAGTATAATATAGCATGAAAGTGGCTTATTTTGGGTTTAGGCAAAACCGGGCTCAGGGTATTTGAGATAAAGCCCACGTATTTTGTGGTCGATGAAGTATCTAAGCAGTTATTAAGTCCGTGCCTGATGCATATACGCTTTTACAATCGCAACAGAAATTTTATATAATATAGTTGTATGTAATATATCAAACTATACATTTTGAATAACTACACATTACACAATTAAAATAATATTTTTTCAATTAATCTCAATTACCTACACAAGGTGTTCTGTTTTTATTGTTACAAATTTAAAAAGAGGATAGAAAATATTCTGTCTATTCTACAGGGTGTGTTAGAACTCGCGCCCCAGAAAAAACATTTCAAGTACCAAGAACACAGAAAAAATATTTCAAAAATTCTATTTGTTAAAAAGTTTTAACATATATTTTTGACATTTGACATTTTTTATATCCATTTAATGATACTGATGATCTTGTATATGTTTTTTTATAATTATTTAGTAATTATAATTATTTAGTAAAGGTACAAACATTTTGCCAATAAAAGCTACAAATAACATTAAACAGAGTTACAATTTAGGATACAGCTTCCTTGTTTCCTCTTCTAATAGCCTGTAGCAAAAAAACTTGAAAAATTATATTTCAAACAGAGATAAGTAGAGTTAACGTGCAAAATTTAAACTCTCATAACTTCGAAATTTTTATAGATAGAACTTTTTAACGTTTTTTCCATGTTCCTGGTATCTTACCTTACATGGCATATTTCTCTGGGGGCGCCAGATCTGGCGCACCCTGTATCTAATTAAATACAAGAGATGCAAGTATAGAGAAAAGCCAAAGTAATTAGAGCAAAGTAATTAGAGTAGGTACTTTTTACGCTATACTCCCCAGTTTGAGACGCTCCTGATTTAGACATATTATGATCTTCGAATGTGGATGAAGGTTATCATCTGTACCACATTTTGTGATTTTATCTAGATAATGGTTTCTAAAATATTTAGAAAAACCCATTAAAAACGCACCCCTTTCAGGGGATGTAGGAATTATATAGTATTTTTTGATACATCTTTATACAGGCTGCCCCACCTAAGACTTTCGGATTTAATATTATTTATAATATTATTTGCTAACGGATTCTAACGAAATTTAAAACTAGAATATTTAGTAGGTAGAGATTATAATATTGCACCTACTAACACAACCCTAGGCCTTAAAATGAGATTTTAACATGCCTTTTAAAATGCTAAATTACATAAAATTTATCTCAAATTGTTAATCGCCAATAAAAAATGTGATATCTAAGCAAAAATCTGTCCTTGAAACAGGTCTCGCTAACCAGTTCAATAGGTACAACAAAAAATGCTCGAAGGTACCACCATTGGCATCATAGAATTCTAAAGATTCTAAAGGTGTTCTAACTTAATTTACCACAAGTTTTTAGGGTTGTTCAAAATGGTAATTCGAGACGGTAAACTATTGTTTTAAAGTTAACTTTTAACAAATAACAACATAATCCACGTATTTCTGCTGATTCAATTAATTTTTGTGCAGAGGTCTTTTTTTAGTTAGTGCTTAATAATGTAATAATAATTTCGCTTAATTTTAAATTGAGAAAATACGTGTTATTACGTTATTATGTTTTTTATCTTAAGGTAATTGTATTTACTAATTGAATCTCCACCTTTTAAGTTGTCTACATTTTAAATTTTAAAAATTCGTTGACAAATAAAAGAGATATTAAACTCGAAAGTCTTATGTGAGACTCCTGTAGAAAACTTTTGTTTACTTGTCTAAATTTGTAAAATTAAGAACGAAAGACCCTGTACTTTATTTGAATATATCCACAGCTATTTTTTCAATGGCTGCTACCAGTACTAATTTATTACGTTCGTTCTCCATTTTTAGAAACTTCCTACACATTAAAAATAAATAAAAAAAACTACAAATGCATACGAGTAGTAAATTTTAACGTAAAAACATTGTTTCGGACTTGTAGAACATTGTTTTCGCACATATTTTATCACTTGAATAAACTTTTCTATAGGGACGATTGGAATTTATTTTGTAACAATTTTTAGAAAAATTACAAACAGCACAAAATATTGCACCTACTACTTTTTCGGATAATAAATAAGTGCCTACAATAAATCACTTATAAAATAGAGTACTTATATTGGTGGTGAAATTTGTCCAGTTCATAACAATTTGAAACAAATTTTATACACCAAATACTTAGGTACCTTACATAAACCATAATGTATAGTGTGTGCGTAAATAATTTGAAAGTGAGTTAGCAGAAAACATCTTCAAAATTAAAAAAACTTAAGTACAGTAACTTTAATTTTTAATGTACGCACCCAAATATACAAAAGTCACAGAACACTGGATATAAAAATACACATTTAATTATTTAATTTTTGGAAACTCATGACAGTAGTTGTCAAACTGATCACTGTTTCATTAATAGTCATAAACTGCAGTTTTTCAGAAACAATTATCATTTGTTCTATCAAGAGACGGCATGAATATGATTGTAGTTTATCTATCTTAATCACTAACTAACTAAAAACGTTGTAATTTTTGAAAGGGTGAACAAACTAGAGAAGATTATCTAATTTTTCAAAATTTGTAATCGAGTTCGTATCGGAATATGTGTTATTGATTGCATCTTACAGGCGCAGGCCTCGTAAAATTACGTGAAACACTCTGTATAACTAAAAAACTTAGGTGTATTATAACAACAGAGACTTAGGTATAGTTTTTCGTTTTTATACAGTTCAAGTAATATTGAAAGTTTCATAATTAAACCGTTAATATGTGTATCTTTTACAAAGTTACTTGATTTCTTGAAATGTTTTATTATCCTTAATCACTTATACAGAATGTTTTCGAGGATATAGTTAAACGTATAAATATCCGCAAAAACAGACTTTTTAGTATATAGGTACAGTATACAGTTTTTGTAAGTAATTTAGATTTAAAAAAAAAAACAATAATTAACCCACAACGAGCAATTGATTAAACAAACTTTTCACTCTACATTTGTGTTTGATGAGCATCAGGACAAGAAAAAGAGAATTGAAATCGTGGGGTTGTATAGGTTTGCAAAATGCTTAGAAATAGTAGAAAGCTGCGATTAATCCTATTAGAGACTTTCTTATTGTCCAGTTTAAATTTCTAAAAACTGATGTTTTTCTCGGAAGTCCCAAATTCATTAATGTTATATGAAATTACACAAATATCTAATATTGTTACTAGTCTATTAGTTAATAAATATCCGCCTTTCAGCCATTAAATTTATGTGTTATCAAAATGTCGGCACCAGTAAATAATAATCAATAAGTGATATGCGATTACTACAAACTTCACAGAAATCGTTGCGGTAACACAAAAAACATGCGATATGTAATAATATACCTAATAATTAATATTCTTCAAAATACATAGAAGTGAAACTGATGAATAGAAAAATGTAAAAACCTAGTCGAAGCATCATAAAAAGGATATCTTGATATGAAGGATGAATGCTAATATAAATACCTATTGTTTGAGTTCTTGTAAAAAATGTATTTTTTTGTAAAGGTAAACCTAAGTATTTAACAGATGTAATCAGTTTGAACGAATATTTCATTCTCACTTACAATGAATGAAGTGCCATTGAGAAGATTTAAACAAAGATTAAAAAATAAATTGCTAAAAAAGTATTTTTTTTTTCTTTTCTTTGTTTGTAGTAAAATATTATGTCCTTAGTCTTATTATGAAAAGTCCTTATTTTCTTAAACATTAAAAATATCTTTTTATTTTTTTATTATATATTATTAGGGTGACCAATGTGTGACGAGGTTTAAAATGTTTCCTAATCGTGAATAAGTACATATTTTTTTCAGTTCAATAAAAATTTAATTACCTACATATTTATTACAATTTCTGTCATCTTAAGATAATAATAATTAATAAATATTATCAAGTTAACAAAAAAATACCAATAAAAAAATTTGGTCAGTTCGTTAGACGAAAATGCATTAGGTACCTAATTCAAGTCCTTGTAATTACAAGAATTTGTTGTATTAATGTTATCGTCAATTAAGATTATTTCAAAATTATTTTGTCATATAGGTAATTGAACTAATTCAACTCAAAACAAATAATTATTATTAGATAGGTACGAGCCTCGATAATATAACTTCTTTTTTTAGAAAATTATTCAACTAAACAGTATAATTTTGTATAAGTAAGTGTATAACTAAATAAATATTACTTATTTACTACGATGGTTACAAAGCAAGTATTTGCCCATTCATTTTTACTTTGTTTACCAAATTTAACACAAGCATCAATGACATGAATTTTATAATATAGGAAAAACAAAAGAACGGACAGAAACTAGGAGTAAAATAAAATTAATATAAAGACAAATAAAAGACATCATTAAAGAGATTGACATTTATTGTGACAAAAAGTCAGTTTAATACATTTACATCATATAATATACATTTTTCTATAATTTATGTACAAATTTTGGTTCGCAGTTGCACATTTTCCTTATATTAAAAACCTTTTTAAAATACTTCTAGTAAGTACCTTTTTTATAGTTAGGTATGTATAATACAAATTTCAAGTATTCGATATAAATCATATTTGAAACATCACAAATTCTTTAAGAAATTTGTACATTTATTACAATCACTTTGTACATAACTATCAACAAAGTTCGTAATTAAAACACATCAGAATACAATAGGTAATATAAATAAAAAAGTAAGAAACTTATAGGCAAAAGAAATACATATTCTTATTTGAGGAAACAGATTAATAGAAAACCTAGCAGATCGAACGTAACGACGAGATTTCGCGGAAAATGATAAAAAAATTCCTCATATACTCACTCGCGCGACATAGATAACATCTAAGCAAACGATATTTGCAAAATTGAGTGCTTGAAAAGTTGCATTAAAACACTAACAAAATCTAGTATTTACAATGCACGTTAAATAAAAACGTATTGTTTTATACAATCAGATTATATTTACATCATAAATTTATTCGAGGCTTTCTCTTATGCCAGAGGATACTGTCACAAACTCGTCGTCCCTGCTGACGTATGGTACAAGGGGCTGTTGTAATAATCGTTTCCTATGGTCGAGTGGGAATGCACCGAACTCGGCAATGGACTCAAAGTGTTATATCCATACTGGTGCATATCTGCGTACATTTTTATATCGGCTTTGCTTTCAGCGGTGGGTAATAGCCTGTTTATGGAAAAGGGATGATTCGAGGAGGTGAAACCTGACGGTTCCTGTTTCAAATGATGACTCATGGGGTTGTGATGCAGCATCGCTTGATGCTCACTCGACAGACTCAGCGGATGACACCGATTCACCATCGCCGAGAGCTCCTCATGCGACATATTCTGCTGATGATGCTGCTGATGCATATTCAGATCATTCGAGTGAAGAAGATTCATTTGCTCTACGTCCAGTTTCGACGGGTGGATGCTCAACATTGTGCCCAAGGTGTTTTCGGGGTTTTTATCCAAATGGTGATTTTTATGGGAGTCATCACCGTGTTGTATCGACGTTTTCTTCTCAGAACTGTTACTGTTGTCCACAGAATGCGAGGGACTTTTGTGGGTCTGCCTTATAAGTTCCTTTTTCTCATCTTTGAACCGCTTTTGTCGTCGCAAATAACAGCCGTTCTCGAACATGTTGCCCGAGTCCGGGTGCAGACTCCAGAAGGAGCCTTTTCCGGGCTTGTCCGGAGTTCGCGGAACTTTGACGAAGCAGTCGTTGAACGATAAGGAGTGCCGGATCGAGTTTTGCCAGCGTTGCTGGTTTTGTCGGTAAAACGGGAACAAGTCCATGATAAATTGGTAGATTTCGGAGAGAGTGAGCATTTTCTGGGGGCTGTTCTGAATAGCCATTGTAATGAGGGAGATGTAGGAGTACGGAGGCTTCGCATGGGTGTAACTGCGACGGTAGGTCTTGTCGGCTCGGGCCCGCTGCAGGGCCGTGTTAGGCGAGGTGTCGCCGCCGCCCAGGTCGCCCCGACCGAGCGTGCCGACGGTGCCGTAGGTGTTCATGGTGGCCATGGGGGTGGCCATACAGGCCGCGTTCATGTTAGAGATGGGAGAGCCGATGGTGGTGTAGCCCATCGACGAGGAGGTCATGCCGTTGCCGTTCATCGACATGCTTCCGGGCATACCTGAGTTGAGCATGCTGGAGCCGAAGGATGCGGCCTGGGGCGAGCAGTTCATCGACGGCATCGACACGCAGGACATGGAGTTCATGGAGTACGTGGGAGTCATCGGGGACATGGCGTTGGACGAAGTCGCCATCGTCGTTGAGTCGGAATATAACTTCTGAGTCAACATTTTGGCATTGCACTGTTATTGCACTCGGATGGGACGCACTGCACTCAGTTAGTACACACTAAACCCGGATCAATCAATATGATCTTAACTCGTCATCGGAGGTTTTGTTTCATTGTTTACATCACGAGCGGATCCACAAACAAGTTAACACTTTAGGTATTCCAAACCAGCACTGATTGGAAAAACAAATACTCCTTGCTGCCTGTTTACTTAGATACTACAAGCCGATGTGAAGTACCCTGAGCTTTAGGTAGTCAAATACAGAATCGTCAGGGGAGGGTGGTTGCCATGGCGACTTGCCGCCCAATCAACACCAAACGCTTGAGTCGCCATGACGACGGGCGTTTTAAACAGGGCTCGGATTGGTCCATGCGTAATCGACAGCGTAGTAACTTGAGGGGAAGCGGTCAGACACGCCCATATGTCACTAAACGCCGCACACGTCCGATGAGGGAACTAATAATTTCGATTCGGCCATCCGTTGCCCGTCAACTTGTTTCGATTCTTGCCATAATCTTCATTTCAGTTGTCTCGGTTTGATATTTTTAAAAAGAAAAATGCAATAAAAGTTGTTGAGTTATATATACTACAGTGTTTTATTTTGTTCGTGAGACCGACAATGGATTCATCAGGTAATTTTGTTTGCATCAAATAATATGAACAATTACAATTATTTTAATTTATATTAATCCATTATTAAAGACTATATTCAAAATTTTATATAATTAACCTTCTCGTTATTATAAATTACAATTTATGCTATTACCTACCTATTGCAAAAAAGTGACACACAGCATGAAAAATGTAAATTGTAACAAAATTCCAAGGCAGTGGTGAATAAATAAATATACAAATATTTATTTAATGGAGGAAATTTTATTTTCAGTATTATCTACGTATTTTATACCTAGGTACAGTTGGAGACAAAATACTTTGGTCGTCACGTTTCTGACACTTTAATGTAATTCAAGCTTTAATGAATGACAATTTCAAATTAATGACAGCTATTATATTTTTCTAACAAAAATATGTACAACTTGTCAAATATGATTGACAATAAGCTAAAAATAAGGTTAACAGTCCTAAAGCATGCTTTACAATTTAATGTCACTCAAGTGACATTGACGACCAAAGTATTTTGTCTCCAACTGTACTTATATAAAACTCAATGAGATAAAATTCACGTTTCGATATAATTATATCGTCAGCACGTGATTTCTATAGGTACTTTATATTTTCTATTTCAAACTACCAAATTAAGTTATTTCGTAGAATGTAGGTAAATAGGTACCTATAATATTTAAATATGAATAACAAAACAAAGTAAAAAATGATGGAAAACTAAAGAACACTTTTTTTAATCAATAATCATACAGCGTCCATTCTATAAAAGTACCTAATAAAAAAAAAATGAATTGAAAAAAAAGCATCAGCAAGTTAATTGCTAACTTTGAACTAAAATTTAGATAAAATATTTTTCTACAAATAAGGAACTACGAGTAGTGAAACAGTTTATAAATAAAATACTTTCATTACACACTCGTATACACTCATTATGAAGAAAAATAAAATCGAGTAAGTAAAAAACCTTAATAGCACTGAACATGTTTTTCTTGAAAGTTGTCCGCTATTCCTATAATAAATAAATTAACGATTAAGTGACAAATTAAGTTTAATTATGTTTGTGTATCGTATGTAACCATTAGTGCAACATAAACACCGATATATTTTAACAAGATGTTAATAGCAGCGTGTCCAGAACAATAGATAATTGAATTGCTTTTAGAGCATGGTTGAGGTAGGTGTCATAATGTAATTACGAAAATATAAATTAAACAACAAATTATAGTCAAAAGGATAATGTGCTTGTGCATGCAGTTTATTGATATATTTAAATGGTGGAATTCTAATCCTCAGTCATTGTGAATGTTCGCATAAAAAAGCAAATATTGTTGTTTGTCAAACACTCGCTGATTATGTACTGACTTAATAAATAATTTCACTATCATTATGATCCATTCTCTACTACAGGAATCGATTCGGCAAGAATAAAGCTTTTTCAAAACTTTGATGATAAACAAACTCGAAAAACAAAACAAATAAAATGAGAGTAACTCGTAAGTTTAAATCAATAAATAATAATTTTATTAATAAAAAATAAATTGACTCAATAGTTGATAACAATAAATTTAAAGCAATAACTAATATTAAGAACAAGTGCCAACATTTATTTTAAAAATTACATTAAGTTACAACTTCTCATTGTTATTGTTATGTTGTTATTATGTCCCATCAGGTAGGTACTCAGCATGGCTGAGTCACAATAGTTTTGATGATGAAAACAAGGCAATTAGATACAAATACTGCCATAACAGTCACTCAAGATCCAACTAGTTCTAAAAGATATTATGTGATTCATGAAGAGAGTAAACAAAATAATATGATGTTCAAAGTCCAAAAGGTCCTTATCCCTTTGTCCAACTCAATCGTATAGAAACCTAAATAAAAGTGGAAGAAATATCGTATTAACTTTCCGATATTTCACGATAGAAAGAATCATTAGATATATTCTGTGTGAATTGGAAATTAGGTAAATTAAAGAAAGTAGAAGTTTCTATTACTAAAATGCAGAAATATATTTACAATCTACTCGTAAAAAAAGTATTATTGATTAATGAATAATGACGCAAAAGTGCGATTTAAATATTATAACTTGCAAAGTTGCTGCAGTTTTATAAAGTCTTATCAATTTAGATTTGAATGTTTGCAAGTCTTATTTATCTTCAATGTAAAGTTTTCCTGTATATTGCAAAATTTCCAAATCTATGAGTCACAATTTATCTTAATTCAAATTTGGGTGCGGCAGAGATAAACGAGGAATGTGCTGTTCCGGCATGTATACTCAAATATCTGTCGGTTAAATCAATATCAAACCCAATTTGCGACAATTATCTAAACTAAATAAACAAAATCGCAAAAAATCACAATCATCGTCAAATCCTTCCAAATCGAAGCCTGACAAAAGACAGCATCCTCGTTAAAAGCCAACTTTGGCCCGACCAAGGGATCATATTCCGCTTAATGGATAAAAACACTAAACCAAACCTTCATGTGGCATATGCCATCTAATCCCCAATATAATATCTCCCAGTAATAAAAAACCCGGAATCGATCGGATATCATTCCCTTATCAGGGTTACGTGGGTTTGGTGAGAGGACATATTGCCAGGATAAAATAATTTGCCATCGACACCAAACTGGCCCGATATCTAGATGGAGCCGTGGATGAGATCTTGGATTAAAAGGGGGCGAAGAGGATGGATGGAAGCGGCGCGTGATTTTTAGCTGGATCTGCAGATTGTCCGACGGACTGCAAGCCCGAGATACCGGCTAACTAGATTTTAATAGCCATCCAGGGTGCATCCGACGGTGATGTATGGGGTGGCTCATGAATATGCGGGACGACACTGATTTTTATTTATAGACTAACACACTTTTTAGAAATACGGAGCTTGAGGAGATTTAAGTGTGTAAGCTGCACAGCTGCTCTATTGAGATGTTCATCTTTATCTCTTTGTTGCAGCAAAACACACTGTATAAAATTTTACGATTGTTTTAGATCAACTTTTTATGTGTGAAGAAACAATGGATTAAAAAAGTTGCTTTGATATTGTTGCGCTGACGTTTGATGACGACAAATATTGAATGTACAGTTGAATATTTAACAGGCATATTTGTTTGATTGTTGTTTTGATTAAATAAAATGATTTTGTACATAAAGACAATATAATTTTTTGGTGACGAACTATAGGTAAGGTAGGATAAACATCTATAAAATTTTTCCAAAGAGATAAATTATAATTACTGTGCCCACCACAACACAAAAATTGGGCAAAATATTTTTCTATTTCAAAAAATTATCTACAATTTTTTTACAATTATAGTGATGCTATTAAAAAAGGCTGTTTTAGGCTGCGAATAAACCTTGATTCACCCGGTATAAAAAATATATTTGACTGATGTTGGAATAACTTGTGGGCCTAATACTAATTAGTATTAGACCCACAAGTGATTCTAAGTGATTATACAGGGTGCGCCGGAACTCGCTAAGATATCAGGAACATGGAAAAAATGTTAAAAAATTTTTATCTATAAAAATATGAGGGTTTAAAGTTTGCACTTTAACGCTATTCATTTTTGTTGGAAAAATAATTTTCCAAGTTTTTTTGCTATAAGCTATTAAAAGAGGAAATAAGGAAGCTGTATCCTAAATTGTAACTCTGTTCGATGTTATTAGTGGCTTTTATTGGCAAAATTTTTCTCTTTACTAAATAATTGTAAAAAAACATATACAAGATTATCAGTACCATTAAATAGATATAAAAAATGTCAAATGTCAAAAAATAAATGTCAAAATTTTTTGAGAGATAAAATTTTTTAAACATTTTTTTCACATTCCTGGTGTCTTACCTTACTTAAAAAAAATTGTGGGGCGCGAGTTCTGGCGCACCCTATATAAGTAAGTGTAAAATTACGCGAAAATATATGTATCACAATTTGTCAAAATATAATGTAATTGTGACCTGTCAATTAAAACTTTATATTTTCAAGTTATTTTAGAGAAATGGAATTAAAAGCTTCCTTCATACTGTCTTTAGAATAGCCCAAAACTAGTGTTCCACAAAAATTGTGTTTATTAATTTCTTTAGCAGAGTATTAAGTTTTTCCATTTCCATTTCAGTTTGAAAAGCAGACATTACTGAACATTTTTGAGTGTTTTGGAGTAAAGAAATGGCAAAGTAATCATTTAACCAAGACAAGTAGTTATAAAAATGGAAATAGAAAATAGCTTTAGTATGATGTCAATACAACATTAAAGACTCTAACCGATTTTCAGACGCAACCCAAAATACATTCTCACAGACACCTTGACTTTTGTTTGAAAAATATAGATTATTAAATTTAAATCAAAGTGGTTGTTGATATGTCCTTCATTTTTGGCATTGTCATTAATTCCACTTTTTTCACTTAAATTCAAAATGTTCTCAAACGACAAAAAAACTGAATGGTCTTGATACATTGAAAATGTCATAAAATACTGTGGCTGATTCTGTAGGACGCCTTCAATTTATAAAAACTGGCAATGTTTATATCTTTGAAAAATTTAAAACAGAACATCAATAATTATTAATAGTATCTGAGAATGTATTTTGAAAATCGGTTAGTCTTTATTCTGTATGACTTACCCTGTATTTTTTTAATGATTTATTTTTTATTTTTTCCTCTGCGTTATTTGCGTTAGGTAAAGTGATTTTTCTGGTATTAAACATAGCATTTACTATAGTGTGAAGATTAAGCTTGTGTAATTTAACCCTCATCACTCTTATTTTCTCTTTGGTTAAATTATTTTTCCTTAAATGATACTGACAGCCAATTAGCAAACCAAATTTACATTGTAAAAAATCAATTTCGTTTTTTTTGAGTTGACTGTATTTTTCAAATTCAGTACACAATATTGGACATTATTAACAAATCATTTCATTAAAACATTTATAAACCATAAAATAAAGCAGATAAACTCGAATATACTGTGGCGGACAATATGTATACAGGCTGCATTATAAAAAACGCCCGAAGCCATAATTTCATTAGGTAGGTACTTTTAAAGGCGTTATAATAATTTTTGCTCAAAGTTGAACAGTCAATAAACTAAAAACATGTTTTACACCGTATGAGCATCAGTGTATTCTATACAGTATTTTCAGTAATAATTATTAATTTGATGTATTATAAACACTGATACCTACCTGGTTCGAAAACACTTAGGTATAAATACGTCATGGTTCAATGATTTTGACATTCATTGTACACAACTGACCTTTGCTAAATTTGGTAGAATGATTCAACTTAAGACAAAATATCCATTAAAAATCTTTTCTTTCATATCAAAGCTTTTTTGCTAACACCTCTCGTATACAGGTGTCTGGTATATCAATCCTCTGTTTACTTCAAGAAGTGACCATGATTATTAATCTTCATATCTAAATAGGTCAATACCTAAATAAATAAATACCGTAAGTAGTCATTAAGTGACGCAAAAAAGTACAACGTCATGATGGTCCATCAAATCAATATTACCACTAGAAAAAATACTTTCTAATCCGAATTTAAAAAAAGATTTTCCGTTCGTATATTCAACTTAATAGAGATATAGGTAGTGGCCTATTTTTGCATCTATACCGTATAGGAAAACTTGAATTAAACACTTTGTTGATCTTCTTGCAAAATATAACGCAATTGACACTGAGATTAAATACACTTACCGGTGGGACAATTACGTTTTATTGGAAGCTAATTATGTCATTCCCTACGGTGTAGAAGGTTGAAAAATATTTGATATGCTGTTACAAGTAATTTATCCTTTCTTTGTTGTCCCGACCGCAAGATAAACAAAGTAATAAACTCGATACAAACAAATAGAACAATATTACTCTTAATTTAAACAAATGTTATAAAACCATGATGATGGAAACAAACAAAGCGCAAGTGGAGAAGCTCCCGTATTTTTAAGATTTGTCAGGTGTGGTATTCTCTTCACGTTCATTAAAAAAACATGTTATTCTTTATCAATTCACACATTCAGCCTGCATCATCTTGGTAAACAAAGAGTGCTACTGTTCGGCCATTATAAAAAAGCACTCAACGCCGTTCCCACTCCATGTCGATAAAAAATCATTTTACAGTTCGGGATTAATAGGAATGTGTGGGTTTGGAAACTTTATAACCGTATGGCATTGTCTGTACCAAAATCATCACATGTCTCCAAAACTTCCAAGGGGCTCCCACAGCGAGAATCAAATGTCACGGCAATATAAATCTCTGACAATTTGTGAGGAATGAATTTGAAAACGTTTCGTGGTGCTCACTTCCATCAGAAATAAAGTAGCACTCGAACATATTCAGTCGAGACAATCGCCGCGCTGAAGACTCTTCAGCACTCCTTTTATGGACCACACACATACAAAAGCTTTCAACATCTTCTGGTACGAAATGGAGAATTTTATGTCATCATCGCACTCGGTTTTAGCACATCACGCGGTAAAAATCATCCATTAACAATCCTCGAATATTATTAATTGATTCAATGGTGCGATAGTTTGATTAAAAGGATTTTGAAGGGTGGCCGCCGCTGTTTGCGTACGTGCCGACCCCCCTAAGCCACACCTAACCGTCCTATCATAACACAACTCAAAAATAATATTCAATAACCTCGCAGGTATTAGTTATGTGTGTCAAAACCTGACCCATCCTTGAGACGTTTTCTCCTGAAAAATCAGCTTTCTACGTGTTATTTCCCAATCTCCGGACGCAATTGTTGCATTTGTGTTATTCTTCGACGTTGGTTGTGTTGGTGTAAGTACTGCCAATCTGTCTCGGGGCTTCTATGTTTGTACAAGCTTAGTCACTGTTCAGCACGTGGGGGCCTCATCCCCTAGCAAAGCCTAGCTGAAATATCACCCAATTACCGACTCATCGCGACGATCGTTGACAGCTAGACTGATATCGACTGATAACTCAGTGTGATTCTGTTAAGTCATTGACCAATTATTTTATTATTCACTGACGTGCACCTGGTTTACGGTATTGTCGTTCCACGCTTCAAAGATCATGGATTTATTAAAATGGCCCGTAAAAACCGACTTCACGCCGTCATTTAGTCATTGGATATTAATAATTTGTTAATAGTTAAATCATTTCACAAAATTTTTTGTCTAATGTGTATTAAAAATGGTGTATCTATCCAATTAATGAAAATATCGATAAAAAGCCCTAGTATGAAATAGTCTCAGATTTTTCAAAAATTATTCTAAATCCTTGCTACACCTCTTTTTTACCTCGAAATGTTTTTTCAACTGAAAGTTGTTTTAAAGGATTACTGACCTCCAATTTGTTGGCATAAAAAGTCGATCATGATTTTATAAATACACTTTTACTGTACAATATTTTGTGCCCCTCAAACACTTCTCTCGTGAATGACTTACATAATTTGTATGCCAGAAGAAAATGCTGTGTGGGCTTTAATCGCACCTCGTTGAACCAGCATCATATACGAGTATATATTCGTATACTAAAATTTGCCTCTCATTATGTTTGGCATTTTAAGAGCCATTGAGAATTGTAGACATCCTACAGATTACGATCTGGGAAATTTCAAGTGAATGAAATTACTCAGTCACTAGTTAGAAACTCTTCAAAATACGCTATTTTTTAAATTGTTATTCAAAGATTCGGAGATTTAAAAAAATGCACATTTAATATAGTGACTTAATACAGACATAAAGAGAAAGCTGATGCAAAGCTCTATAAATTAAATCTGTGATGTTTATGGCAAAGTGCTATTAGGAGCGACTGCACCAGATTATTATTGTGGGAAACGCGTCCAAAAGTGTCCCGTTTTAATTGAAATCTCATTGCAAACGAGCGTTGTCTCTTTATTTCTAAACTCATTTTCTCGCTTATAAAAACAAGTGTAAATATTTAAAGTCGATAGTCAGTGATCTCCTCCTCTCTATATTTTGATCGGCAATCTCTCTGTCTATAGACATTTCCGGCAGTGTTTGCTTTAATATTTTTCATAAAATTGAGATTATAAGGCTTTTGTACATACTTCGTTTGTAAATATTTTTTCGGTGCACTTTTATTGAATTATTCTTTCACAAATTGCTCGCTAATTGCCTTCCATTTTCAATCGCTGAATTATAATTTCCGTTTCACGTCAAACTCAGCAACTTTTACATTGCAATTAAAACCGTAAAGTCGGTCTTAATTCACAAGACAATTCGAATTTAGTCATAATAAAAGTCTAGATGGTGTATAAAAACGTGTTAATGCAACCAGATATTTTTTCCATTGGGAGTCGGGACCATGCATAAAAATACCGAAGGAGCTAGTTAACACCTCGGTGAAACCTCCATGGGTGGTCCAGCTCGAACCCACAAATATTTGATATTTAAATACATCAACCCTTAAAACAATATACCACCAGGTGAAATTATTTACTTTGGATCCGGACTGAACATTTTGAAAACGACAAAGCACATAATCGGCATCCACAAAGCATCAAAAATAATCTTCAGATATTATAAAATACGAGTAGACAAATAGTAGTTCTCATTTTTTTTTATTTATGTTCAATTTTAATTGATTAATAATTGTAATTAACAAAAGACTATTATCAAATAAAACTCTCCTGGAAGAAAATTTCCTGTATGTGTATTCCTCTGCTATTTCCTGCTGATTACAAATGAACAGGTTTCGTCTTCCGGTAATTTCCGTTATCGTCAGGTCAGTCCAGTAATAACCTTTTACCGCAAAGGGTTACCTAGTAGAGCCACCCCTTAACCTGGGAAACAATAACGCAATTATGTAAATTATTTGAGGAGTATAGAATGACGCTAGTATACTTCCTGCGTCTACCGGAAGTGGGTAGTTCTGACCGCGTGCCTTACACGTGACAATAACACGCTCCCACTGTGATGTGGTAGGTCCCATTTATAATTCAATAAGAATTTCCCATTTTTACTAATTGGTAAGGAAATTGTATTTAATTCAGACAAAAACGAGTATCGTCCAACTAAAACCTAACTGTTTATCTCTGTCGTAACCCTTATAAAAGGATAATGTCCTTAAGACTGTTTTTCCTTTTATCTTTAACACGTATCTATAACATCCATGTTTCAACAACTGAAGAGTTTCTCACCGACGTGTTATTTTGGGGGAAAAGGAGAAAAACAAAGAGCATATGTTAGAAAAATATAAGTATTTATTATTTTTGGATTAAACATCACTATTCTAAGTAAATTCTGATGCACCAGTCATGTTTTACACCATTACAGTCATTTCAGAAAATATATCTAACAAAAAAAAAATTACTTTATTAATAATATCAAATGGAGTAATTTTCTTATCAAATATTCGGAAAATCCTAAAATGACTGCATTTTTTCAACTAAAAATAAAATCTAGCCATCCCATTGGAATGTTATTCAATCAAGTAAACAATTATCGATTACGCCTTGCTTAAGTACTTGATTCCTACTTGAGTTAGGCAGTGTTACAAAACAAATAAAAAAATTGTACATCTTAGCTATGGCAGAATAAATGAATAAAAAATCATTATTATTGTAACGGGTGTTTTTTTTTAATTTGGCATCATAGTGGGTGACTATATTTTTAAGACGCCTAGAGAGGTGTGAAATGTCAGATTAATAACTTTCAATACGATTGTTCCTTCACATTCAAACTTTCATGGACAGCTTTGGCGCCAAATTTAAAAACACCCGTTACATAGGTATTATGATAAATCCAAATACCTAAATATTTCAGGCGGATAAGAAATATGACAAAGTAAAAAGCGTTTGTTATACAATTGAATAAAAATCTTCGTTTAATTTCGAAGAAGGCACAGTTATTCCCTATATTTTACATCATATTGGATGGAATGTTTCCACAACCTTAGAATTTTTGGCGATCAAAAAATTATAAAAAATAAATATAAAGATTACAAACCGTTCTAAATACACATGAACATAATTTTCTAGACATGCATGTGTAGATTTACAATAAAAAATATGATATTTACCTTATTTCTCGTCATCAGTATCTTAATGTTCGGTTATATCTGAAATTCCAAAGTTTGATAAAATAGCACTTAATACAATATAAATAATATTAATATTTACTCAGAAGACCGACAGTTGTGATCATCAACTAATAACGTTAAAATGTTTCATTATTATTTTTAATATGTTAAAATAAAATCTATCAAAACGTATTGCTGCTAATATCAAACATTGAAATAAACCAATCATAAATCAGTGACTGGACCTGACAAGGTGACTCTTGGAACGGCCTGTGAAATCGACGATGTAGTTGTCACCGAAATGGAGTCGATTGAGTTAGTTTTACCATCTTCGGAAGCATCCGACGTGCAAATATCATTTCGTCGCAAGATATTGGACAATTTCTTATCCAACCTGTCCAAAAATGCCAAATTCAAAAATTTCCAAGCTTATCATTATCAATAACGGTCGTTCTAATTATAACTCAATCTATCTACCATAGAAGATAAAAATGAAGAGAACTGTGAGAAATTAACTCAATGTTTGTCGAGACTGATAATGTAAGTCAATGACATAAATCTGGGGCTGCATACATGAGAAAACATTTAGAAATCTTACCAAGAAATCATCTCGAAATTTGCCTCAATGCTGACAGAACAGTGCTATTTTAACTGGTGCAAAATGGAAGTTAGATACTTACTGCAGGAGCTTCTGGTCGGCTTCTTCTTTTTTGGCGCGAGTTTCCTGAAGCTCCCGCCGGAGAACAAGAGCTTCTCGCTCTAATTCGAGCACTTGGCGGGCGGTGGCACTATCTTCCGGCGATGCGTCCTCGGTGTCTTCAGTTCTGGAAAAAAGCCTCGAATTGTGCAAAAATATTGTCTATTTTGCAATGTAGATTCTTGGAAAATCAAAAAAAAATAAAAATTAAGCAAAACTCAGAAAAATCAGTTCCTTCCAGCTCTTTCTCAAATTTTGGATATTCTCAACTTGGAAAACTATTTGAAATGCCTACTATGAGAAAATACGTGTACAAATAAAAATCGATTAATTTCCGCGTTTGTAAGAGCTGATAAATAAAGTTAGCGGCAAAATTATGGAGTAATCTTATTAAAACTGAAAATATTTTGTTTTGGCAAAAATGCCCAAACAGGTAAATTTTCTTTTTAAAAAATACACAATTTTCAACTTGATTTAAAATTTTACACTTTTTGATTTTGGAGGAATGACGTCATCGACATTTTTTATAATGGAAACCCCTAATTTTATTAGCCAGTTCGATAGATCTTTTAATTGTCCAAATGACAACACTAAAATATTGAATATTACATAGTATTCGAAAAAAAATCATCCTAAAAGTGAAATAATATCAACAAAAAACAAACACAATTTTAATAAATAAGATTATTCCATCCATAATTTTGCCGCTCACTGTATATATTTTGAAACGTACAATCATTAATTTGTTTGGCTTTAAACTTTGGCTTTAAACAATGTCAACACAATACTATAAAGTTTAATTAAACGGAGAAAATATTATATGGAAAAAGGTTTTGAATTTTCAACTCCATTTTTATGTAATTTCCTTCCTTGGAGGATTTAGGTTTCGTCCTTTTTGTCAACTGTTTAAAGCGGTAATGGAAAACCGTTTTATCAGTCCTGATCCAGGACTCCGCTGATCGTCGCCTGATATAAAAAAAAATTGGTTTCGATGATGACCGTCGATGGTAACCAGCCGGCCACGCACGCTTCCACCGGCGACCGTCGACCGCAGATAGCAACTGAACATGCCTTATCGCTCGCCATATTTTCTCGCTAATACAAACACACCAAGAGGCGTCCCCGAGAAAATTACACCGCACTGAATTATGTGCTCAGGACGTTGTTCCGCCCCGAGGTAGTAATTCAACGGCTTCGGACGGCCGACGCGACGTTTATTAACGGGGCGCGAACCCTCCACCGGTAAGAGTTTTTATTACCTGCCGTTATTAACGCCAATTATAACCTCGTAATGATTGATGCTGCTAACTAAAACTAAAAACCCACCTCGAGTTGTTTACGCTCATGTTTTTCAACTGCTCCTCCAATTTCGAAATGCGGTCGTTGTTGCGATTCTTCTCACTCACCAGATGTAAATGGTTCTGAAAGAAAAAACAAAACTGCAAATGCACACAAATAATAAGAACTAAAAAGCAAAATAATTCCCTTTTGATCTTTCCTTTCTTAATCCAGCGGCACAGCGAGAGAATTAAATGTTTTTATATGCATACATATAAACATATGTAAGATGTTCCGAAAAATCGAAGGACGTCGAGAAAACTGCAAGCAGCAATAACTGCAACGTCAATAATTCCGTTTCTGGAATAAACCGCTCCGGGTAGCAAAATTCGCTCAAAATTTCGACCAAAATCGAAAAAATTAAAAACTTTAAATTGAACCATTTATACCTACTCTTAGAAAAATGCAAAAACATTGTAAAAATGCAAGAAATAAATTTTTGAAATTTTTTTGTGTAAGTCTGTATGCAAAACGCTCTTTGTGACACTGTTTTTGCATCACTGACTGTACATACTATGAAAAATCGTCTTTTGAAATAACGTTTAAATGAGTGCCAGAAGTTTTTTACATAGGTAAAACACCCTCTCTCTATCTCTTACTGTGCCACTATCTTAACCTCATTTAATCTAGCAAATCACCCAAAGCGACTTGTTAATAATTTTGTTAATTATTATTTGTAAATTAAGTACATAGCTTTTTATTCTTAGATTTATTTTCTTTACATTTTCTTTTCCTCGATATGTTCAATTATTTTTACTTAAACTTTTTCGAGGTGTCTTAAAATATCTTCACATTTATTTTGGAAGCATTCATGCAACGGTTTTTCGTTTGTCTATTTTTTAAACTCTACAATCTTTTCTTTGCATTTTAAGTTTAGAAAATGGGGATGGTAGTCATTCTTCAATGCTTACTTAAGGAAAAAAAAAACATTTATAAAACTAATTTCACTTTATTAACCAAGATATTACAACAAAAACTACATTCCCAACTTCTTGTACAAAGTCGGGACATAATCGTCCCATTCGGCTTGGAAAAAATTCCCAGCCAGGGGCTCCCCCAACTGATACTTTTCTGCAAATTTCTTAATAGAAAACTTCCCGCGTCCATCTCCCGAAGTGCTAGGCAAACGCTTTTCATTGCAACTAATCTTCCCCTTTTGCTTGTAAATTACCAAAACGTAACGATGCAATCCTGACCCTTTTGGAGGTCCTGATCCTATGTATCCCGAAAGAACTTCCCCTTTTTCAATACTATCACCCGGAATGTTTACGACGAGCCAATGATGCCATTCCCGAAACTTGGGATCTTTCCGACTGGGAGCATCGGGATCTGTCATACAAAGAGTATAAAATGCGTCACTTTCAGACTCCCATTTGACAGTTGGTGGGTCTTTGACTTGCGTGGGAGTTAGAGTATTCCCCAGCTCGACTTTCACACCTTTTGCATAAGTAACATCGACAACCTGTTTCGGAACAACAGAAAGAACATCAGGAACAACACCGTGTTTTTCCATTCTTGCAAAATTTTACGCAATTGAGTTATGTTTGACAGTGTTACCACAGAAACGTAAGCACTTATTGATTTTTCTTAACGTCTTTAAAAAAGTTAATAGAAATGAAAATCAATTATTGATGTATCAGTTGAGGCACATACGTGCCCCCATCCCTTGATTATTTTCGTGGCACAATCATGGCCGTTATTGATTTTATTAAGATTTCCCAGGCCGAGAGTACGTGGACAGCACTCTGTCAATATTTGCTCGGAGAAGTAGATGTTCTCATCAAGTATAGTGGATGGATGGATGGTCGCTTAGATGGCCATATCAGATTTCTGAGCACGAATGCTGAATCCAAAAATAAAAACACTGAAAAAACTACAGGTATGAACAACCCACACAAACAATATTTCATTTTATTTGATGTTGAGGTTGATCCAATTTCAGACCGACCAATGGAATTACACTCCTTTCGCTTTGACCGCTTAATTGCCGTAATGGGCTGAATAATAATCCTGGATGGGCGCGGAGGTTAACCCCTCAAACTGCGACTGGAGCTTCCATTAGGGCAATCTTGTTGTTTGCGTAGCCATGCCACCAAGGCCCGTATCGAATGTCGCTGGAGGAGTGTACTGTCGTCATACACTAGCTTGGAACAACACTTGCTGGATGGTTATAATCAAAGGGAATTGAAAGAGTAAAAATCAACGCGACGGCTATAATCACCATTGATTATTTCAGAATTGAGAAAAATTCAAAAAATACTGTTCCAAATAACTATCAGTAAACTTAATAAATAAATACTCCTGATCAATTTGAATAATTTTAATAATTATTCAGCAACAAAACAGAATTGTTGGAAACAGACAACATGATTATTACTTAGCTTACCACAAACTCGTTAATTAAATTACTAATTGCTAATAAATTACCCTAATTGTTTTCACTGAGTTATTTACTGGTACGATACCCACTGGTGGGAGAAAAACGAAAAATGGGTCAACACTCATTCAGAAAATTACAGCACAGGTAAACTTTGTGGGTGGCCGAGTTACTAAAAGCGCGAAACCGCACTAAACAGTGGTTAAATGGTGTTACTTCCGTAGGTTTATTTGACGTGATGTTGAAAGGACCACCACTTAACGTATCAGTCAGGTTTTCTACCTGGACAAGAAACACAACCAACAGTTACGTTCTGTATACCTTTTATTTGCCACAATAAACGAATATGCTAATGTGATCTCGCTTTTACGTGTCCCCGCACATTTGCTGAAGCGAATTTCGGCATAAAAATAAAATCCCGCCCAGAATTAATTAGCACGACTCGCGGTAACAAAGAGAGGCATCATATGAAGATTGGACAAATGAAAAAAACGGATTAGTCCAAACGTAGTCCAAACAAACTTATTTTTCTTATATCATACAAAAAATATTCGAAAAAATGATAAATACTCATTTAAATGGTAGCAATATACAGATAAATTTATTAAAAATTAAGTATAACCATAGAGAATTTAACTTTTCCACAAAAAAAAACGGATTTTAAGAAACACCCTTAAAGTATAAGCGATAACACTGGTAGAAAATACTATAGAAAAAAACAATATACATTGTCTTACAATGTTTTTATAGAATTTAGTGCATGTTCTTGGATCCCTTGGATTGTGCCCAGCGGCCTGAGAATAATCCTTGACTGGTTATTCCATTCGGGAATACCTAAATTAAACATACATATTATACGAAACCCCTGGATTCAAGCTCTCAAGACCGATAAATCGAGCTCCGTGCTGGTCAAACAGCGGAATAAATCACGCACTTCCAGGTTAAAAAAGATCATTACGCCCATTTGATCGCGCCTGCAAATACGTCGAGCTCAAAGCAAACACCGCGTGACGAAAGAATGGTGTCGGTCTTTTTTTATCAGGCGTCGCGACGCTAAATAATTAAACACGGCCTCTCGCTGCGAATTTTCAATTTTTGCCATCGGCATATTTTAGCGGTAAACGGTGGTAAATACGTCGACCGATGATTGGAGTGAAAAAACCCGGCAAAATTGAATAGATGCACCGAGTCTACATGCCGATATTGCTCGGTAAATATAAACAGTGTACTTTATATTATGTACAAAGCATACATGAGGGAAATATAAATTTGCACAGTGCTTTAAATACAGCCGCGAGAGCCATCTAGTGCGAGGATTACACACTAATGTTGCGGTAATCCGGAACGTCATCAGCTCCGGAGCCGGCCGGTCTCGAATGAAAAGTGCTGATTGTGATTGGATTTTTATTGAAAAATTAAGTGTTTTAATTGCGGCTGAAAATTTAAGATAACAAGTCGAGTTATATTAAAAATGGAAAGAATGAGCAACAATAAAATACAAGATAGCTGCTACACCATAATTATTACATAAATATGACGTTTCCGATACTAAAACATTCTCGTTTGTAGGGCTAAAACCGTTGAAGATAGTGCTATAGTGTCGAAACTTTTTTACGCAAATTTGATTCTTTACAACACTGTCCTCTACACTTTTTTCTTTAATATTTAATTGTATTCGCAAGTTGTCAAAAAATGAAAAATTTCTCTTTTCATAACTTCATTTTTTACTGTGGAGTATTTAGTTAATGTTCAATCTGCCCGTAATTTTTCTGTTTGTTTTGTCATCTTCATTCAAAGAAAGCAAAGTTTCATTTCGAGGCTCTTGAATTTAAACACGCTACTGCGCTGTGCTTAAATTGAACATAGGACAGGATTATAATCAGAGTTACAAAAATGTCTATGCACATATCGTAGAACTATAGAACGTAAAATATATACCACAAAAACAGTTTTTGCAAGTAAACCAACAAATTTGGTCAAATTGTTTCATCAGTTTGTAAATATATATTGATAATTACTTCCCCCATAAAATTAACTAGAAAAAAATAATAAAATTTCGATTATTTCAACCACTTTTCTTGACATGAGTGTATGTAAAGAAGTAAAATAATTTTGAATAAAAGTCAATATTTTATTATGTATTTTTTCAAATAATAAACTGGTAAAATGGTTTTATACTCAAAATATTTTGTAGTAATATTTATAAAAGCCTTTAATACATTTTTTATTAAAAAAACCATAAGAATCCGTCCTTTCGTATTTTTCCAATATAAAATGTATTAATTATAGAAACAAACAAGAAAAAACATAATTCGTCACTAATGTGCAAAACACGGGAAAAACAAAACCGGTTCTTTTATTGTTAACACAAAAAAGTGCGCAACTAGACTGAGAAAGAATGACAGTAAACATTATTAGGTGTTTATTCCATTTGAATACGTGATGATTGCGGTGTACGCTAACATGTAACAACAGTTCTTGACAAACCGTAAAGGTGTGACAAGTGCTTCTTGGTAATGGTAAGTTTTTCTGCATTTTTATGTATTCTAATAATTTAAATGATGAATTGAATTAAAAAATATATATTTGTTAATAATGTTTTTATGCTTTGAAAATATTATACTAAAAATTAAAGTGCTATAAAAATGTAATCGTGTTTTAAGAATTAAATTTTATTTTCGAATTATGCATTTTTTTATCAAACTGGCAACTATGAAATATTTTAAAATACAGATAGTTGGAATCCTTAGAATACAGCCTTTGTAAAAAAAAAGGTTTTATAGTAGGTTACCATTTAAAAAAAATTAATATTTTGCAAAATTTAAAGAAATGAAATTTCAAAAAATTTTATTCTTGATAAACGTGACAGTTTTATAGTAAAGTCTGTTTTTTCTTTAAATGGAAATTACCATGTCAAAATTTTGGTGAAAAAATTGGTAGCAGTTTGTCTCCATAGCCACAAATTTTGTTTGCTCTTTATTTTTGTCCTTAGAAATTTTGTAAAAAAATTATGGTTATGTTTTCAACTTGAGATGTTGTCAAAATTTTGACTTTTATGAATGTTGTGTGCCTGTTTGCTCTTTAAAAGCGTTATAATTGAATACCTGAGGACAGACATCATTACCTAAGGTATAAAGACAGAATTCAGTGCTAATAATTTTAATAGAAACACACCGCAAGTAAGTACAATGTTGTGGACAAAAATGAGGATCTTGCTACAAAAACTTTGAAGAAAAAAGATGTATATACAGAAAAAAGTTATTTAGCAAAAGATACAAGCAGATATTATGACTGGCAATAAATTTCGTGTAATTTCAAAGTTGATGTAGTTTATAAATTCTTCTTCAGCTTTAGTTTCAAAATTGTTATTTTTTCAACTCCTTCCTCAAAAACGATGCACAAGACACTAATTTAATTTCCTTCTTTCCGAAGTTGTTTCTCATTCATGTTTATTTTGTATTCTTGTCAATTTTTTGCTAAAAATTGAGAATGTTTAGCAAACCTGCATTACAAATTTCGTCTACATTTTAACGGGCCCTTTTTCTAACATCCTGCTTGCGAACTATTCGTTTCCAAATTTCTAAAAATTGTTAACGGTACCGAATTTGTTCCTTTTTTGGTGTTTCGTCTCTAAATTTTCTTAGACGATTTTTTGTGTTGACGTTTAATGACCACGAATGAATTTACTAGTGGTGCCAACGTTAAGACTGTTTGACATTTCCATTAAAAAAAAAACAGACTTTAGGTACTTTATTATTCATCAATTAGTTTTTTTCAAAAAATGAATAGTTTAAGCAAAAAAACATTTGGAACCATACTTTTTATTCACCTGGTATAGGTACTCTGTTTTGATATTCTATTAAAATAATTTTTTAAAAATGCCGATTTAGCTTTAGTCTACAGTTTTTACTAAATAGCGGTTTTTAATGATCAAAACGACCCACATTATTATTAATTAAAGCAATCCTTACCATACTCAGCTGCTTTTCTTCAATCATGTGTTTAACCTTGGCCAATAAGGCATCCTCCCTAACTCTGGCTGCATCCCTAACTTCCCTTATAATATCAGCCAACATCCCTGGCTCATACTCCCTGTCAAAATGTCTGGAATTTTGTTGCTGCTTCAACATGTTTAGTTCAATCCTCATCTCCATAACTTCCCTAGTCAATTTTCTGTTGCTCTCTTTCAAGACGTTGACTTGGTGAGTCAATTTTTCAACAACCTTACTATCTATTGAGCTTCCACTATCATCACTATCATTTGGTAGGCCTGGATCTGAGTATCTTCTCTTAGTTACATCATCACTCTGATCGGCGTTAGGCACAGGCAAACTCAGATATTCGTTATTGTCACCATTCACTGAAGGCACAACTGGTTGTTTTGTGGCACTCAAAAAATTGAGATTGGGGTTAGATGGGAAATAATTAGGGTAGTTGATGGGATAGACGGGCAAGGACATGGGTTCAGATGGATTTGGATAATTCAAGTATGAGTAATAAGCACTAATATCGGGGATACTTATGTTGTGAAAGTTGTTGGGGTTTGTAGGAAAGTAGCTGCAGTGCGACATGTTGAATTCTAAAGGATTTAAAGTTGGTGCTGGTTGAGGCTTCTTTTCGCGATTTTTCTTCCGTTTGGTAACACTTGGAGGGTTTCCATTGATTTCTGGAGACATTTCCCACTAATTCAGAACAACAGCCAAAGCATTGAGGTTAAGATGAGTTGTGTTTAGTAGTTCTACCAATACAATTAATTACCGATTTAGATTTTAACTAAGTATTATTGCTTTGATTAGCAATAAATATCTCAAACTGCTTTTATTGCTTAGTTCAAATAAAAAATACAAACATTTGTTTAATACGTCACTGCAAAATTTGTTTTGACGGCATTTTTGACAACTACAGCGACATCTTCACAACTTCACATAACTGGGTAATTAAACGTTAAATAGCTAAGCAGATTCCTGTAAAAAAAACAGTTGCTGCAACCAAAAATACATCTTATAGAAAATTCCCTTGTTTTTTTCAAATGTGTTTACAGCAAATTTAATGCTTTTCAAAATAATTAGGCAACTAAAACAAAACTAATATTGATATAATTTATTTTACCCGAGTACTATCTTCCCGTAACACTTACTTTACATATCTATACTTTCTCACTTATTAGAAATTAAGATACATTTTTAAACTAAAATGAGTAACACTTTATCAATCTATAATGCATCTTTTTTAAAGAATTTCAAGCTTCGATCTAAGACCCGGGCAAACAATATAAAAACACAGATTCGAACTCTATATTGCAACTTATACAGCCACTACAACTAAAAACAAAAATATAAAATCTGTGCAACACCAAATTCGTTTTTTTATTTTGAATTTTTGTATTATTTAAAAAATGTCTTTGACTTTGTACCCTGTCTTAGCCCATAAAATATTGAGAGAATTTGATGTTGCAGAAAAAAACGTATTGCAAATTTATAAATCAAATTCTTTCTTACCCTATTTGTTAATCTACTAAATATTTTTCAAATGCGTCATCCTTCATCGTTAACTACAATAATTATTAACATTTTATGGCAGTATTGCAAAATGATTGTATAAAAACAATTTTCTTTTAAACA
The DNA here is from genome assembly GCF_015345945.1 of Tribolium madens. Classification (NCBI taxonomy): domain Eukaryota; kingdom Metazoa; phylum Arthropoda; class Insecta; order Coleoptera; family Tenebrionidae; genus Tribolium; species Tribolium madens. Next base: position 6,774,507 of record NW_025401063.1, read on the forward strand.
TATTATTTGGTTCTACATTAGGTACCTATTTTATCATGTTTAAAGAGTGTAAAAATCTGACTTAATATAGTTATTAAAAGTTCACATAATAAAATTATAATAAAAATAACAGCACATGCTGTTAGAATAAAACAATTTCTATTTTACAAATATATCACTACATTGTATCATAGCAGTAAAAAAGAGAGCTTGAAAGTAATGCTGAGACTCCATATGATGAGAATTTTAAAAATTACATGGAATTAACAATATAATTTAAAATGAAATGAGGTAAATTGATTGCTTACATTAAAAGCTAATATTTACAATTTGGAAATGTCTATTGTAGGAATTATAAAATTACAAAAATATTATATTACATGATTACTAAATGAGGAATTACATAAAATTTTCTACCCAAATTACTCTACACATTATAAAATAAACGCAGAAAATATTGTGCAATTTACAAATTTCTTTCAACAATTCTATATTTTCAGCCCCACTAAATAAAATAATATACCAGAGAATCTCACGAATCAGGTGTATTATTTTGCTTGACCCTCAAAACCGTTAGGACTCCTCATTTCAGTCACTTTGCTATTAAATTATTTTGTTATTTACCAACAATATGAACATTTTCTACCGTAACACTATCCCCTTTTATAACTATAAGCGGTATCATTTCAAACTCTCGTGCAACTGCTGTCTCGTCAGCAATCAGCTCTAGCTAAATGGGCCCATTTATGTCAAGCGCCGTTAGCAAATCCGTGCCTTGAAGGAGAAGGTTATTCACAGGTGCATTCACTTCAAAATCTTGTTGTGTCAAATCGAGTAATGACGGTATGGTTGCGTCGGGATCAAGCAGCGAAAGGGAATTCTTCCGAATCGTATTCTGTCTTGACTCGGTGTCGGCATGTGGGGGGCCCGGTGGTCGTCCCTTGTCCCTTTTTACAGATGTTCGCTCCATGGAATCATCCTAATCAAAAAAAAAAAATTAAAATCACACAACAACAATTAATAAAAATACCAGTATATCAGAAAGCTTTGACATCAATTCCTCATTTTTAACCTAATTAAAGACGTGCGATGTTTGTTTGTTAAGTTCATGATATTTTTATTTCCAAGGTCAAACATTTGGACTCGATACTGCCCTGTGATCGGATCTTTACGTAAATGTTAACTTATAAACAAATTACAATGTAAACATGATAACAATATACTAGTTTTATAGATAAGAGACAAAATTGGCGAAATCCAATTTTTCCTGTTTTTGTTTCTTCTTAGATAAACATAAACCTTAAACCTAATTTAACCTAAAACATAATTCTAATTAGAAATATTCGGTTAATACAAAGAGACACCTTTGTTGCCTACTTTTAATTAGTGTTACCTAAAGTGCTATAAAGAAAATTTATTGTCCTTTATTGATTTACAATAAAAACAGACATGTTGCGTAAAGAACTGAAATACCAATAAAATTAATACATTACTGTCTAATCGGCTTTATGAGTTTTCAATAACTATTTCTATTACCCTAATTAGACAAATAGTAAAGAAACAATGCTACACTAAAAATAATTGCTACATTAAAGTGCATGTAATACAGAAACAGTGCATTAAAAGTTCAAAGTAACTCTAAAGACTACACCCATTCATTATGTTTGTTATTTTAAATTTCCATTTGGAACTTTTCACCGCTATGTTGCGTCTGCAGCACATTACTATTATTAGATAATATGCTTATGCAAAATATTTACATGTCTACCTTTAAAACAGTGTTGAAATATTTTCCAATAAAAAGTATTAATATAGTAGTTATTTTTAAGTAAAATGGTACTAAGTGGAGTAAAGTAGAATTGATTTTGTTAATCAAATTCACCTCTTATAGTTATTTTTCTTACAAGTTACAAGTACCTAAAATACAGTTTTGCGAACGAATCTTTGCTGTTCCTGGACGAGGCGAAGCCGAGTTAAAGCTCCCAAAAACACGGTCACACCTCTTATTATTTATGATTAATGTCATCAGAGCAAAAATTTCTCGAAATTAAGCTTCAAATTTGAATTCCCATAGTAACCAGATTAACTTTTTCGTCCATAATAACTGTATTCTGAGTACTAGTACCCAAAATAACTATTTTGCGTACAATTTTTAAATTCACATTTTGTAGAGTCAAATGAGTCCCAAAAATAGCTATTTTTGGGAGTGTATACAAAGAAATAATTTAACGTAAATATCGCAATTATCTCTCAAAAGATTTTTGTGTGTGTCAAAATTTTGTCTTCTGCAGATAACGTAGGTAAACTTACAATTGTTACAAGTATCAAGTAAAAAATAGCAAACATCATTGCTCTGCTTTGTATTTATTGTTCCTAGATGCTTAAATAAAAAAAAACAACTTTACCGTTTCAATTAAGAAGTTTTATTAACATAATTATTAGATTATTTTTTTGCATCGATTTTAACGTAATGTTAATAACATTTTTAAATATAAATTGTATTGCGCAAATCATTATTAATATTTGATAATTAGGTACATTTAGATTTTAATATTGTAGAGGCCTTTAATAAGACTATACCTATTTTACTCGTCTTAGTTTTTAGTTTCTTGTCTGTATAATTTCAATATAAATTACATACTAGTACATACAGCTTTCGCACCCTCACTTAATAAAAAAAATTGTCAAAGCAATAAATTACATGCAAAATTCAAAGTGTACATATTTTTTTTTTATATAGATACTTCAATCCCGTTTAATAATTTTTAAATAAAACACAAAAATCTTCTAAGTAGTGATTTTCTGTTTCACTTATTTCGTGACTGCAGAAACGAACAAATACAGATTAGATAAACAAATGATTATAAATTCGTCTTCACAATAAATGCAATTTTAGTTTTTGTAATAATATAATAGAATCAAAATTTCATCGTTTAAAAAATTAAAAAAAAAATAAGTAATGAAAATACAAATTGAAAACAATCTCAGGAGCGATATTATCAATGGTCTTATTATTTTATGGCTGCATCAACCATAAAATACAAAACAGCTTTTATGTACTAGGAAAACTGAATTTATTTTTAATGAAGTAATAGGACATGACAAGCAACATCAGAACTGACATAACTCCTCTTTACGAGTTGGCATTCTAACACGAAAAGAACTAATTAAAAGGTTACCCGTATAAAGTTTCTGATCTTTTAGTAGGTACTGTCTCTAACACGAGTTTTGACAACAGAAAATGCAACTGTAAATTTGTTTTACAATGCGGTAAAAATTCCATTACAAATTTACACAAACTTGCGATTAAAATTCCAATTAGATGATGAATGTAGTGCTAAAAAGTTCATTGTGGGTAAAAAAGGAGTCATTTTTATAAATATGTTTTATTTTCTCTTACAACATGAGCATATTAACAATATGCTTAAAAAATAAATACACAATAATTAATATAATCTAAAAATAATCTTTATAAAAGATTATACATATCACTGAATAATTATTATTGCCTTAACAATAACAAGGAAACTATTTACAAATAAATTTTTATTACACTTTTGAAATACACATAGTCACACCGTATGCTCAAAAGTGTGTACAATTAACTGCATTTTAATTCGTTACATGGTGTTTCGTTGTTAACAATTTGTACAAATCTATTTTTCTAAAATTTTAAATATCCTTGAAAAAATGTTATACCAAACATTTATATGAAGTTTTTGAATACAATTTAAGCGTTTTTACTACAGTCTCTACATCAGTTACGGTGAATGATATGCAAAATAATGAACGATATCATTTCCCTTGGTCTAAGAAAAAAAAATAACAGAAAAAGATTTCTGTTTGCTGAAATTAGTAACATTTTCGTAAAATACATTGACAGTCAAAGCTTTCTGTAACATCGAGAGTTAAGTAGTGAAAATGAACTGAAGTGGAATGTGATACATAAATAGAGAGCTTTTCAGATAGTGTTTCCTATCACAGTCAATACAGTACGCTGTCTCTAATTATTACTTTCGAAAATTATTGGCAGTAGGAGTAATTTATTTGGTCTCCCTGATTTCTTGTACTTTTGGCAACTCAAGAAAGGCATTTTAGTTAGGAAACCAACGGTTTCAGAATTCATCGTAAAAAAGGATAAGACGATGTAAAAATCCACTCGCTTCCATAATAAAAATATATATCTCTTTTCCTCTCCGCTTTAAATCTAAATTCCCTTTTGTCCTAAATTGAGCACAGCGTACTCCACATTTGAACATTTCACTTCATCTCTTGGACTTAGAAGGGGTCAGGCAGATATACCCGGCTCGTATATCGAAACCGCTTACCAAAAGGTTCATCAAGACGCTGTCACTCGGCTGACTTATGCAAGCCGCTTTCTGTCCTCCCGAATCAAGCAACCAATTACTTTTTCCCCTCGGACGGCCCCTATGGTGATTATTTGACATTAACTGTTGTAAAAGCTCTGAAGACATTTTCTCTTTGGGCTCATTTCTCGATCTTTTCGTATTTGACTCGTAATTCGATGTGTTCGATCTTTTGTTTGTCCGCTCTAACCTAGACGATATCGACGACGACTTCCCGTTTATTGCAGTATCTAAAAATAGCAAAATAACAAAAGTTCGATCAAACTCACTGATTTTACTTTTCTTATTGTAATATTCATCCACATCCATTAGCCGATCCGGTGAAATCAACCCTCCACCGTGATCGTTCGGCCGCGAATGTTTATTTATCGACGAGCATAACAATTGTGCTAAACTCGAACTACTGTCAGGTGAGGCTCTCGATTTTTCACTACTGCTCCACATGAGATCGTCTGAGAGCAGCAGAGGCAAATCGTCGCCCATATTCATAGTAATATACGGAGCCTTTACCACCAAATCCGACTCATCTTCTGTGTGCAAATTCATAAACGTTGACAATCGATCCTCGTCGCTTAAAGAATCACTCGGACTATTTAACGAAGGTAAACTACACTCCGAATTCTAAAAAACATCGCATTGAGACATGCCAATTCCTCCCACCGATCTCTAATAATACCTTTGAAAGATTCGGAGATAATAATTGAGGAGAATTATCGTAGGAATCTCTGTACGAAATGAAAGGGTCGGTGGGTTCGTCGGTAAGAAGTGGTTCAAAACTATCTCTGAGTAAGAAATCGTCCAACATCTTGTCGGTTAAAAACGGGTGGTCGTCTAGAGGAACGCAAACATCACCAGCTACTGGAGCCAAATGCGTCAAATCGTCAGGCTCGTCCTTCAACACTGTAAATAAGGAAAATTCATTTAGCAAATATAAAACGACCAAAACCAAATCACAACTCTGATAAAAACATTACACTGTTCGACTATTTATATTAAATTATTCCATTATGATGATACTAATGTCAAGGCTTTCATGCTATTTATCGAGTTAATTGCTGATTGAAACTACTGGCTCTAAATTTAGAAAGAAGGCACGCAGTCTTGCCAGAATAATAAAGACAATATTGTTCAAACATTCAAAAAATCTATATTTGCGAATTTTTACAATTATGTAACGTTCACATGATTGCCGACCTTCGACGGTCCATTACGAATTATATAATGCAACTGATGAATTTTACGCGCTTCTATACGAAGAATAGAAAAACAACATACACATAAACTTCATTTATCAACGTAATTTGTGTTGTAATCAGACATATTCATGAATTATGTTAACTGATTGTAATTTTTCTTATTCATGTACATAACTAGATAATAAATTCTAGTGGACGACAATACTACCGTAAACAGCAATTGATAAAAAAATAATGCAAAATGCAAGTGACGCCTTGTTTAGAACTTTACTCTCGTTGCGGTTAATTTTTCCCTTCAAGAAATGCAAATCACGGCATTATAATTATTCAACAATTATGTTCGACATGAATTTCATTGCGTTTCCAAGAAAATAATCTCGGTGATTACGACGGAATTTTTCGCATCCTTTTTGGCACTTCTCACCTTGAAACATTATGCACATTAATTTACACAACAGTGTTAATAAAAGTAGCAGTTTAATTTTTTTGAAAAAAAAATAAATATTTACCATAAACTTCAATCAGAATTCTTAAAAAGTAAACAAACCAATTATAAAATTCCAATTGTTAAACAATTATCTATTTAAGTATAATAATACAAATTAAGGCAAGTATGCATGTGGCTTCTTATCACATTACTAGAGGATGTTCTTTTATTGTTTCTCTGATGTTTATTTTCGTCTCTTAAAAATCATGAGATACTGTTTTATTTCTGCTAAATTTTTTACACCTCACTTTTTTTAGAAAAACCTTTAGGTGTGACTTGTTTTCCCCATAGACGTGTTATAGATAACGTGTCGCTCAGAAAATATTAAGTACAATTACAGTACAACTGACTTGACATTTGAAATTATGTAATGAACACTCAACTAAATCGGTTGTAAGTTGTTATTAATACAGTTGATAACCTCTCTCCAAATAAGACTTCTATGGTATTGGCCGATAAAGCCTTAACTGTAGAATGTTATTTATTACAAACATGTTATTGCTACCTACAATATTTTTGTAATGCAGTGTGAGAATCTCAGAGCAATTACTGCAGGTGAAATATAACGTTTAAATATTTGCAAGCCTTTTATCTTTATTAGTCAAACGAATATCTTCAAGGATTTTTTTCTATAAAAAAAACTCCACCAATCGAAGGAAAAACAGTGGAAATTTTCAGTCGAACACGAATGTTTTTATTCCGGTTATTGGTGGTACTTACTTGTAAGTCCTGGCTCCTCATCGGAGAACATCAAGAATCCCTTGTTCATCTCTTTAGTCCTCGGTGCGAAAATTTTTGAAGTCGCCGTAAGTGGTGGTTTCGGCGTGTTATTATCCTCCAGGTAGGAGGAAACCACTTTCTTGGTGTTATTAAGCTCAGCTTTTTTCACCGGAGTAGCCTCCGGAACCACTTTCTCCACAAGTACGGGTATATTCTCGTTAATGCACAAATTTTCTGTTTTTACCGACGCCAATTGCGACGACGAATAAATCTCATCTTTACATTCGACGCCACTGCAAAATAAAACCAACTTGCTGGGTGGTGGAGTTTTTGGTAAACTCCTTATCAGCAAACCGCGCACTCGGATATTCCGGAGGAAGGTTTTCGAGGTACCGTCTCGACTCGACGCACTGGATGTAGGCAAAACGAAATCGAATAATATATAAACCCGCTATCAGACGCGTGATAACTCACTTATCTACAGTTTGATTTGTTCACAAGACTCGATGACTCGATGCCGACTGATTCGGAGGATTGCCACACACCACTACCCAGTGGAGTAGTCGCGTGGTCGCCCCCTCCTAAAGCTACCGGTGGTCTATATCGAGAACTCTCGATGGGTCGACAAGTGAATGTGGATGGGCATGATAAGCCTCACGTGATGGAAGCAATGCACATTAGCGGAAGGCACGTGATCGACCCATAAGACCTTAGATAATTTTCACTAGGACGATAATCTAATCCTGCGACGCGTGATTTATCATAATTATTATCTTAAATGAGGAATTTTTGTAACGTTATCTAAATCACGTAACCGCACGACTTGAGTAAAAATATTTCCTTCATTAAAGACCTACACTTTTTCAACATCACAACATAAATTCAACTATTATTCTAAAACATTCCATTTAATATAATTGAAGCAAATTAAGAAAAATGAACAATAAATAAATTTGACCGACAATTAGAACCTTTGCGTTAATTTATGCCAAAATGTACGATGATATAAATAGAAAGTATTAAATTAAAATTCTCCCCGACAATTGTGTGTTTATTTTTACAATCATCCACACCATGGGAGAGAGAACATCCTCACAAAATTAAAAATTAACACTCAATCTCGTAGCCATTTAAAATTCCTCATTTAGCAAAAACTCAATTCCGACTGTCTCAAATCTCAATTAGGTGAAATGGAGGCCCGACGATAAGTTAAGCTAGTTGTAGCCACTGTGAGGGTAAGCAATTGATGCTGATTGTGCTACATAATATGACGACACCAGTTGTATTCGACCATTAAAACGTCACATGCATTTATTAACCCACGACGCATCTGTCTTAATTAAACCACTTTAGAAGAGACTATTTTCAATCTGGATGTGGAAATTTTAAGGGAAAATATAAAGTAATTTTTCTACATCAACTCTTATTTACAATTCACTTGACATAGCACTATCATAAAATAATTTTTATAACATCATACCATCATCGTTAAATGTTATGATAAAAACGATAATTAATTCGATAAAAACAGTTATTATTAATATGCACAATGTAAACTTGTTAGGGCTGGCTGGCTAGCATGAGAGCTAAAACGCGACATGAATTACTTACTACGTCGTATTGTACAAATATTTTTATAATAAAGTTGATATTGTAGTAAATTTGAAATAATGACAAGGTTATTGCGAAGAGTAAAACTAGAAAAAGTAGGAAAAATATTACTAAGGTTTAATGTTGGAAATTTGAGAGAAGAAAACACTAATACAAATTTCACTGTTACCATTACCATTACACCCCGGTTATTGTTTATGAAAAAGTTTTAAGCTATATTTAAACAAATAAAACTAAATCAAATCAAATCTGTAGTTACTGTCATTAACAAGCAAGATAATTACAACGAAATTAAAACAACAATTAATCTGCCCTTAAAGTTAATTAACCAATTTCTAGTACCAATGAGTCTGCTAATCTATAAAAAGTGTCTGATATTTTTTCTAGCAAAATTTCAGATAAAAACAGTCTCGGAAACAGTTATCTCATTTAGAAAAATTATGTGTGCCAATTTTAGATATTTTTACACCCTTGTTATAAATATAAAATATTACAAAACTTTTTTACTTGTTTTATTAAACAAATATGATTGTTATTTCATCACGTCAACATTGATAAAATCTAATGTGCCACACCATGACCTACCAAATATTATCTCATCTAACTAAACAATTTTTTAACCGATCTGCACTTTTTATAAAACGTGATAATCACTACAGAACCATAATCACGAAGATGATTGGTGTAGAATGACCTTGTAGTAATTTTTTTAAAGTTATTAACCTTTTTAATTTTTGTTAAAAAAAATTGTGCAGCGCTATCACTAATACAAGTAGTAGTAACTAGAAACACGGATTTTTCAATAACGGAAATGCCACAAGAATTACGACGCATTGTGTAATAGGTAAATGAAGGTGGGTATAAGAAATTTTATTGTCACATAACGTACAATTAAAGACAAGGATTATTGTTAGGAATTACTAGACCCAACAAATAACAATTAAAGTCGATAAACTAATATTCTGTTCAAGTAATTAAAAGTAGAAGAGAGCAAACTACGTAAATATGCAATTAATTACAAAATTATTGTTATTTTAGTTCATATTTATGAAATAACCTTTGCAAAAATATCCTGTGATAAGAGTGTTATTGAATAATTAATTTATCAAATAATATTTTTTATCGAATAGAAATAGCAATTAGAATTACCATATTTTTCCACTTCCTCTAATTAAAAACTAGCCATTTTCTTCCAATCAGCTGTTTGCTCTTCAATTCCATTAATCAAAATACCGGAATCAAACCGGAAAGCTCTCCTTTGGTGTCGGGTATCGATTTTACTCGAAGGGTGCGCAAAAAGTAACCTTGAACTTAATTTAACAAATCAAGCTCTTTTGCTAGACACTAATCAGCTGTATTGAATTTAAATCAACCGTTAAAAATCTACTTTCAGTCTGGAAAATTAATGAGGAAACGGAAGAACTCCCAAGGAAACATCACCAAAACAATTTTACGTTCACTGACCTACCTCAAAGAAATTGATCCCAAGTTTTTATCCGGTTTTAGGGTCCCCAGATGGTAATATCGCTTCGTCACGAAAACTTTAAATCAAAATTGATCACGTGATAAAAAATGGCAATTCCCAAAATAAATTCATAGTGTGATCTAGGTAAACAGTTAAACGACTTGCCAAATGACGTATTTACTAAAATCTAGGCCAAACAATGAGAGTATTACCGTAAAATGTAATTAAGTGACATTGTATAACAACTAAATTATCATCACATCGTCATCGTTTTAACAAATGTAACGGATGGATAGAAGGTCAGGGACTGAAAAAATTAATCCGGATTTTTCTACAATCCTTTCAAACAAACTAAAATGAAGATTGGGATTTGAACACAAATCAAGATTGTGTGTGTCATGTGATAGTAATGTCCTTTGCCCTTACAAATAAATATTATGGAACTCTTTTAGTAAGCAATAAAGTAGAATTTATGTTCTAGACGTTATTGTCATTCGACGTTGATCTCGGAATTAATTGATATTTACTGAAATGATCCTAAATTGTAAAAATCTCTTAAATACTAACACTAATTTACCAAAATAATCAGTTTTCCCATCAAAATTTAATAATTTCCGCATCATATGTCGCACTTCTTTTTGCATTCAATGAAAAAATGTCTATAACATTTTTTGGGTTAAAACAACCCTTATTCTACTACATGAAAACTATGATTGAGCACAGATATGTGTATATCAGAAACACTACAACTCGAATGAGGGTTGAATGTAGAAAGTGAAACCCGCTATAATAGGGGATGGACGTCCTGCGACCGGCGCTTTTGAGAAAATCCCTTGGAGGGGATGAATCCCACGTCTGTGACGTCACGGAGGGTAATGTTTTGGTATATCTTGAATGCAACATTGTGCAACGCGGACGTGGTCAAATTAAATTCGAAACATTCAAACACATCAATCAAATGGCACCGAAATTCAAATGGACAAATACGCCCTCGACTGACAAATTAAACAGATGGTGTACTTATTTTAGCGAGTATTTTAAGAATGATATACTTCAATGATCATGATTTGACTTTTACAACTTTTATTTATGAAGTTTTTCGGTGGCAATGGGGTCACAAACCCCAAAAACTCATTCCAACAGGAAATATTTGCAGAAAAACAATAGCTATTTCGGAAACAATGTTGGGTCCAAGTTGGAAATATAGAGAAATTGCGCATTCCGGGCATGTACTCGTAATTAGATACAATATCGAATTCCTGTATTCTGATCTACTTACTCCACGACCAAATAAGGCCGTAAAGCTGTACATTTAGTTTAGGAGAAAGAAAGAAAAAAACAGATTAAGTGACTCTAAAGTAATACAATTTTCTTATACATCTTTCACATACCTACAAAAATATGGGTATGGCTAGAATTAAAAAAGGAAATTGCCAAATCATGTTCCTAAATACAAAGCCGAAAAACAAGTAGGTACTTTAAATATCTAAAAATTCCATTCAATAAAATTCCAGCTGGCATCCATAAAACGCATCACAATTTAATCGTGTCATAATAATGAAAGTTTGGCCCGACTCCATCCAATTTGTTATTTTTCCAAAGCAGCAACTTTCATCGCAGTTTTGACTAATAATACCTTGCTTGCAATTACCCCACATTGCACAAACCAGCTAATGAGTAAAAAACCTCGCGTTTCTGATGAAATCCGCAAACTAAACATGAAAAAATTTAGGGCACCACACCTCTTGCCCTAAGTTTATCGACCTCTTGTAGTCTGCTACCGGTCTACGACGGCCAGCAACTTTCGATAACTCATAAAGTGAAGAACGTGAGACGAGTCAGGTGATACTTTGAAGGTGTGTTCCGGAACCATGACCTAAGATTTTCTGCAACCGCATGACAAAATTGTGCAATCGCTGACAAAGTATTTCAACAACGGTTGAAAATAATTCTTCCGGTGTGAGGACGGCTTTTTCGACAAAATCAATACCGAAAGCGGGAAAGTTGGAGGATTAGCAAGCGGTCTTGCATTGACAAACTTCAATTAGTCTTATCATGTTCTATTAAGAAGTTATGGTTCCAACAATTTCATCAACTTTGGCGGTTTCACTAAATCCGTCACAATACCGATATTTGCAAAAATGATTCATTTTTTTATTAATAATTGCATAAATCAACATGCGTCAATGAACAAAACAACACATAAACAGTAGCGATTTTGGCAAAATGCCACCCCTATGCTGTAACACATTCAAGGAACACTGACCCAATCAGATCGTTGAATTTCTCTAAATTGCCAAGGACACTTATTTACGACGTTTCAATTTTTTAAATGGCGACACTGTAACAATATATTTTTTAATAATCGCATGTTATTTAGGTATTTTGTTTTCGGCATTACGTAAATAACGCAGGCAAATATTTATCTGAGTGACTCTCTTGGCCTCTTATTTTTAAATTTGGTATTTTCCGCCTAACTTGTGACATTGAATACTATTTTCTGTTCAGCATACATGTTTTGACACAAACAACAATTCATTAGCCTCAATTATATAACTTTTTTGCGATCAAAACATTATCAACATGAAGAAAAATTTGAGAAAACCTCATTGCAATAGTAGAACAAGGTCTGTGAATTCGTTATGTCATTTAATTAAAATTTATTATTGAGAAAAGAAAGGCTGAAAATGAGATTGTGGCACGACAGGGAGTAGTCTTTGGGGTATTTTGGTCTTACTCCTATTTATAACAAGTCTCTGATGCAGTTGTCAGACACAGATAGAACGAAAGCATTTGCCAAAGTTACAGCTGCGTGATAAATAAATTCCATACCTAATTTTCGTATGGCAAACAAGTAAAAATGTCTTTTTATTTATTTGTGTATCGCAAACAAAAAAATAAAGACTAATAAACCTTAGAAGTCACAAGTTTTTTTAGCCTAGAATGTGCGAATATTAATCACCTATTGACCTCTTTCAATTGGCACGTACTTATCTAACGCAGTAAATGTTTTTGACCTCTTTGTGCCAAAGTCTTGTCACCTGAACACTACGTTTTATTACTAACAACTTCTTCAGATTGTAACTCCTTGTTCACCTACTTTTTAAATATATTGCAACTGCTGTAACATTCAACCCTCATTTTAATGCTCATGTTATTTAATTCCAAATCGTCGATTCAAATTATATCTAGAAGAGTTCGCATTAGACATGTGGTTACGCAAGGTTTTACTTCCATGACGACAAGAGATATCAGTTTTCTTTACAATACACATGGTGTTACCATTACCGTTTCAACCTGTCTAGCAACTCAATCCATCAAATTTCATCCTAACCCAAATCAACAGTAAAACAAAACATTTGTTCGTCTATTACAAAAAATCGGGTTATAAATAAACGCATTTAAGAAAATCCTCGAAAACCTTCCTAGATACGCAAAACTTTCCACCGAACCGATCCGGAAAAACCAATAAATTATAATACGGGAATTTAATTTTTTATAGGCAACCAAACTAGCAGATTATTTATAAAGCATTATACTTACCTGATTCATTTTATATTTAAAATTTTGTGTAACTAAACGAACCGCAAACGCACGTTAACATTGGTAAAAAAGGAAAAACTTACCTTATGACGTAGTTCACACAAACGACACTTTGCGGTTTCATAGTTTTGTTGTCGTTGATCAAAGTGGCTTGAGTGAGAACCCACACGTATCCTCCGGTTTTCGCAAGAAAACGGTACCGATTGGTCTCACACTGTCCTTTGGAAAATACTGAAAAAATACAAAATTTGTACTAGTCAAGTCAAGTGCCAGAACTTTCGCTTTTCTCAATTTAAAGCCCACACGTTTAATTATTTAGCACACAGTTTAAGGTCAGTATTGATCTAATCCGGCAAACGAAACTATTAATTACGCTGCAGAAAAAATCCTTCAACTAGTCATTTCATGTGACAAGGCGACGGCGACGCCTCAAACACCGTCCCCAGATAACAACATTCAAAGAAAAGTGCCAAGGAATTTTATGATGGTCGGCCGACTTTATGACCGAAATAAAGCTCGAGAAAAGCAAAGACTTTGAGAAATCAATGAAAGTTACAATCTCAGTTTTATTATCGCAAATCTGCAATTTTGTAAAACAGACTTTTACACGAAAAGCTCGATAAGGGTTCGTCATAATCAGGGCCTGAATTTTGCAAAATTGCAAGTTACTTTCTTTACGATCTCGTTACGGCATAATGACGAACCAGAGGCAGAAATACATCGTAGAGACAATCTTCATATTTTTTTGCATATTATTGTTGCTGTGGGCTTCCTACATGACGAGTCACACGTTCCGCCTTTGTGACGTAAGACCAAAAGGACAAAGGACTATTTTCAGGCGGTTCACCCCGGACTCCCGACAGTCATCCTTAACAAAAGACAATTTTCCAGCATAGGGATTACAAGCAATCTAGATCTTCGGCCACAGAAGTGATACGCGAAAGTCGCCAACCTCATTCGAGATTGATTTAAAACTTAACTTGAATGCGTTTCTGACAAATGTTAGAATCCCTTATTTATATCACGAACTCCCTTTCGAATGGAAAATCTCAACATAATATGACGTCGAGTTATACATGCCAAACAGGATTATAACTTCCCTGAATCAGTTTTAATAAAGCTCCAAACAAAGAGTAAAAGTGAATTAACAAAAATTTGAAGAATTTGATACCAAAACGTGTTCTACAAGACTCGGGTAGCGGCAGTTTGGAACAATCATGTAATTTAAGACAGCTCCAGAATATTAAATTAGATTTAACTATTCCCAGTCACGACAATCATTTATTATTATCTAACGTTGTTTCATGCGTTAAACTAACCTACTTTATTCTTAATTAAAATCTTTACACTTAATCCCTATATTGGGAGCAATTCACCTCAAGAATGACAACGTCGTTCGACATATAAAATTCCAGGCGTAAGGAATTAATTCCATTTCTAAGAGACATATTAAACTTAATTTCAGACACAATGCCTCATAAAACAGAAATAAAATAATTTGGACAAATGTAGGTGCTAACAGTCAAAATTTAAACAAAAAACGTGCCAAGGCAAAATTTAAAAATAAAAGTAATTACGATCTTTAATTACATATAAAAAGAAAACAAGGTTTCAAAAATTTACAAAATTGTGCTAAATAAATAATTTTAATGTAGTAAAATACATATATTTTATCCCAGAAAATTTGGCAAAAACCATATTTTTAAATAATGAAAATGAATGAATGAATAATGCAGTTGTAGTTCAATTAGAAGCGGCTCCACTGAAGTCTTTATTACGCGCAATTTCTTTCAGTTCACAGCTCACGTACACCTTTAGACTCTTTTATTATATATTCTGTGCCATACACAACATTCATTACTATTGCAAATTGCATGCTCTAGGATGATTTTCCCCTTTTCCTTTCATTCTAAAGAAGATTGCAATTTTTGCTAAAGAAAATTCTGTTGATACTTTAAACATTACCAAAAAAATGTTTTAATTAAATTATAAAAAAAAAATGTTCAGAAAGTTTTTAATGCCAAATATTATTAGACGCAATATTTCAGCCTTTTTATGTCCACAATAAAAGTTATCAAATGTTCCATTTACCTAATTAACACAATTATGCCAAGAGACTTATGAATCGTAATAAAATTTTGATGGTTCCTACCATTTATATTGTCCTGAAATTAATTAAGTATACTAGAAATAAAGTGCAAAATTTAGGACATCATAAAAAAAACAAACTATGAAGAAAATCAACAAATATAAGCCGGACAAAAAATCCTCCTGAGAGTAATAATATCGTTTTAAGTCAAGATAAGATATCGGATTTCTACATCCATAATTTTCAGCGAAAAACTAAAATAATAAAAATAGTCTATTACAACATTACAGAAAAGATATTACAATTTAAAAAAGATGGCCTTAGATTTGTTGAAAAGCTGATAAAATATTTTAATAAAGAGTCACCCTCCGAAAATTACATGTCCATTTCCAATAATAAGCCCCCTGCGATGTTACTAGCATAAGAATTATGATTAAGTTGAAACTTCTCGCTTTATATGCAAATAACATGATTTGGGTCAGATTACTTAACATTTACCAAAGAAAATAAAACAATTTGCATTTTTACTGCACTGTGCATAAAAGCTCTTCCGCAGATGCATTAACAAATGGGAAAATATACATTAGGGAACATCAAAACATTAGCATAATAAGATCTAAAATGCGGTAAATTTTCGAAGCGATGTCAATAAAGAGTGACAGTATTAAAACAGACACCTATAATGATGTCTTATCGGAATATACACAATGTGTAATCGTTTGTTTTACTTTAGGAAGGAAAAATCTCGACCAGCAGGAAAACTAATTTATTTCTGCAAAATATTTGTTAATTTTTAAAATAGATGGTGAATTTGAACTTGTTGGTATATATACCCAAGTGAAAATAAAATCAAACGAAACTTGTAAACACAAGTTCACGTACATTGGCACCAATTCAAAAGAATCAGGTGATAGCACAATTACTCAACAACAATCTCAAACACCGTATTAATAAAATCTGCAACATTTGTTTACTGAAGTAATTAACTCTAAATTCATGCTCTCACTCCTCGGTAAACAAACAACATGACACTGAACACGAGTATAAGATGTGCAACATTATCTTTTTATAACACTGGAGAAATTTTATTCAAAATGAAGCACACGATCGTATTAATTTTAACATTAGGTTCTACTCTTTCGTTCACGGAAAAAATTGTGCACAGACATTGCAACTCGTACAATATCAGCAACTACAATTTTATTCTTAATCAGGTAAATATTGAGTGTTATGTATATATTTCCATTAGTCTTTCTCTCAGTTTCAAGGAAAATGGTACGAAGTAGCGAAATATGGTAGTCCAGATAAATGTGCCACGTATTTTTTCACACCCGTTTCTGGCAGTCTCACAAATGTAACCCGCTTCAGCGGCACAAAAAAAGACGGCTATAAGTATACGACGTGTCTTTTGGCTCAAAAAAATCCACACAGTATAGAGTGTGAATTGCAAATAGATAATAAGACCATTCCAGCTAAGATACTTACTACAGATTATAGCAATTATGGCGTAATTTGGACGTGTCGAAATCTATCATATGATACAAGCTACCGTAAGTATTGCCAGTTTTCTTAAGTAACAAACATTAAAAATAATGTTTTCAGAAATGTTAATTGTTTTAAGTAAATACAATAATACACGGCTTAAGGATTTGAGTGTTGTTAAACATGTTTTAACAACTCTGAGCAGTGACCCTACAATATTATCGGAAACCGATCAATCGCCATTTACTTGTAGTAAAAGTGTATTCAACAACACTTTTACCAATTTTACTACAATACATTCTGGTAGCTCTAGAGTAACTATGAATTACATTATGGTTATTACTATCACTTGGGTAATGTTTGTGTTTTTTATTAAGTTGTAACTTTAAACCTTCAAAAAAAGTTTACGAAAATACTGAAGTTCGAAATTTCATACATTGTAATACCGTCTGCATAAATAATATGCATGTGAATTATTTCAAATAGTTGATGTAATATTAATTTATCAAATCGTGAATATTTTGAAACAATAGTGTGAAGTATGTTTTATTTTAATATTAGTTTAGATTATTATTTATAAGTACATATTATGCGAATAAAAATAACTACATATATAATTATAACTCCTTTAACACGTTCATTGCCTTCCAAACAACATTTGTTATTATCATTTATAAATCTTCAAAAATAAAAATGAAAATTTTGCCAAGAATTTGAGACAGATTGTAATTTACAACTAAAGTCATGTTTCTAGCGTGATTTTTAATAAATGAACTCATTCTCACATAATTTTAAAATAGAAAAAAATTAAAAAGCAACTTTATTTCAACCGTTTACTTATGAATAATGTACCTAATCAAGTTTCAGATTTAGTCGGAAACAATTAAAAACAAAAGAACAATTATTTTTTAAAAAACACAAAAACTAAAATAAGCTAAATATAAATCAATTATTAAAATATTATAGTCCATACATTCTGATGCGATTTAACTTCAGAAAACTTAACCGTTTTTTTTATTTTCAAAATTAAGTATGTATAAAAGCAATGTAATTGTTGTAATAAGTTACGTCATATCTTAATTTAAGTGCCCAATTATAGAAAAACAATTTAGGATTTCGTCAAGATAACAAAAAATAATCACTGATCATTCATCTATAGATACGAATTATTAATTATTTCTGGAACATTCCTTGACCTGTTTTAATAATTTGCTTTTTATTTATCAAAAAAAATACTAACGAAAATTACAATGTTACACAAAACATTCTAGCAAAACCTAATGTTTACTCAGTTTCATGCAAAAGCGCCACCTAGCGCAACTTACTGACACTAGAAATATAGAAGTTTCCTATGGTAATAAACCCAATTATGTAAACTTGTGAAATATTTTGAAAATAAAATAAACTGTACACATTCACCAAAAGAAAGAATAGATTTTATGGGTGTTTTTCAAACATCTTGAGATGATTTAAAATTTCTCAATTTGTAATTTTTATAATGTTAACGTTATATGCAACCGAGTGACGTCTGATTCCAATAGTTTAAAAAAGTTCTAAATATCCTGTCGCTAAATATTTGTTCTCCTTGGTTATAATAAATAAATGCAATATGCCAAATCTTAACACTATTAATTTGCAGTGCATGTCTAATAACCGCAGCTGTGATTATATATAATTACCATACCAAGTGTGCAAATATTGTAAATCAACCATTTTTTCTTATCACATGACTTAATTATACTTACAACACTTGAAAGCTGAACAAATCGCATCACTATCCATAGCATGGTGATAATCATAAACCGATTTGCCAACCAAATCTTCCGAATCGTATCCCAAAACATCCATCATTCTGTAACAATTTACGTAAAAATCACATTAACACTTTAAAAAACGTAATACAAACATTTTATCGTCGGCATGCGTAAATTTCATATCCAAACTGTGTTTTGTTAAGAATGTTTGACGTGGTAATGGAGCCTCGATGTTGGAAGGATGTGGAATAGGTTGTCCTACTGCGACAAGACATCGACGTAAAGTTCCTTTTGGATTTTCTTCATTTCCATCATCTT
The DNA here is from genome assembly GCF_015345945.1 of Tribolium madens. NCBI lineage: Eukaryota > Metazoa > Arthropoda > Insecta > Coleoptera > Tenebrionidae > Tribolium > Tribolium madens. The sequence continues at coordinate 6,793,518 of NW_025401063.1, forward strand.
CAGTTTGCACAATGTGACCAGTGCAATGAATGACCTGAATTTATCCAATAAGCAAAAATTTCTCTAGTTATCCTTATTAATACCTTGTAAGTAGCCGACTTGAGATTGACCGATCTGCCTTTACTCGTAAGGGTACATTTAAGCCTAATAAAAAACGATTTAGGCGCCTCTGACTCTTTACGAGCTTTTGTTGACAAAATTTCCTTGATTTCTTCATGATCGCACGGATGGCTGTATTCATAAATATTCTGACCCATCAAGTCAATCTAAGAGAAAAAAGTCAAATAAATTGCACAAAATTGCAAATTTCCAATCCACCTGTGAAATTCCAAGATACTCGCTGACATTCTCAGACATATAAACAATATCTCCTTCTGAAGACATCACCAGCAAAAATCCCTCTAATGCTTTTAAGAAAATTGAATCATCGGTTAAAATTTTGTGGTCGTCGGGTTCCGGAGGTTCCGGTACTGAAATTTTTCGATTAAATAAGCGGAATTTTAAAATGGGAAAAAACGTTTTACCCAAAGTGATCATATCCCGCACCCGCAGATATGCAATGGCTAATCGCATAACGGAAGCTTTATCCAATTGTGAAACCTGTTCTTGTGAAATTGGCAGAGCGTTACCTAAGTCGGTAAAAACTTCGGTTTCTTTAGAGCGACGAGATCGCGCTGCATCTCTGGATTTTTCCTTTCGTTTCTCATTATTCCTGGAACAAAAAAAAACAAAATTAACTGTAAACCATGAAACAACAAACACTATTAACATTTTCAGTAAAATAATTATTTTTCCTAACCCAGAGACTGTAACAGTTCATAAATCCTGAACGGACTCTTACTACTATTCAACTGAAATTTGATTATTTAATCATTACTTCTCAAGTGGTCACCCAAACTACTCATATAAAAGTTTCCCGAGAAAACACATGACAGATCCCGTGCCTGGACATTATCCAAGAATACCACAAAAATGAATACTAATCATGTGATTTTATAATTGTGATAAATAAGTTAATAAAATTAAAAAAAAATAAAAGCGATGCATATAATTATAAATATGCCTTGTCATTATTGCCATTAATTTATTTTCCTTTCTAACTTTTCATAAAAATTGACATAATCTAAGAATGACAAAGTAGACATTATTTTTTATTCTTCTTATTATACAGCTGTTTAAATCCGCTTTGCTACGAATAGAAGCGAAACTAGTAATTAGAAAAAAGAAAAACAAAATTTTAAAAAATGGCGGTCTCCTCAATGAATTAGACTAGGAAGTGTTTACCCAATCTCTTACATTTATTTATTAATTAACGTTCCTGTCTAGTATTATTACACAAGAAAATAATCCCATGGCGATAGTAAAAGTGACACTCTAAACTATAATCAGCTACTGATAAAATCTAACCTCTAATATCAATCGGCAATTTATTATGCCATTAATTTAGTAACGAAACAAATAAAATTTATAGTAAATTAAATAGACTGATAATTAAAATTAAACTATCCAAGCCCATGGTCAAGTATAGAATAAAAACTTGCCCTTTGATGCATATTAGCACCGATTACATAACCTTTATCTAATGCAAATAATTCAATCAAACATTTTCAAAGTGCCTAAAAAAAATAACACTTTTAACTATTTGTCACATTTCATCGTTGATATATTTGATCAGCTGTATAACTTACATGAAGTCTTCAATATCACCCAATTCAACAAACTGGCAAGTGTTATAGCAACCATCTGCATAATAACTATAACACTCTGTATAATCCCAACTGGAGGACGACTGGCACGGTAACGCCATACGGGCTAAGAGACTATTTGGTCTAATCCGACCATGTCCATTTGAAATCGGTTCAAGAGTTGCATTACTTAACCCGTAACCGTTCGGACTATTCACATTTTCCAAATAAGGATGCGTTTGTGAATTTTGTTGCAGAAATGTACTACACTCCATTTCGATAAATTTTCGATTCGTATTTTTAAAAATCGACTAAACTTTTGCAAAACACCATTATATTCAACTGACACGTGCCTAAAAGTCGCAAAAACGCGAATTTAACCTACATTATGTATTAGACGAGGTGATACTAACTTAACCGTAGACTTAAGTACTGTCTTCTGGCTTATCTAATCTTTTATACTTGAAAATGTATCATATTTACTGATTTTCTAATGTTACAATGACGCTTGTCAACAGCTTTTCGTTAAACAGTCCACTTTCGTCTTTCAACTCTTCTCGCTATTATCATGCAAATAGCTATATTGCAGAAACTTGAATGATGCTTATAACATTATACATTTAAGTAATGGCTAGGATTCATGAATAAAAGATAAAAAATGGGGTTATATGCGACAAAATAACCAATAGTTTGTATTCCAAACCCCTCTATTATTCTACGTTTATAAACTCATTCAATAGATAATCTTTATTTTTATTAATAAATTCCACCCTTAATATGCCTTTCAATATGGCTTCCAGGATTTTAAATGGTCCACAGAATACATAAAAAATATGAAACTAAAAACAAACTCTAAATATTTCTTCCATGAAGATTTCCACCACGACAATTATACTCAGACTGAAGCCTATAATCGTAGTCTCTTCAGCTAATAAAAATACAGGGTGATTTTTAAATATACCGACAAAATTTTATCACATCTTCCTAAGGTTAAATGGAGACAAACTTTACGCTTTTTATGTTTATACCTTTTAGGGGCAAAACCCCCTTGATCAGTGCCACTTACGGTGTTTATGAATTGTTGCAATAATCAAGTACGTTAATACCATGGTTACCACCACCTGTGCTAACACATCAGTGGCGTACGCTTTACTTCGAAAATAACTTTAATAAACTTTATTTAAAGAACGTTAAAACAAAGGATTTTTTAAATATTTTTTCCAGCATGTTCTCATTTGATACTACCAAGGATAAAATTTTGTCGGTCTATTTAAGAATCACCCTGTATCTCCTGAGAATAAAAATTATTTTATTACGACATAAATTCTTGATTCTTAAAATCGAGAAGTGTGATCCCATTTACTTTAGTAAGAACCGCGAAGCTTTCCACGAAAACTATAATTAAGATGCAGCACATTATTAAGTAATACGTGATAGAAGTAACGTTTTAGCGCTGTAAAAATCAAAGCTCTGTTTTTCAACATGCAAATCATGTTAATAATACAGCAATCTCGGCAATTAGAGATTGATAAGTCATTCCACGAAATAATAAGAAGCTTCAAACAATTTAGCATTTGTAGACCTTGGTGATAAATTTATTTTATGAACAAAGTGCGAAAAGAAAAACTATTCCTATTTTAGACGTTATAGCAAAACCTATAATTACCGACGAGGATACCACTACAAACCAAATATTTACAGAATGTTGCATTGCAATTACCTTTACAAAGTAAATATCATAAAAATATTTTTTTAAACAAGGGAAAAATTAAGGCATTGTAAAGTACAAAAATAATTTGCTATCGTATGACGACCTCAATCTAACGGAATTGTTACTATCGTAGACGTAGCACCAGATGATAAATTTGAACCATACTTCAGACTATCGTCCTAATGATACAATGTAACAATACGCTTATCGCAATCTAAACGTTACCAGATTCGTATTAAAATTTATTGGAACGGAAAGCTATTATAACTATCTACCAAAATCTAGAAATTATTAAATCAGATTTTTGAAATATCATATCGTTTTGAAATTATTTTTACGATCAAAAATAAAGAAACGGTTGTTTTAATTTTAATTAATTTTTTCCAAAGCCCTGAAAGCTTCCACTTTTTAATCTTTTGATAAATATGTCAAGTCAATCTATAAACTAATTGAAAAAAACAATAAAGAGAAAGTTTATTTTTGCATCAAATCAGATTATCAACGATTAATTTTGTGCCTCAAGAGCGATTTTTCCTGCCATTTCTTTCAAGTAGCTTTGATAAAACTATATTGACATTAACAGCATCAAGGCTATTCCAAACCTTAACTAAACGTTTTATTTAAAATAATTTAGTTCGAGCACCGACTGTTTACCAACAAGTAATCAATTCCGAATATGACTTAACATAAAATTAATTTATTTTTAACGACTTTGAAAAATTTTCGAATTTTAAAAGCATTAGTTAGAACGATTAACGTAACAAAATTCCTCTGATGTCCATCAATCGTCACTGAAATTATCCAAAGTCTGCATCCCCGCCAAACAATTTTGCGACATCGGTGATGACGTCTGTACAAGACATACAAGGCTATATGTATAATACAATCACAATTCAATGCTCTTGCTATTTCCATCAGGCCACAAACTGACTACTTGCACACGTTTGCAAACCACCGGATGTGGACAAGTGCACAAAGCAATTTACCATTCAAAAAAATAAACGCAACGAACAATTCCAAAACGGAAAATTTGCATCAAAAAGACGGACACGTGCTAAAAATGATAAATCTGTAACCACTTGATTTCTAGACAAGTACTAAGTTTTGATCCTTAAAACCGAAATTAATTGCATAATATGAGATGCATATGCATTCATTTTGCGGTGTCTTGCATCCTGTTGGACGACTATAAACAGATGATTTTGATTCAAAGCTCGGAACTATACCGGAACAGAATCAAATGGAAATATTACAAACAGGAAGACTGTGGTTTGTATTTATTCATTCCTCGCATCACCTCATTGATCAAGGTAAATGAGACAAAATAACGTAATAAACTCTTTAATTAATTATGTTCTTCGATGCTTTATTACGAGCTTTCCGATGCGTAAAGACTCCAAAGAAACTAACAAACCCAAATCATAGTCTAAAAAGTATCCTCGAAATTATCTAATCTTCATATTTGATCGAGCAAATTCACTAAATGACCTTGACTTGTTTATACTTCCCACATTGCAATATGATGCACTCTCTTTGTAATTAGCAATTTTTGCCATTATATGGTTTCAACACCTGCATTTATACATAAGGTAATGAGTGAAAGCCTAAAAACTTTCATACATTCAAACATTCAAGATCAAAAATGCAACACTACGACAAACTTTATTCACAAACAAACGCTTCGAAGGTAAAAAAACATGGAATAATCGCGTGATCTTATTGTAAACCTCTATCAAAAGACGATAAAAATACATTTTTGAAGTGTAATCTTAAAACACACCTAATATGTACCTATCAAATGCAATAAACAAGACAAATAATTTTGATAAAAGTTTATGTAACGAAATTTTTTTAAGACCTTGTAGACTATCAGACTCCTCCAAATTCGATTTATTTCATGAAATTGATAACTTGTTGGTTGTACATTTTAATTGCAACAAATACGAGAACTAACACCTAAAATACTAAATTTTCAACAACCGAAATAACCTTGGCATATTTATCATAAATGCGTTACACAATTTAAGTTCATCGACTTACATCATAATACATATAAATGTATGTACGGCAGAATGTTGCATCCTTTTTTATCGTATGGTTCGTGTTTTACAAACTGACGCTTTATTTTTTTTTTCAAGGAATAGAAGAATTATCGGTGCATTGATTTTGTAATAATAATAGACATATTATTATAATATTGACAAGATTAATTAATTAAAATCGTCCCTTCAAACTAATCTCTCGAATGATTGACATTAATAGAGCGATTTATTAAAACTGTTTATTTAGAAAAATAAAATTTTGTTATTTTGGCTAGGTATTTATGTCACAGAATGATGAAATCTAGGAGAAAAACAGATTTATTTTACACTTGGTTTATGTCCATCGAATAAATCTGTTACATAACAAAAGACAAGAATCAAGCAATTCTAAACGCTTCCAAAATGTTAAGTTGGCGTAACAAAGTTTTTATAATCTTTTCCGTTATAAAATTTCTGAATCTGCTATTTCATAAAAAAAGTTTGTTTTGAAATTTTGCAAAATAACTAAACTAAGTGAGATTATAAGAAAAATCATTTTATCAAATCAGATTTATTATTGAAGATAATACGATCATGCGATTCAAAGGTAACAAACAAATTTACAAATTATATAAACACTTGTAGATTACTCAGTTTTAATTTAAATTGTACACTTCCTTATCAGTGAATAATGTAATTGTAAATCATAACCACTATAATTTATCCATTATTGACACAAAGATGTTCTTGTTGCAAATATACCAGCTTCGTGCGCAAGAAAATTAAAAATAGTGACACTAATAATATAACCGTTTGATCAGAAAATGTAGTACATAATTACAATACAATAGCTGAAACAATTACTAGCATTTTTCAATAATTTCAACAATTTCTTCCAAAAGTAATAATTAGTACCCAAAGGAGAACATTTTTTATAATCAAAATTAAATAAATGACCATGATATCAATAAACAACCTTCGTTTTTATAATTTTATCAAAATATATGCAGCTATATTAAACTACAAAACAAGAAGTTTTGCTCCTACTTTTATAATAATGAAAAGTTGTTTCAAATTAATTTTGTACATAAAAAACTATGAAACTGGTTTTGCCATTCTGTATAAATAAAGGAAGTAAAGAAGTGACCCAAAAATTGAATCAAAACAAAAACAAATACCATATAACATGTAACAAATGAAAAAAAATTCTTTTGTCTAATCACAATGTTCCAACAATTCAGCGGTTTTTAAAAATATGTAGTGCTTTATATTTTTTACATTGTTAACACCAAATGTTATCTGGTTAGATCTTTAAATAATACCAAATCAAACACACAATTTGTCAAAATTAATGTGTTATTAGGATCGTTATTGAATGATTAACGAAGAAATAGGTCAGCCATACTGCTGTTCATATTTGAAGCCGCTACTTAAACAGAAATGATTATATTGCGTCCAATGACGTCAAACAACGAACCATGATACATCCATTATCAAGGTAACTTAAAGACACAATACAATAAACAATACTGGAATTACCCTTCATTTATAATCTACGGATTCATAAAAATTTCTAGAGGAATCGGATGGTTAACTCTTGAAGATGTGAATATTTAAGCAAAAGTGTACACTATTGTTTCATACTCAGATGAATGCCAACAGTTAAGTATTTGAATATTATTTACATCACACTACAAGACATAATTAAAAACAAATTTGTCCCGAGAAAATCTTATCTAAACTGAAATAAACATGCGTTTGTGTGGACGACAATTATTTATTTGAAATAAACTATTCCTAATCTGTCAGACTTACAATAAAACATTGTCAATGTAATGACTCCTAACTTAAACAAATCATTTTATGACAGGAATATACCCATTTCGTAATCCATAGATAAATTTTGTTTTAAAAAAATTATGAAAATACCGGAATTTCTATTAGGTATACCTACAAAAAATGTATTCGACAAAATCTTTTTGGGAAACAACCCAGCTTTGATCGAAACTCAAGAAAACTGCAGCATTACATGTTTCGTATTTCATACAGGAAATACTCCTTCAAAATACAAAATATCTACAAATAATTCTAAGAAATATAATAACAATCTGTGTCAAAGTTTTTGCAAATGATAAAAATAATTGGCAATAAAAATTGTCTCTTCTCAGAAATCACTTTCTCGCAATATAATTACTATATCAGGGTATCAATAAAATTCTCTCTCTGAACGTAACTAGTACTTATAATTATGTATGGTTTAATAATTTCATAACGGTAGAAGAATACCAGTCATTATTTCAAAAATTCCACCTTATTTTTATCAAAAAAAAAATATGCAACGAACAAGGTCAATGATCAGAAAAATAATAACAAAATTAATTTTTTTAGTTGAAACTCATGCAAAATTGATGAGCTTTCAGTCAAACTTATCAGTTTCGCAAGATATCTCTTGTGCAATTTTCATGTATGTTATAATTAATTCTTTGACACTTCGCTTTCATAGAAGTATGGAAAAGTACATCTGGTGAAGCAGCTTTTTATATACTTTTATCAATCAAATCTGAAAGTACACATTTTATGACTCAATAAAATTCTTTTGGGTTTACAAATTAACAGGATACATATTTTAATTCTCTCCAAATTGCTTTGCCCCCAAACTAGAGTCAATGTCGAATTTTTCATACAAGTGCATTGTTCCCTTTAATCTTAATTCGAACCTTGAACCTGCCACCAATTGAAGGGGAACATAACATGAGCAACAAATGAAATTGTATCGCCAACAAAAAGAAACTACATATACATATTTTAAAACAATCAAATTTAAGCAAATGAAAAATGTTTCATAAGAAAATCCAACAAAATTATTTGCTTAGTCTAATTTAGGTATAGACGCTCTGGGTAATAATAAATTTTACAGTCTTGTTGACAAAGTAAATAAAAGTTACTATTTGAATGTAATCTGGAAAGGCAACTTATAAGTCCAACAGTTAAAGTACATTTCACAAAACATTACAAATTACTTTTGCAAAGAAAGTTCAAACAATGACTAACTATATTCCTATATTCAAATATTTTTATAGTACTTAACAAAAGTTATTTTAAATTTACTATGTCGTTAAAAAAAATTACTTTACTAACCACCAAACTGCCTTTGTAATTCAGTAATTCAGATTTTGTCAGGGATGAATAAATAAGATACCTTTTCTAATCCTGATTTATGAGTATTAAAGTTAAGAACAACTTTCCACATCGTTTTAAATGAAAATAAATCTTTTATACTACATCCTGTAACAGTTTACAAATTTGACTCTTCCTATTTCTTAACTTGGACAAAAATATGGATAGGTAAGTAACCCTTTGTCGAATTAATCTGGTAAAAAAACACTACAAAGACGATACTCTGAGATGATTTGCAACTTATATGGTTACCTCTTTGATTGAATATTTTATTTCTATAAACAATATGAACATGTTTACAAAAAATGCTGCATTGAATTCAAAAAATATCCTTCACTAACTTTAGAACGCATGCAAATATTTTAAACTTCTTGTTCGCCAAGGGCAAAATATGTAAAATAAGTTTTGCCAAATATTATCATTATTCAAAACAAACAAATTTTTTTCGTTTAACACTGTGAATTTCTAATATTTTCCGAAACTGCTTTTTGTGCTGTTTTTATTGGTGATAACAAAACTCTTAGAAACCGATAAATAGAGCATGACAGTATCTAATACAAAATTTAAAAATGCCATTGACCCCAATATTCAAAAAAAAACTGCAACGAATTCAAAAAATTCAAAAGAATTTCGATGACGCATCATTCCTTATCTACCTATTATTATGATTAGTGATTTCAATGGGCATAAAATTGGTGTAATTCAATTTTTATGGTTAAACAAAAGAATAATTCTTTACATTATTAAAGCTGATGTGTATAAAAATAAGTGTCTGAGCTGAAACAGCCCTAATGACCCAAGGCAATGGAAATATACCAGAGAAAAGTCACCAAAATTTGATATGTTATCATCCGATTACGATGAAATTGCATTTATTCAGTGTAGCCTGACAGTATCAAATGTTCAGGATCCCATAATTTATAATTAATTCGCTGAAGGGAACCAGTTTGTTTTAAGAACATGAAATTACTCAATTCACTGGATTACCCAATGTGTTTTCAACGTCGAGATGGAGCCTAATTAGTGTTAAAAACCCGAATATTTATTCTTGGGACAGGTCTATAGGTACCAGAGCACTCAGGAATGATACTAATAATAAATTGTCAAAGTTGTGGAGTCTTGGGGGAAAGTAGGTTGGTTGCTTTAGTTCTTGTATAAAGAAAATTGTCGGTCAAAATATACCCTTGACAACGACACCCAGCCGATGCCATCGGCTTTAACAACTCTAGACTCCGATAAATAACAATTTAGTTGAAGAGTAATTGGCTAATTACCCCCCGAAAACACCAGGAAGAGGTTGGTCTATTGTATTTTCACTAACCTGCGTTTATCTTTCGGTGCTGTTTTCGTTTTATTTTCCATAATACCTGTGTTCTTCTTAGTCACTGCTAAGGAAGGACACTAACGTTTCAATCCTTTATTCAAAACACACTCAAAACAACACTAATAACAATTTCTGAAGAGAACATTAACTTTCTGTTTGTGACGTTCGTTCCACAACATGAACTGCATTTCCCGACAGCTGTTGGAATAAATGGCAACTAATGGAAGGCGGGAGGTTTGAATTTTCCTTTCGCATTTGACATACAACCTTGGAGGTTGAAGGAGGAAGCTCGAATAAAATGTGGGATTACATATTTCTCGTACTTATAACATCTGTGTGGGTGGGGTGGAACAATTTAGAGTTTACTTGCAGTGCTTATCGCTTTATTTAAATAACTAATCGTCGCAGATAATTCTTTCTTGCAGTATATCGAATAAGCCTATTTCCAATATTACTAAGTTATTATAAGCTTATTAATAAATTATGAAATCTCTTTTAGTAAGCCTTTCAAATTTGATAATGTAAAAACAAACCACACTATTTTTTTGGATTAACGTTTTATTTCCTTGTTAAATTTAAAAACTCTTACAAAATAGAACCCAACAACTGAGAATTGACCAAAAAAGCATTATTTTCTTATTATCTTTGCTTCACTAAGTCTTTAGACTCTACAGCATAACATAAAAAATGTCCATAACATGTTTCAATAAAATATACAAAAATGCAAATTCTTTGCATACTTTTAAGAAGTTTCTGCAACAAATTCTTAATATTTTTGTGCAATTTTACAAAATCCTCACACTGTATATCAAAAAAGAATGCTTCGTTTAAGGTTTAATTTTTTTCAATTATTTATACATACTTACCTACTTAGTTCTACACCACATCTCATTATGCAGAAAAAAATTTAACGATTGTGTAGATAATAAATAATAAAACAGTTATAATAACATAATATTTATTCATTATATTTTTTTCCTCTTCCAATGTTATTTTATTAGAATCCTTGAATTTTCATGTAACTATATTTAGTAGATTGTTTTACAAGTAAAGAAAACTGAAGGTTTCCTAGTATAACAATTCAGTTTTTATACACTACTTTTGATGTACCCAATGATAAGGTTTGAATTAAAAAATAATTTTTTAGAAAAATATCTAAAACAAAATAGAAATTAATAAATTAGATAATTTCCGTTTTCCCCATTTTGTCTTAATCACTTCGAGAAGGCGTTGGCTTCACCACCCTTTCCGTTTCACTTTTTTAATACCTAAATAAAATAATTGTGAAAAATATGAATGTGTGAGATGAAGCTTTGCTCAAAGATTCGCCTGAAATATTAGCATTAGCAGCACAAGAAACGACTTCAAATTTAATACCTACAAAATCGAGACAAAATCAAATGTGACATGTTTTTCAATGTGACTGTGTTAAGTGATGCTAACGATTAAAATAACAGTTTGCTTTAATTTCTACCTACCTATTAAAATCACTGTTTTCCATTGAGTACACAAAACACAAATATTAATGGTTTTGTTAATTAAAAATTGTTATCCGATATTTTGTATGAATATTTATAAACAACTTTAATGCATGTTAAAGGAAATATGTTGTAAAATAGTTTTTTGTTTTAATCTAAGTTTTGAATAGTCTAAAAGAGCAACAGAAATTTAATACAAAATAAATTTATTTAAAAAAAATTCTTTCAAACGTTACAATTGTGTAGTAACATTCATGTAACAATTAGAAAAAAACTAGACAAATTAGCAAAGATTGTCCCCTAACTGTAACAAAAACTAATTACATTTTAAGTTCTTATGATTTTTTGTCTGACTTTGCAGCGTTATCAGAAATTGGGGCTGCGCTCTTTTCAACTGATTCCTTTTTATCTGAATCCATAGAACTAAAGTCGTCATCGTCGGCTAAATCTTTGTTATATAAAGTGGGATATTTTTGCATGCAATTTTGCATTGTTTTAAATAGTTCATAGCAATCGCTACCTAAAAAGCAATTAGATTAAGTAAACTAATTTTTAGGAAATCTCACCTTTAGGTTCCGCTTCAGAATAATGAAAACAACTAAATGCATTCCTAAACTCAACCCCACAGGGCCCAGTCGCCATCCCACCTAAACATGGACAATTCCAATTGATGTCACCGTTTGGAAGAATCAACCCTGGTTGGGGATCAGGTTCGGGTAGAGTGACACTACTTGGTATCTTATGGTCCTCTGGAGTGGCAAAAATAACTATATCTTTGCCCTCAGGCCCTAATCTTTGGCAGTAAGACATTTCAATGCTCGTATTCTCTACTGTCACCCTGCAGATTCAGCAAAAGTGGGCTAGCCTTATGAATCTTGTAGGAACAAATGACGTTATTAAAACTACCACACAGCGTTAAACTACTACGAATTTTCACGTAGTATTCGGCGGGTACTTTTAATATACCACGTCGAGTTAATGAATTGTACTTTAGAACGTCTATGTCTATACAAGTTGCAGCTTCTCCAAATAACTCAGACACTGCACCGATTATGTGTTTCTTAAAATACACGACTGTTAGTTCATAGTCGGGATTATCGTGCAACCTCCTGCAAGAAGACAGAAAATTATTAGTACCAAAACTAGGGCATACGTGGAAGAATAAAATGAACAACTAAAATATACTAACAAGGAAATGTCTAAATAATAGTATTTGCTCATTCTAATTTACATGACTACTTGCCATTGAAGAGAAAATTACTGTATTGCAATACCGGGAAATAATTTTCCATCGAACATAACCTACAAAAAATTCTAGTACCAGCAGGAAGGCCACCCGCAGAAACATAAAAAGACTAACTAAATCAATAAAATATCAAATACAATAAAATAAATAAACCAAAATAATTACAACTAATTCGAATAAAGCACGCTATAATATAACCTACCGTTTCGTAAATTAAATGGAAAATGTTTCCCGTTGTTATCTAAAGGTTGGAAACATTGAGAGCATTTGACAGCTTTGTCCTTTTGTGAGTAGGTTTGTCTCCACACTATAATAAACTTGTGGAGCTATTGGTTCACAGATGACACCACATACTTTAAATAAAACTTTTAGTTTAAATTTAGTGATTTAATGTCATAAAGTCAATAAAATCGTAATAAAACTAGTAATAAGCGAGAATTACATAATTAATCAATTACTTAATAAAAACTAAATACTCTATACCTTACTTTTTTGTTTGTACTTAAATAAAAGATAAAAATTGTTTAACAATAAATCAAACTTATATATTAATTTATAATCTATAAAAATAAGTACAGTCACCTCAGTTTTAATGCATTCCTAAAAAGCGACTTACAATGCCCAATTACGCCCAAATTACACCAGGAAGTGAGAGAGATGACTGTAAATAGGTAGCAGATAAAAAAATTAAATCAATATATATCCGACTAATTACCTAAGCACTGTGATTTGTTTTCCTGTTTTCCGAGTCTGTTGGCAATACTGAATTTAATTTTTAAATGGTATCTCTGGTTATTCCAACTTCTGGTACAATTGGAGATAAAATTCTATGGTCGTCAATGTCACTTAAGTGACATTAAATTGTAAAGCATGCTTTAGGACTGTTAACCTTATTTTTAGCTACTGTCAATCATCATAGTTGTTGTCATTAATTTGAAATTGACATTCATTTTAACGTTAAAGCTTGAATTACATTAAAGTGTCAGAAAAGTGACGACCAAAATATTTTGTCTCCAACTGTAACCTAACATTGACAGCTACACTTGCTAACAGTCACTGACAGTACTATACAAAAGTTCAAATTTGGAAATCTAAAATCAGGAATTTACGCTGAAACCTGAATTATGATATATTTATTAAGATGGCATACTTTAGAACAGCGATTTATGATTCGAATACTAGTTAGCAATATTCACTACCTACATAACGAGATTTTTTACATTAAATATCTGTAAATTAAACCATGTCCGGTTGCAGTGTTTAAACCGCATTCATTCTGGATTATATTGTATAGTATTATTAACTAAATTACTAAATATTAAATTTAAAATCAATTTCGAAAGCATAAAATCTGAGAATTTTCATAAACTTATAGGTACAGTGATGGACAGATTAAAAGTGTAAATTAGTCTTTAGGTTTTCCTAACCTTGTTTCAGAATTTTGATTAACGTTTATCACGTTGAGAGAATGCTCGATGCGTCTTGCTACTTTTTACCTTTGGTCTTTGAAATGGTGTCCTTGATATACCCAAAAGTATAGAGACACGTCTTTGAGACATACATACCTTCTTGTACCAGAGAGATGATAATGTTTATTTTATTAAACGCATGGCATGTTCAAATTTGATTAAATTTGACAATACTTATTTGAATGTCAGTTATCATGACAATAAAGCACAGACTAGGTACAGTGAATTTTTGTGAATTCACAGAAATTGTGTGGACGAAATTCACTATACCTACCTACTTTTGACCACCCACATTACAAATATGCTGTTTCGAAGAAAAAAATTCTGATAGGGACTTCTAACTAAGTACATAAGTGTATCTAATTCTTTAATTGCAAAAAGGATCTGCAGGCGAGCAGACGTCCTTCGTAATAACTTTCTAGACAAGAACTTTTATAACTATTAAATGTCCCTTACAAAAAACTGTCTAAAATAATAAATTTTTATTTGATTGTTTGTTGTTGTAATATAAAAATAACTTTACCTGTTATGTTATTGACTAATACACTGAAACGAATATCTAACACAATAATTATATGTTTAAAAACGGTTGGACTAATTAAATACGAATATTTAGCATGAAATACATTTTACTATTTTGTAATACCGCTCCCAAATAACTCGCTGTTTCTTTCAAATAATAATAGCTTTCGAAATTTGTGTGCAAAATAGTGTTTCAAAGTCCAGTCACTCATGCGTGAATTAGTGCAGAGTTTCACACAGAAGTACGTTTGTAAACGCTGCATTACATTACTCATATTTTTTAAATCTTGAAACAATAACCATTATTTATATTTTCAACTGTAAGTGTCCCACAAAAAAACAGGTGATTACAAAAACATACATTATTGTTCATTGTGTGATGGCTTAGAGCACTTAAAATATGATGAATCTTTATACCTAAATGAATTTAATTGTTGATGGTGAAAACTCATTAATTACGGTAGAGGCTTTAACAAAGGCCAGATCTACTTTGAAAGTCTTTGTTATCTACCTAGCCATTGTCTTCGTTTATTGCAGGCATCAGGTAAATTGCGTCTAGTTTATATTTTAAGAACCCTCGGTATTATTCAGCGAAATAACCCAATTATAACAAATATAAATTACAGAAGTTGACGACAAAAGATTTTATCATTTCGTTGGAATAAATTCGCATTTCCAATTGAGTAGGATTGAGATTCAAAAAAATTTACGATCCGTCATGTAATTAAAATCTACAACTCTGGCCGAAGGAAATATTAAAAGAATTTTAAACTCCATTATGAGATGAGAGATAAAAGAAATGGTAATTAAGGAGTTCGGAACAAGGCAGGTCATTATTACATGTCTGTTTCTCTTTATCTGATTGAAAAGTGATTTCTGTCTCTTTCTAAACATGGGCTGTCGTTGGCGATTTAAATCACGCATCGATTTTTTCAAAGTTATCGTTAAAATTATCTTCTATCTACATTTACCCTATTCATGGCTCCTATTGTAAGCAACATATCAAAGAAGAGGTTGCAACTCGCACTGCACTTTATTTATCGTTCAGAATTCTTATTCAAAGAAATTAGAATAAAATTCCAATCACCACAAACGATAGCCGATAAGACTACCTGCACTGCTGGATTAGGGTGTGCGGCATAAATACAAAGTAATTTAATTTTATAGTCAATTTAAGGGTATATAAACTAACTCCGATGGCCGTTAAACATTTACCTTTCTCGATCCTTTTACAGCGGCTCTAAACATCCAAATTCGTAAAAGCACTTATAAAAACATAAAATCAAAAGTTCGGCCGACAGTGGATTAAATGAAAGTCATAACTCCTGTTTAGAATTAGCACAATTTCTTTAATGGTCAGATGGATTCGAAAGAAAGCTGTTCCAAGTAGAGGATACACCCAACATGCGTTCAAAGAAATTTTTTGACATTCTTTCGTTTGTTCGTTTGGAACTTGAAGGAAGGTTTTACGATTCCAAAGTCCTCCCCTAATGCGAAAGGCCTATAATCTGACAGGCGGTAGAAGAGTGGTTATACTAAATTAATGTGTCGTACATTTCACGCGCATCTGTGCACAAATGGCGCTCCTTGGAGAGGTTTTCGGCCTTCTTCACGTTAATTATTGCCATGTTTATTACGTATGTTAAGAAAATTCGAGGAAATTTGGCGATCTACTGCGTAGCACTAGGGAGAATTTCTAGGTTTATTTTTTGATAATAGTTTGCTTTGTCAAAGTAATTAAAAAAATATTCTTTTTACTAGTGTCTTTTGTTTTTTTTTGTTTATTTTATTCAGTACATAGTGAACAAATTTAATATAATTTTTTTTAATAATGCTTACATTTTTGTAAAAACTATTTTTCGCTAAAGTTTTTATTATTTTCATAATTGTCAATTTTTGTATATGATAAACAATAACAAGGAGACTGTAAAATGTGACTACACATTTCAACTTTAAATTTAGTAAATGACAAAAAAAATTAAGTAGGTAATATGTAATTTATTAATTAAACTTTATTCACTCAGAATGTCAATCTCGTATCCTGCTAATAACTGAAAAAATGCCTTATAACAATGCAGGGTGTCCCAGCGAGTTGAAAAAGTCCTTTAGTGACCTTTAAATGATAAAATTAAAAAAATATATATAGCACATTAATAGATACTAATCTAGTCCATCGTCTAAATTTATTTTCAACATACAGCGTGTCTCAAAAATAAGTTACAATACAAACTGTGTTTTTTTAATGAAACACCATATGTTTCTTAGCGTTTTTGGATGTAGATTTTAATGATTTTTAAACTAAACTTTTATTGGTCGATTTTGCTTAGTTTTAAAAATAAGACAGTTTTTTTGACGAAAACATGCACTTTTTAAAAATTTATTACACAAAAACTTCTACATCTACAAATGTTTTTTTTACTACTGCAAAGAAGAAGGTACAGACTATAAGGTTGTAACATTTTTTTAGTGCATTTGCAAAGGTAAAAAAATGAACGCGTTTTTTAAAAGTTCAATAACTTGATAAATTTAAATGGAACACTCTATTTATTGTTTTTGCGTTTAAAAAATTATGAAATTGTCTTTCTAAAATTATTTACTTTTAGGTGTATATGACCAATGACTAAAAAGATATTTAACGTTAACATTAAAAAAAATAATTACTATTGTTTCAGTAGCCAAAAAGTGCACAAGAGATGGAACTTAATAATCACAGTTGTGTTAAACTAAATCTATTATTCGTTATTTTTACAATAAAATAATTCGAATTTCAGTATTTATAACGACTTTTACAATTTCTGGATAAATCAACGGATAAGTGATCCATGGTGGAATTACTATTGTTGCCATCATAGTATCAACAATGCTCAGATACTGTTAGGCATTGTTGCTACAATTAATATTGAATGTTAAATATCTTTTTATTTATCAATTCTAGACATTAAAAGTTTATTTTTTTATATAGTCAATTTATCAATCTATTAGATGCAAAAATAAAAAATAGAGTGTTCCATTTAATTTTTTAAGTTATTTAACTTTTAACAAACTTTATAATTTATTAATTTTTAGAAATGCAAAACACTAAAAAATTGCTACAGCTTTAAATTCTGTACTTTCTGTACTTGCAGAAGTGAGAAAAAATTTCTCTGGCTGTCTTAGTTTTTGTACTAAGCGAAATCGACTCATAAAAGTTTAGCATAAAAACATTGTTTTAAAAGGATGCATCCAAAAATGCCAAGAAACATACGGTTTTATTTAAAAAAACACAAGTTTGTATCGTAACTTATTTTTGGGATATACTGTATGGTTGAAAATAATTTTAGGTGATGCACTAGATTAGTATCTATCAATGTCCTATACAATTTTTTTTAATTTTACCATTTAAAGGTCACTAATGGACTTTTTCAACTCGCTGGGACACCTTGTATAAACAAGTATAATATGAAACCGATGAGTTTTTTAAATTAAATTAAATTTTATCGTAACATTTCGAGAATCTGACAGTGTGACTTATACTCCCTTAGATTATACCTCTTCATCGGTAACCATAAGGGTGGGGTATTGATCAACTTATATTGTAAGAATTGTAGTTGAAAAACGTGTTTTCACTCCTGACCCCATAAATATTTAATATTTGATAATGGTGATAACTACTCAATAGAAGTTAAATTTCTATTTAGCGAATTCCTTAATATTAATCACACTAAAAAATTCAACAACTAAACAAGTATCTTAGAATAGCATTATAAAAACTAACTGCTATAAATTCACGGATTTGCCAGCTGCAAGATGTCAGTTCGATGTTGCAGGTAACGGCGCCGAATAAATTAAAATTTCCCTATGTTTTCCATGAAAAAAATATTTATTGCTTTAGTCCTGCAATTTTCCCGTTTAAATGGCCTTGTAATTTACATAACAAGTATTCAACATCATCCATTCCTCACCTACTTTTTATTGTAAATGTTCCAGTTGCCCAGTTACTCTCATAAATGTGAGTACAAGACATTTAAAAAAATAAAAAATCATCTAAAATTTATAAAATAATCGAATAAATGATCAGCTTTCTGAGATGTGCTACTCAAGTGCCTATAAAAAATTCTTCCCAAGACTAATTACTTTAATCGCTTTTAATTTAGTTTAAGGTAAGAATAAATTAAAGGCAAGTATCCGCCCTTTGGGATCGATATGATGGTGTATAATAAGTACGTAAGAGGATAATAGCATCCCAACCCGAAACCATATACCCAGTGGATACATGATAAAAATCTATATTGTTAGTTCTGGGTATTAGATTGCATCTAGTGCAAGTCCCCTATTGTATTATTAAAAGAAAACCACGCAGAAATTAGACTCGTGTTTTTTGATTTAAACGGAATCTCCGTGCCATCACCTCGAGCATTTCGGGTTCATCTCTTCTTATTTCATTCCCAAGCAGAGTAGTATACATGTGAATTGGTATCTTTGGCTGTGGAATATGTTCCGTGCGTTTGAATCTCCCCGTATAGGCAAAGAGTTGGCTGGAAAGCTGAATCGAGTGGAGAGAAGATAAGCAACATTTAGAACTCCGCCGGATGTTGATAAGGGTTTCTATAGGAAGGAAAGACCTGAGTGAGGAGACTGGTGGTGCGTGAGAACGGGGCCCGTCTAGTTGATTACCACTCCGAATTGGAACCTAAAAACAGTAATTACTAAGCCAGGCTATGATGTCAGTTATACGTGTTCTGCATGCTGCCTGCTGGCGACAACAGGCCCCTGGCTCTCGACGAACACTTTTTATTCAATTTCGACGTCATTAGAACATTTTCAACACACCTCCGCGCCGGAACGAGCTGCAACTGGTTCTCTCTGAATACTCATTATTCAAAACTAACTTATCTTCCAACAAAATGTTAGGATGCAATATGTATTATTATGTTATTACCACTGAGTGTTTTGGTTATAACAGTTTTTACTAAATCTTAGATAAAACTTCATTGATTTAATTGTACTGTACCTATTATTGATAACTGATGACAATTTAAAATTACGACACAGAGCACAAAAACCATCAACCTTTTACGTCAAAATTGTTAAAACCGTTAAAACATTTATATATCATAATGTGTCATTTTGTAGACGTTCATCATCATAAATAATTAAGCACAAGTAGGATTTGAAGTCAAGAGCACCCGTTGCTTATGACACAACAAAAATAATCCAGTGGTGGCGTAAAAATATGAAACCAAGTAAAAAAGTATAGGTTTTGTTTGCATTATTAAACTTTCTTCAATTCTATGTGGATGAGTGCAGTCGTACATGAAAAATGAAATATTTATTCACTTTTAATCATCTTAACGCGATTATATTAGGTACAGTAAATGAAGAATTTTTCAATAAAGCAATCACTTTATGGGTATTTTAATAATGTTCTCCCCTTGTAATATTTCGCCCTTGTTTGCAAGTAGTCGACTTAATTCAAATTGTTTTTTTGCGTATTTCCCCCCAAACGCGGTGTTTTCGTCTGACGTATCGCTAAGCTAATAGCGCTATTGAATGAAAGCTTTACCACTCCGTTTGGCACCCTTTGATGGACTTGCATCGTGCGCTAAAGCGAAACAGATGGAAGCCTTTTGTGAGTAAACGAGAGACCGATAGAAGCTCTCTTCATGTCAAGGTATTCATTCTATTCTTGTCAAGTCGAATACGCCGCCCGTCTGCAATAAATATTCAAGGGATTTCTAAGGGCCTCCGCGCCTCCAGACAAAGGATCAGACGGCGCTCCATGTGCAAATTATTTTTTTATAATCACAAATTTTTCGTGAATAAATAAGACGACGGACGAAAAGTGTTCTCAGAGAATATTTACTGTAATGGTCGTGAAATGGAATGGATTGCGCTATAACCATAGAAAATTACAATAGTAAATTATATTCAAGATATGAATAGGGCTGCTAGGGTACTTTTATAGAAACGAAAGCCTTAACGACCTTTTGAAATATAATGTCTGGTGGTATCAATTGTGTGCATTTCCAATAGATTTCACCATTACGGGCGACGACCGCGTGCATGGAGAGAGGTTCCAAGACCCAACAGCTTGGAATTGCTGCACCTAAGGGCGGTAATCGACCGGTTTCGAATGATTTGTCTTCTCGAATGACGTCTGTTATTCAGCATTATTCAAATGATTCCGAGATTAAACTTTCCAAATTAATAGTTCGAAAGGTTGAAGTTTCATTACTCCATAAATTAATTTTACAACCCATTCGATAGACAGAACGAACGAAATGATGTTTGCCTGTCATAAATTACAAGAAGAAGGCGATAGCTGACCTATTGTATTCATTATACATGCAAATGGCTAATTGGGATTTGAAAGGACCTTTACGTATTGATTTTGTGATTCGCACTTACTATTTTGGTGTGGTCCAAATATCTTAAACGTTGTTTCACTAACTGTATATTAATAGCTCAACAAAATTTTGTTTTTGACATGAAAAAACATTATAATCTATAGCATATTAAAGTCACTTTAGGGGTAATGGTGTTATTATAGCTTCTGGAATTATACTTTTAGGATAAAGTGGATAATTCCTATTCCGTGAAAGATGATAAAAATTCAAACAGTAGGAGATAGAAACGCTAATAACTAAACAGATTAACTTGCGTTCTTATCAAACGGCAAATAACGTAAAGAGATTAAAGTAAACTGGTTGAGCAGATTACGTTTATTGAAAACTATTAAATTTATCAAAACTGTCACTTATTAAATCTAAAATTCCCACTCTCTAATATGTAGTTATACTAAAGATGTAAAATCGTTGACAAATTCATTAAACACTAAGTACATTTTCTAACACTATGTTATGCAGTGTAAATTAAAAAAGCTAAAAATAAAAAAAAAAATTAAACTAAAAACTGAAATCCAAATTAACCCAAAGTTTAATTCAATAAATACAGGGTGTTTCACACAACTTTACGAGGCTTGCACCTAATGTACGCACCCAGGTACACAAAAGTCACAAAACACTAGATACAAAAAATACACATTTAATTATTCAGTTTTTGGAAACCCATGACAGTACCTAGTTGTCAAACTAATCACTGTTTCATTAATAGTCATAAACTGCAGTTTTTCAGAAACAATTATCATTTGTTCTATCAAGAGACGGCATGAATATGATTCCAGTTTATCTATCTTAATCAATAATTAACTAAAAACGTTGTAATTTTTGAAAGGGGTGAACAAACTAGAGAAGATTATCCAATTTTTCAAAATTTGTAATCGAGTTCGTATCCGAATATGTATTATTGATTGCATTCTACAGGCGCAGGCCTCGTAAAGTTACGTGAAACAGCCCTGTATAATAAGAATAAAAAATTTACTTTGAAATCTAGGAAGGATTTCGCAAATGATACTTTGTCAAAAAATTATTTGTTAGAGTAATCCTAGAACTTTCTATATTGTTGGCATTTTTTATCTAGAGGTGGGCCTGGGATTCGCGATATTTTGATAAAATTTAACGTTAAGTAATGCAAACACAGAATTAGTCATATAACCTCGATATCTCTAATAGTGTAATATCAATAAATCATTAAATAAGTCGATCGTGATCACAACTCCAAAAAATTCTCCGAAACCATGCTCTCATAAAAATATCTTATTGTGTCGCAGTTAATAATTTATTAAAGTCTATTGTAAAAGCAATGTTTGCGAATTAGATCTGATATCAATGTTCTTTTGCCAGATTTGGAGTGTCGATAACGCGCTTGTTCGCTTGTTGTTTCCCATGTTTGTGTTTGTCTTTTATTCTGCAATGAGATAATATTCAGAAAAATACAATGTCAACAGTACAGATTACTGTGGAAATTCTTTCTGACTAATTAAAAAGCCATCTTTTTCATAACATTATCACCATAAATAAGTAAATACCTACAACTAAAATCTTCCACATTTCAACAAACAGAAAAAAATATTTCTCAAACGTAAATAACTATATATATAATAATCAATTTCCTTGTTGCTTAAATACTGAATAAACAGATAATAGGTATAATTACATTCTCGAAATGCTATCACTCGATGGAATAAACTTTCCAAACATGTTTTGATTATTGAGGCCTATCGGCTTTTAGGATTTGGGAGTAAGTGATGCATACCAATATTACCAACCCAAATTTGTTATGAACAACAGCAATTTCGAAAATGTTTCACAATTTATAAACAATGAACGGATTGATATTTTTATTATTACATAATACAATGCGAAGAGATTTAAAACTTATTGTTATTGACCCAAATATCTTATAAATTTGCCACTTTCGTTTGACGACAAGTCTTGTTTGTAAAGCCGAAAAAATAATTCGATTATCTGTAATTGCGTTGTTGATGTGCGTTTATGTAGCATGATTAATTCTAGTCGCTTGAAGATTTTATCTACATTAAAAAGATTTATTATACATTTTGTATTTTGTCCGTGATAACGTGTTCGATGTTAATTAATAGGAAATTATTGTAGAATTATCTTTTTCGTGAATACGGTCGTGTCGCAATAAATCACACTTAATTTAGTTGAATTATCTGCGAAATTTATGGGAAAGAACGTAGAAAACGTCTCAGCGTGGACAATTTAGAGAATTATCGCATTTACGGATAAAATACTATTGTATGTATTCCTCATGGGCTTATTCTAATGTCGCCCTATGATTTAGTTGATACCGCATAAAATATTTTCGTTGCTACCTCCACTAATGTTAATGTTAAAATAATGTCACGTTAAATTACAAGTTTTTAGATCAAGTAATGGATTTTTTTATGAATTATGTGCCGTACTTTAGCTTAATAGCATTCGTCATTAGTAATGGGCTATTAATGGGAATTATTCCCGTTGTGCACTTTAGATAAACAAAAGTAATTCAAAAGCTGAAACGTCACGATTACATCAACTTGCGGATGATAAATGCAAAAGTCAAAACTGATCATTCTTTGAAACATAATATCCAACCTTGCTTTTCACCGAAATTTCAATAAATCCTACTTTCCTACAATAAATCTTATTTCATTCTTTTCTTTATGGAAGTGCAAGAGATAAATGTGTTTCCTTTTTTTTACCTTCGGCGTTTCCACATCGATGAATTATTAATTTTAAATTGCAATTCTCGCCTCCGACTTGGAAACTTGGAAACTGAACGGTCAGGATCAGACTTTCATAATTCTCACGAATGAGCGAAACTATAAAATGAAAACTTGAATATAAACATCGACCGTAAATAAAGTTGCAATTAATATAATGTCGGCCTTTGTAAATTAAGCGAAAGTACAAGAAAAATGTATCACGTAAACCTGTAACATTAATGAAATTACATTTATTAGAACTGTTTACGGTCTGCTAAATTAATAAATATTTTTTAATGTAAGTTTTTTTTATGTTGCAGGTTTTAAATTATTTAAAAAATTTCGTTATAACAATTTTCGGTCATAAATTGTAAACATTGAGCAGGCAGTTCATAAATTTCGCCTTTATTGATCAATATGGTATACTTATCGATAATAAGTTTTTAGGTCTTTTATTTTCTTTGATGATTTATTTATCCATTTTTTCATACTTTATTTAACATTTTAAATTCATAAAGCAATAAAACCTTTAAATATCTCTTAAGTACTTGCAATCGTTAGAAAACAATTACGAATGAAGGAAAGTATACATCAATGTAAATGCACTTTAGACATGTTTAATTAATTACAAACATTTTTTCTTGAAATCATTTATTAATTATTGTATGTGAAAAAATAGACTTTATAGTCGTTAGTTAGATCGTTAAAATAGATTATTGTTAAAACATAAAAAATATCTAGGGAAAACAAATTAAAAGAAAGCAGTTATGCTTTTATATTTCGTTTCTGTACATGAAAAATGATGCTTAATAAAAGTTTATGATGGGGAGATGTAGAGCGAAATTAATGTTTCAGACTAATACACTTTATAAAAGAAGAACTTTACTGGATTGTTATAGAACCTAAGCGAAAGCTCCTAATGATACTAAATATCATTATTAATGATGATCTCTAGCGAAATAAATTATAGCTGGATTGTAATGGATGTAGTGGTAGGTCTGATGATGGTGAAATGCTAAAATAGGCCAAAAAATAGAATTAAATATTTTCCAAGCAAAGTAAATTTGTTATTAGCGATCATAAACCTTTTATTAGAATTTACAGCGTTATATTTTCGTTGGGGTCGTGAGAAAACAAAGCCGTTCAAGAAGTTGACTTCCTGTTAAAATTTACGCACTGCTATGCAGTGTCGTCACTAACAACAAAGTTTAACACAACCATAAATAATAAATCATGCTCTGTAATACAGTGTGCTACTTTTGCAATTAAAACGGAATTTATTGCACCGTAACCTGAGACATTAAATTGAAATGCTTTTTAATTACATTAACTTTAAAAATCATGTGTTCATTTTGAGTAATCCAGTTTTAATAACGTTTGAAGTCCTGTCGTAAAAAACAGGAAACACGCTGGAGACAATTTTAATTTTAAAATTGCGTAGTCGGCGCTTTTTGCATAAAACACCCATAATATACGAGATGGAAACGTACAACTATCGTGGAATTATAGAGACTGTGTGGGAAAACACCGTTTTTCGCGTTTGCAATAAAAATGAAGCGATTTCGGTTCGAGGAAAAAAGAAAATAGAAGAGTCACGCAATGTTAGTATACCCTGAATTTATTTTAATTAATTCATAAACACATTTTTTCCTGCACCATTAGCCATTAAAGTGTCATTAAGCCAACATTGGAGCTAATTGATGAAGCTTGTCGCTAAAGCGAAAAACAGAATGTTCGGCTAAAACGGTGCATGCAAAGGTGGACGCCGGATTTTAACTACTGAAAAGTAGTTTTTTTTTATAAAAACATGCAAAACCACAAGCTTGAATCTAATAGAATTAAAAATTCCACCGGCAAAAACGACCTCATCCGGTTGTAACCATGTGATTTTCTCTGCCACTTCCTTGTTGGTTGAAACAATAACATTAGATATAGCATCCCATTTATAAAATCCTTCTTGATAGAAAGTTTGCTATCGTTATTGTTAACCTTATCTTAATAATGAGCGCATCTTTTGTTCGTAGAAAAGAAGTGATTCTATTATTATGTAAAAAAGTGGTGTGGGTGCAGAGGTTCGTCTGAAGCCTTCATTCCGGTAAAAATCTCTTATAATTGAAAGTCCACAGCGGTGTAATTACAGGGGCGGCTCCTGATGGCTTCTATGTCGTGCCATAGCATGGAGAACTGCCCAGAATGCCAGTCATTAGGCGGATGACGAAGGTATAGTGGCACTCCCTAAACTAGACGGCGAGTTTCCCGTGCCTTGCATGCTTGCGGTTATGGATTATTGCACCAGGAGTCCGCAGCTGCCCCTGCCCGGGGTGACTTAATTATTACTTTCAGAGAGGAACGCTATCGATAATTACGGCTTCACGTCGATGCCGAGTTGATGAGATCGCAGAAGAGTCGACTGGGAACCCGACGTTGATAGCTCGTAGATAGGAGAGCTCCGGATCATCATCAAAATTAATTGCTTATAAATATTTTTATTGAGGCGACGAACGGGGAAGACATTTCCGCAGAGTGAAGGGGGCACGCAATTGGGAAATTGTGAAGTCATGGAAAAATTAATTGAGTACTTCATATGGCGATGAATATTGATTCATGAATTTTTCCTGCGTCATTTTCAGAAATTTCTAATTTATGCTTCCTGACTATCGAACTACGTAATTAGAAAACAGGAAATTATTTGCATTCTGAAAGCACTTATTTATGAGCTTTAATAAACATCCCTTCGAGGGTTAACAGACGGGCTTCCTATACTTGCTGACACGTGTCACCGGACTTGTTTACGTATTCTTGTTTTGGAGGTTTCTTAAAGCGTTTCCAGATTGCGTCATTATACATATCAATCGGGTAGCTTTCCGGTGAACACCTACAATACTGATTGCACGAACAGGATGAAGCCCTACTTAGTTCAACTGAGCAAACAAGCGACGAAGACCTAAATGCATAGGAAATACTCATTTCAGCTCCTACAATCTTGTAAATCTATTTTTGGTATGTGTGGTTATTGCTAACATACGCCCATTTGAAAGTCAAGAATTCACTTTTTAGGCCAAAAGTAATAAATAAAAATTTCCTTTCGTGAGAATTATAGATGTAATGAAGTGACGTTAGCTAATAGATAGCAATCTTCTCTTCAGTATTAAATTCAATACAAACAATACAGCTAAAAGCTGTGACACTGTCGTAAGTAACTTATTGTGTTTGAAAAACACAAACCTTCATTCTACAAGTCTTTTATTATAATTTATGATACTTAATACACATGTTGCAATGTTATCCCTAATCACGGAGAGTAAATCAATACCTTAGATACAGAGTTTATAGTACGTTTATAAAATAAAACAATACTTTTCAGACAGTACTTAGCAAGTACTCTCGTACGACAAGTGTTTATCGATTAGCAATTTTTTTTGTATGTAGTTCTCAATTTGAAACTATTTTTCGTAACCCAAATCTGGGAAAAAAATACTATTTTATTACTTTACATATTAATTACTTCAAATTAGAGCTAATTAACTGCATTTCAAACTTTCTAAAATATGCATATGTAATATAGTCAACTAAAACCGAAATTACTTATTTTTAATTGAATTTAATTAGTTTTTATAAAATGGGCAAAAGTCCAACACCTATATGGATTTAGGTCATTTTGACGCTCAAACAACATTAGTCGTCAGCAAAGTGTATAATGCATTATTATTAATTTTCTTGAAGCAAAACGCATAAAAGTAGTAACTAAAACTACAACTCTATTATAGAGTCTGTAATTTGTAATTAACCACGTATTTTAAAGTATGCATTGCTAATTATACTATTAATATTATCTCTTTCAGCATCAGATCAACAAAAAGCGGTAGTTATAAGTATTAAGTTAATCTACATAATCTTCCATCGGTTAAAATATTCCGTAAGTGAAGGTTATTTTGTTTTAAGTATGTGCAGCATGTTGCTGTAATTTAAGAGATATTGTCTGGGGCCCTTCCTTGTATTAAAAAGAGGCCATTGTTGCAGTGAGATCAACTCGACTCAGTATAACGATTTGCTGTAACATATATAGATTATATCTGTAATAAAACTACCCTAAAAATTACTAGAGCGAGGCAACTGCTGTCGGGTTCTATGCTTTATTCGCCATATATCATGTTACATTTAGATACGAAAAACAAACCCCCACAGTGTTCCAGAACCCAGAGAAAATCAATTGCTAAGCTAACAGTTTATTGAGCAAACATTTCATATAAAATTCAATAAGAAATACTTTTTGAATTTGATTTTCTTGAGTCTAGAACGAATCCAAAGTCGTATGCAGTAATGTCACATAATTACAACAAAGATATCGTGCCGCTTGCTGGAAGGTATATGTATGTACTTAGGAGTATACCATCGTCTTCGCTTGTTAGTTTCCGCTGCCGCCGACTCACCCCATAACGTGTTATCTATGCGGCATGTCCTTATAACTTCGGTAATGTCCGACTATTATCTTGTTTAATGTTTAATTGCTTTGGCAAGTCTCACTATTTTTGTTTGAACGAGTTGGACGACTTCCGGCCACTAATTACGTTGCTAGTTAGGCTGAAAATGTCAGTTGCCAGCCGTAATTTCAGAGCAGAAAAGTTTTCTGTTGATATAGTGTTTATTTAAACTTATTCCAACCTGAAGTAATTACAGAAGGACACTAAAAGCTGTCCTGTAATTTACTCAGGTATTTATAACCGAGCATGACTCAAAACTTACAAAATACACACAAAAGTTCCGTTTCTCATAAATTGTAATTTAAACGTCTCGTGACAAATAAACTGCCTTCAGACGGCTAAACTAATTTTCTATAGATGAACTAAAATTTCCCAAAGAGAAAATTTTCATAATATCGACTTAGAGGCATTACTTAGTACCTGCATTAATCTCACAATTATCTCTTTAAATATTTCAGAAAACTTTTAATTCCTTATTACTCATAAGAAAAAAGCAAATAAATTAATAAAGAATTTGTTCTTTACCCCCCATGATTTCAAATACGCCCCTAACAAGTAGCAACCAACGATGCAATACAACAAGGTGTGAAGATATCTTTCTTTGATAGTGTGTCAATTTGCACATTTTACATTTAATTTTCACAATAGCAGATTAGTTCTGTAAATGTTTTTTCGGAAATACGAATGTAATTAAACTATTTTGATGTTTATTTTTTATTTAATATTTTAAAATTTGTAATTCAACAGCTAGAATTACGTTTTCCTGTCCGTTTCTAGTATCTGTAAAAATTGGAGCAAAACACAAAAAAACAGAACACATGCATTCGATAGAACAAACATTACGAAAGAGTATAAAGTTCTTGTAAGCCCTAGAACGACCCTTCTTTTATTTTTTACGTTTGGAGGCACTTTTTACGACACTGTAATATCGTGTTTAAAACAATTAAATATAAGCAAATTATAAAATATCTATTACCTCAATTAATCTCTTTAAACAATTATTAAACAGAAATGCAAAACAGTAGATCTTGAACTATAAAAGTAAAAAAAATATATGAAATGCATATTTTAAGTTTGATATTTTTTCATCCGACTATTGACAAATAACATCGCTTTTAGTAATAGGTACCACAGAGGAAATATAATATTTCATCTATGGTAGTACCATGGTAATACTACAAAAAGATCTTTCTTCGAAGTTTTAGTGGATAGGGTGGTAAATAGAGAATAAGATGTAGCCGTGAAACTTTTGAGAGTAATTATCGAAATAATTTACGAGTCGGTCGACCGGATATTATCCATCAAAAGTAGAAACATTTAAAACCCATTACCTACATGCAACTTCCATATAATTTCCTGAACGAAATTCATCGCAAGTGTTGCTCGAAATCACTTATTTCGCTTGAGGTTTTAATGATGGTTCGTTTCTATGTTCTTGCTAAATTACCACCCGTCTGTTGGAGTCCCCCAGGCCCGCATGGGTCCCCCGGCGCGATTTTTGTCACACATGCAGCCATGTGGAGAGTGCATGCCATTAACCTTTTATCTGTAGCATGAATCTCACATAAGTTGTTACCATCAGTCTCTATTCACTGCACGTTCATTTAGTTGCCTGGCCGTGGCGGGCTAAAATGCACTCGAACAAGATAAGCATCCAGGTCCGTATTAGAGAAAAAACGCATCCTTTCTGAAGCAGCAGCTATTACGGAAATTATATATCCACTCAGCCATCTGCAGCTAATTCTTCCGCTCGGAATGGCAAAGCACACGGTGACAAAAACCGCTTTGAGCTTTCGAATTTTGAAAAATGCCGTGCATTGGGCGAAATGCAAATGCGACCATGTGGTATCTGTACGTGTGTAGAATAGCATGGGTTGAGGGTCGGTAACGCTGGCTTTGAGTGATAAACACGAAAACAAAGCCGTGGAACGTTTCAAATAACAGTTATTTAGACTAAGGAAAATAACGAGTTGTTTGTTATATTATACAGTACTCGCACGCGATTTTGTTAATGACTTTTGGATAACAACTGGTTCTTTTCCATAGCACTTAGTAACGTATCCGAAGAATATACATTAACCTCCGGCCATTATTATCTCCAGTGGTAGTTTTTCAGCAAACGACTTTCATCCGCCATTAGAAGCGACACGACCAAATTAAATAATTGCTTCTATTCTCTATAAAATAAGTTAGGAAGGTTACGACGAGGCAAGGGGGTTGGAAGGGACAGAGTAAACAACACTTCCCGCTGTGTTCTGATGGCGTCTGCACCCCCGGGGCTAATCACGACATGCCACTTTACTTTTCATAGAATGTAGGTTAGGGTGGTTCGACAAAAGGGTCGAAGGGAAAATCTCCTGTATTGTTTTGGAATTCGGATATTTGATCGCTAGGGTGATGAGGGATTAAGCGGAACATTGCTATTGAAGTTGTTATCAAAGGTATAAATCTTCCTTTTCCAGACATTTCTAACAAAAAAATCAATGCGTCTCTAACGGACTTTTTAAACCAAATGGACCCTACCACCGGCGCGATTGTTATTACTTTTACAATTTCTTTCACCTTGTCAAGTCTTGTGTAAGAAAGATGGGCAAGTATGAATTTTCGAAACATAAATTACCTATTCTGGGTAATGGTTCTATAGAAAACAAGGCATAGTGGGACACAAAAGCAGAGATTTTCTATTATTGCCAACTCTTCATAACTTATCCGCTTTCAAATTCTAGTAAACTTAGTCATTATAGAATTCATAATTCAATATCGCTATCATTTTGGTAAAAAAATAAGTAGTTTAAGTTAATAACCTATTAAATATTAAGCACACGTATAGATAATTTTAAATGTCAGTGCCATCAAATATAAATTTTATGTTTGTAAAACGTGTCTTGCAAACATATTGATAGCGATAACAAAAATTCAAATAGTTTGCAAAATATCGACTTGACGCCCAGTAAACCCAAATATGCTAGATAACAAGAAAATATGTAACTAAATAGTAATTTATAAATTATAAGCAAACAAAGATAATATCTATTATCAGCAGTTGCCAGGAATAAATAAAAAATTAATGGTAGAATTTGAGCAGCTTTTTCCTAAAATATTTTTTTAGAGACTAATGACTAATAGTTTTTATACTTTAATCGGTACAAAAAAATAGGCTTTCTCTTTTTATCAGCGTTTTCAGTGCGTTTTTACGCATAAGTGGGTATGAGGAAAGCGCTCGATTTCTCAAAACATGTTGAGGTTTGGTAATGTTGATTGAACACTCATGCAATAAACTGCTAATCCCTACATTTGGTAAATTTCTGTAATAAACCGCTAATGTTTATTAGAGTGTGTGGAGTCACTATCCCCGGCCGCCATATTTATTAATCGTAGATGGGTGCGTGTGTGCAGGATGTAAATATTTATTGCAATGTTCTTTTGGAAGTAACTTGGTGAACAAAATACTAAATCGTATTCTATGAAGAACATATATAGAACCGTTGATAAGATAATACGACTGTAATGTGGTGTTTACGACGTGCAATAAAATAGTCGTTGATGAGATCTGAGGACAGACTGAGGTCTTGAAGCCTTTTATGTAAAATAGTTTGTAATCGAGCGAGGCGCCACTGACGTAACAAGATCCCTGGTGCTCTTCATTATAGGTAAAAGCACTAATCAAAACAGATGTAGCATATGGGGCGACGACGACTTATAGATTCAAGATTTTCTGAAAAGGAAATGCGCTTGAAAGTGACTATGTTGATCGTTTTTCAAGTGTTTATGTTTAATTAAGGATAATGTTTACCGATACACATTTGATTAATCGATATCAGAACTATTATGTTGATTAAAGTCTATTGAACCTACTGGATGTTATAACGGTTGCACCTGCCCGATTTTTCTAACAGCTGTTTTACATAATTTATTTTAATTAGTTTTATCTCTATTTCGCTGATTTCAGGTTCAGTGATTCTAAAAATTTATATCATGCGTCACATACATCATAATTTTATACTCTAAAAATTGGTACAACATTAGAGGAAGATATGAGTTAATTATATAATTTATGTACACATCCTTTGATATTTTTCTTTGAATAGGAAATTAATTGACACAATTAACTTAATTAATAAATTAATTCAAATATTTAAAAGCGAACAAAAGGGACAAATATCTACATTATGCAATATGCAATTTAGTAAATCCGAGGGTTGTTTGATGATTTGAGGTAGAAACAGATAGAGCAGGCTTTCCCCATTCGGGTTCTCCAATCTTTTCTTTAATTAATTAATGTCCTATTAGCGTTAAAATTTTAAAGGATATCATTTTGCTCTTAATTGATGCCGATTTATAATTCTGTTGTAAACACGCAACCCTACTTGAAATGAGAATTTTTTAGAGCAGAAATTTAAATATTAAATGATTCCTTTTCACATTTGACTTTATAAAAGATAAACAGTAAATTATAGATTATGTATAAAAACTAATACATATTAGATAGTGAAGATATTACCGAAATATTTATTGACTTTCAGTGTAACTTGTAACAAATAGAAGTTGCATAAATTATTATCTAATTAATATTTTTATTAAATATGTAGAGGTATGTATGGGTAGTGTCATGTACTAAAGACAGAATTTATGACACGGATTAAAAAATATTATTTCCTATACGTACGTGCATACGGCAATCTAATGCGCCAATTGTTACAGGATATTATAAAATAATAAGAAGATGTTTTATTTCATATTTAGGTATTTATCATACCTATGTACCTTAGTGCATGTATTTTTCGTAAGTATGTATAATTCTATAAAATAGAAAATAATGATGACAATACCTTTAAAACAGTCTACATTGAACTTACGATAACAATATAATTAGTTAAAAAGCTAATTTATTGATTCTTCTCATTAATAATTATTTCGTATACTCATAGCATAAATTCGATGTTTTCATCAATTTAAAATGCTCTATTAAATTGCTTCACTTTTTAAATATAGAACAGAATGAGTATAGCTTTAAAAATATGATTTCTCTAAAATTAGTAACGACTATTAGTCAGGTTTTATTAATTGCTTTCGGTTTACGTTTTTCAAACATTAGCATATAATTACTATAAGTACAATAAATTTAGTTGTTGGATTTTTCTGCAAATTATGTTTGTAGAATTATCCCCTGAGTTAGTTCTAGTGAGAGTTTTGCGAAGGTTGTAAATTGAGTGGATTGTTGACGTAAAACGGTTGAGAAAGAAGAATCCTTTGAGAAAGCATTAATAAGTGTGTTGTCAGGTCCGTAATTGTAAAAATTGTATCGGTCAATTACGCTCGTGACGTAACGAAGTTAATCACTATCTCCGGTTGTGTCGTAAAGTGTGCTCCGTAAATAATTAGAACACGTCGGTGATTGAGCCGGTCGGCCTCACGCATGTTGGCGGCCCTGGCGACCGAAAGACCAGCCCATGACGTAGTCTCGACACAGACGTACTCGTAGACAGTCAGAATGTCGGGAGCATCGATTTCCTACCCCCACCAGCACGGGTTCTCCTCGGCAAGTACGGAGCTGAAGTGCGAAGCTCAGTCGAGGACCGATCCGCGGTCAGTAAACATCGCCATGGCGACGTGTTATCCAGCGTATGAGTTGACTCCTCCTCAGAGGACGGTGCAAGTGCCTGTGCAGAAGGACTATTCGAGACCGCTGCACGTCGACTGCAGCGTCGAGTACGAGCTGCCGAATACGGCGAAGCCCCCGCAGGGCGTTCGCAACGAGCCGCTGCTGATGATCCACCCCTGCTACTTCCGTAAGATCGAGAGTCAGAGGAGAAGCCCCTTCGTCAACAATCTCCCTTCGCGACAGCCCCAGCCCGCCGTTGCCGCCAAGCGACGGGTCCGTGCCCAGCCCGCACAGCCCCAGCAGGCCGCCCAGTACCCGGTGCAGTACGCCGACCGCCAGCAGCTCTGGGACCAAATGCCCAATCTGGTGCCCATCTCGCAAGCCTATTGCAAGCGCGACCAGCTGGCGACGGCATGCGCCGCCTACACCGGCTCCGGAGACTCCGGCCACTGGACGGACCCGGACCGCAGCCCGGACCGGCCCGAGGACAAGCACATCCTCTCCGGCAAGTACCGACAGTACTTGAGGGCTCACAGACTGCACCCCTATGTGACTTCTGCCATACCGCTGGCCTCTACCTTCCCGCAGATCCAGCAGGTGTGCTACAACGTGTGATCGCTGTGATATGAATTCGATGCCGATTTCGACGACTTTTGTACGGATCCTCTCGTTGCATCTATGGTGTCCGTAACCCTTCTTGTGATAATAGTGTGTAATTCTGTGACGGAGATGAAAGAGCGCAAGCGTCGTGCTCCGGGCGTGGTAGTGATTCCTCCACATCAGCTGTGTTTGTGCAACTGCGACCTAACCGCCGTCTATTTGGATTTCTCGTTCTCTTTTGGATTATCCTGTCTCGCCGCCAATTGCGTTACTGTTGCTAAGGATGCCCACCCGTTTGCGACTCGATCCTTCCGAACACCGAAACCCAATACCGCGAATTTCTAGCAAAAACGACGACTTGCTGTGGAACCGGCGAAACTTACTCTAAATCTTCTCCATCAGCTGATTTCTACCACAGTGTCAAAAGCTGCCAACAAAGTTTACTCTTCTAAACAATTCTTGTGCACCAATAACGTTAGTAAATTCAAGAGAATCCGTTAGTTAACTTTTCTTTCAATTAGGTGTAACATGCCTTGTTATAGTCATTAAAAGCTTTTCACTACTGTACGTAATTAGAGAGGTTTAGAGCAGCGTCGAACTAATCCATGTTTGGTCGTTTCTGTATTAGAAAACCTCAATGCCATATTTAAAAAATCCTAATTTAGTTTATAAGGTAATTTTTATTCTGTACATATTCGTGTTGCTGTTTTGAAAAGTTGTAAATTTCGTGTCCCAATTCAGTGATTATTTATGGAACAATAAATGCAATAGCATCACGCATCTTCCGAATTTATAGCTGACATTGCAATTTATAAAATTATGGTTGGCTCGTCCTTTAAAAATCTTGTGTAATTTGATAGCACTCACAGTGTTAAATTAAAGAAAAAGAAAAAAATCAATAGATCAGACTGTGTAGTAAATTGAGCCAAACAGGAAAAAGTAAATAGACAGATAATGCAATAGAACTGACATCGTAGGTCCGCTTTTCAGCGGATTTATATTAATATCGCTGTTATCACATGAAATATTTACGTTTTATGTTGATTACTTTAGATAGGAAGTTAAATATTATTTCCTGTGCATACAGCTGTTACATGTAAAATTAGACAAGTCTAGCGTAACCTTGTGTCTTTCACTAGATTTAGGGTTAGTGTTTGTAATATACACCAAAAAATTCTCCACGGCAGAATATTTACGGGTTTTAATCGGTGTTATAGCATATAGACAATACTTTTTCTAAGGATTATTTTGTATAAAGGCTTGAAATTTTGGACGACGTCGCAAACGCTTGGGTTCCACCTTTCGTAACAATTTTCGATGACCCTAACGTTGTTTGTTGTTAAATCATCAAAAATGAAATTAATTATTCAAAAGCTTCCGTCGGATGGAAGCACGCAGTCATGGAAGATTGTTTAGTGATTTTGGGAGTATTGCCCTCTGTAAATTGACTGATTTTTTTTGTAATTAGTTCAAGGGAAGTGTAGATAATTTTGTTACCGGATTGTACATTTGTATCTTTTAAGTTTTGTAATAGTAGCATTCCGTTGGTTTCCATGAACAAAAACGTTACAATGCCAATTTAGGGTCGCAAATTGATGCCATATTGAAAAAGTGCCGAGAGCATTTCATGTAATCGTTCGTTGGACGATTCCAGGGATCGTTTTTGGATCCGTGGAAGGGTTCAACCGTTTTCGTATTTATCACAGTATACCAAATAACCTAATTAACTTATGTATGTACAAAATCAGGTGGCAGGACTCGCCGGCTTAAAAATTTCAGGGTACAATCCTCGGAAAAGAACTGAAAAACTATTTTGAATATTTTTGACTCGTAGATTTTATTTTTGTAGCTCGAACTCGTATCAAATCGTTCGACTAGATTTATTTCGGGGGATCTTTTGGGCCGGCTTGTTCTCCCGCAACCAATAGTATGAAGATCTGATTAAAAACTTATTCGTTCTATGGCTACTACTAGACCAAAGAAATATCTATCAACTGTATATATAAAAGTGAAAAAAACGATCGGTTTCAGACTTGTATTGCTGCGACCGGTTTGAAAAAAATTGTGAATATGTATAAAATATTGCTATATATATTGTACAGCTAGTCATAGTGAAAATACGCTTATAAAATATGAATAAAACGTGTTACTGTTTTTATAGAATGAACTATAGTTTTATTTCACCTCCTCTCCGTCGATATATTGTCTAGTGTTTCCGACAGTGCAAACGGCTAAAATTGTGCAAGACTCAAGTAAGTAAACTAAAACTTCCATTTTGGCTGCTTGCGATGCTTTAATTTAAGCAATTCGCACTTTTTTGCATGAGCTATCGATTTTCGTTTGGATTCGCATTTAGATACAGCTTATGGCTTCGCGTTGACATTCCAAGTACGTCATTTGCAAATAGACTCAATTTAGCTTTAATTGTTTGCTGCCTGCGCGGTCTTTTACATAGTTAGTAGCATCTGCTCGTCGAGATTCTACCAATTCACGTCATGTGCCTAACCCTTTATTTTTTCCTCGAAATAAAAATACCGGACGTATAATCAATTAATGTCGAAATCGGATTCGGTGTTTATTCAAAGATTAAATCTGACATGGAGAGAGCTTGAAATAAAAGGGTTTTATCAGCAAAAAATTTGCAGATGGGGTTGGCATATTGCCTAATAAAGCAATAATCCGTTTCCCAGCGTTTTCGTTCTTGCGATAACCGATTGTGCATGCCGAGTTAAATTCACCTGACCTAGTTACAAATTTCACAAATGCTGCTAGTCATGAAAAATGTGGATTACACGTGACGCAAAAAACGAATGCATAATTATTTTTCTAATTGAGCTAACATCCGTAACGCTAATGACTAAACATTTTCTTGAAATCTGCAAACAAGATTTTAATTAAAAAACGAAAGTGGCGTTGCGACATTGCTGGAAGTTTACGATACATTTCTGCTAACACGAACTTATCCTGGGATTATCAGCGATAATATAATACCTCGGATTGGCATTGCAAAATTTCCTTGTCTATTAATATTTATGAACCTCGAAGGACTAGCAACAATAAATAAATAAATTGAGGCTAAGAGTAAGAAATTAATTGGGGCCATAGAATTAGTTTCGGTTAAGCTTAAATGATCGAGGATTAATATGTGGTTAGAACGATGATTCATTGACGAGCTAATGAAACGGTGGGCTTCCTGCAAGTTTTTAATAAATATCCTGTAGCACTAGCAGAATATTGATAGCACATTTATCATTATAAATGTAATATTGTATCAATATTTATGCGATAAAGTTGCCACTTGCTTTAATTATTTGCGTGTTATAACATAAATAAACAAACATTATTATCTCAATCTCCGACCTTGTTTAGTATTTTCATTGAACAATGTGTTGTTTCAGATGTGTACCACTGATGAATTTATTGCCAATTTATACTTATTTAAGGGCCATAAAACATTGGGAGTAAAATTCTTTTCAGTGCTCCGTGTAGGGCGCATTGGAAATAATTAATTTACAACTAAAATTACGTCAAATGAACGTTTATCTCAATTTATCGATGATTTTGTTTATGTTTGTAATAAAATAGCTTGGTTTGCAATTACTAGAATGAATAAAATTGTTGTAAAATTAACTTTATCGGTTCGGTTTCTGTCAAACCGTTACAAAATTATGATTTTCATTGCGGAATTTTCAGGAAAAACATATTTATGGACAGCTGCTCTTTGAATAAACATTTTTACTTTATAACTATATTTAATTATATTTGAATTTTAAACAGTCGTGAATAAATTTATTCAAAACAAAGCCGTTCTGATGTTTATACGTTTTATTTTTATTATTCAAAATGTAGATTTTGTAAATACGCTGTTTGCGTCATGATTTTAAGAAGTACTTTTAAATGATGGATGATTAGACGAAATTTAGTAAAAAAGTGGGAAAACTAATCAGGTCGGCATGAATTGTTGAACTTTGATTCGAGTAGCATAAATTGATTCGGAGAATTTCTCGGCAACGTTTCAGAAGTGTTGTAAATAGCACTGTATTTAATCCGAATGAGTCGTTTAAAGAACGAAAACATCGAATACAGTTAAAACGGAAGCGGGAGAAAGCCGGCAAAGAAATTAAATGTAAATTAGCTAAAAAGTTGCAGGCGGTCTGAAACACTGAAAGCAGAATGCTACATTAGTCTTTTTCTGTCAAATCGCGAGAGCTTTAGTTCATGAAAATAATTTTCGATTACTGAAACTAGTATGTATTGTATTATTTGTGTTTTTTTACACTTGATTCTTTACGTGAAATTAAACAAATTACATTTCTAAAAATGCGATTAAGTGATCCTACATTGAAGTTGTTTTAACCAAATTGGAAAGGATTTAATTAACTCACACAAGTAAAGGCCTCGATTTTATGACTTCGTTTAACAACCAATAAAGCGGAGCATTTTCCGTTACGGTCCTATATAACCATTTAGATTTTTTTCGGTCAATAAATTGTGTGCTTCGAAGATAAATTGATGCGACATCCATTGACGCAGCCGCAATAACGAGAATTGTAAACAAAATATTTTTCGATTACGTCTGCACCAACACGAGTTTACAATTTCGCTAAAAAGGTCACACTGACAAAATTCACATACTTTCTAAAATTAAAATATTAGCCAAAAAAGTTCGTATGTGAAATTATGATTAATTATAGTCAGCGTTTACGAAGCATTTTTGACGAGTTAAACAACAAACCGAATATTGTTTGCTGGAGAAATGATTGGAAGCGGAAGCTGCAATAACGAATTTTATGATTGTTCATGCTCATGCATTGTGGCTTTGTCATTTTACTGCGAAATTTAATCAGAAAATATAATATTGTTTGGATAGAATGGACGCAATAATTTAAGCAGAATTGATATTTTCAAATTAATTAAATTTTGATTTAGCGAGGGTGATTGAGCTTTGTACGATTCACTCTGGCAATTAAAATTCTGTTTGTTTCTTTCAGATTGTTTTTCGTAGTGTATGACGGTCAAAGGCCAAAACGTACAATGAGCGCTCTATTTGGTTACTCATTCTATTATACACATTTAAAATTTTATTACTTCAAGTTACATAACGCAAGAGTGGTAACCCAATTTGCAAACTGTAATGAAAGGAAAATTCAGATTTTAATAACGAAACACAAAAGTTATGTAGTTATATAGCTATGTATTATAAGAGGAGGGGTCAACATTTTATGTGATGTATAAGACAAAGCAAACTTGAAGAAAAAATGTAATAAATTTCAGCGAGCGTATGAAAGCTAAAAGAGGAATTAGGGAAAAGTGGGTTTTAGTCGAAGAATGTTATGGTACTTTTCAACGCTATTAATAAATTAAATTCAAAAACAAAAGTCATCACTTTAAACGCAAGGAATCTTTGGGTATATAAGCTGAGTATCTTCAAAGAATAACTCAGAAATACATCTTGTAAGTAGCCTCCATTTAATTCTCTACTTTATTTGTTCAGACATCTTTGAAAAAATCGGAGGAAAACTTTTCCTTTCAAGTATCGACATAAATTGCGTGTGGGATGTTCATAAAGTCAGTTTGTAAAAATAAAATATTACTCTTGTAGAAGATTAAACATGAACTTTTATTGCTTTTTTAAAACTATTATCTGAAACAAAAAGTTTACTAATGATATTTTGAAAACATAATTAGGTTAAAGCAACTAGATAGGACAAAATGTATAAATTTATTGGTTAAATAGATTAACTTTTGACGCAATGTTTGCAGTTAAAATGGAAATCGTGTAATTAATTAAAAAGCGACGTACTTTATTATAATTACCTATAAATTTTGGCGTCACTACGTGGTCACAGTGTTATTTCATTTTCCTTCAAATATGCTGTAGTAAAATTTAGCAAATTTTAA
Source organism: Tribolium madens (assembly GCF_015345945.1). Classification (NCBI taxonomy): domain Eukaryota; kingdom Metazoa; phylum Arthropoda; class Insecta; order Coleoptera; family Tenebrionidae; genus Tribolium; species Tribolium madens. Next base: position 6,833,823 of record NW_025401063.1, read on the forward strand.
ATTTAATAAAACATTTGAGCACGGTGGGAAATATGTTTTTGATGTCGGAAATGGTAGTATATCTTGAGGCTGAATGGGATAATGCATGGTTGCGTCGAGCGGTATTAAAAATAGTTGTGCCTTTTTGTGATAATAAGTGGCGTCCTGGAGGTATTTTAAAGTTTAATAAAAAAGAAGCTGCTTCATTCGTAGGCAAACGTCGGTTTCGCTAGCAATCAATAACAGTTTAGATGACTCAAGGGATAAAAAGGAAATATGACGTTTACATTAATGCCCGTACCGCATGGAATGCTTTTATGATGGATTCCTTCCATATTACTCTGAAAAGAACGCAATTCCCTTGAAACTTTCAACCATAAATGTCGGATCGTGTGGCCGCAATAAAATTTTTGACAAAGTATTCAACGATAAGTCAAACAACAACGATGCTTGCGATTGCTTGTTTATTCAGAATTATTGGAGGTTCGCGTGATAATTAATATCGCAGAGAGACAAACCATCGGTGGCAGAAACGTCGTTTTTCTTTGCTCCGTGGTTTCTAACGCCTTTAATTTGTTCTTCATTACAGCTCATTAATATTAATGACCGCTATTAACGGAAATGGGTTATAACTCGTGTTCGGTTCATGACATGTAAATTATTCGCATTTACTTTAATTATCATCATGAAAGTTAAGGAAATTGAACAGTTTTTAATATACCTACATTTGTAACACCGCACGTTGTCTTATTATTCGAGTTCCTATTTTTGGCACGCTGTTTAAACAACAAAATTTGAATTAATCACATGTTCAACACAAGGATAAACTGTTGGATAATAAGTATGATGAATAATTACTTTTGCTGGAAGCGCCCACTTGAAAGTATGTGCACTGTAATTACCGTACTGGCTGTGTAAGAATACTTAATACATTGTGGTAAATTAAATACGGAAAGACTCGGCAATATGGGAATGGGAAAACTCAGAAGAATACACCAAATGAATTCTTTTAACTTTTGTCACTTCCACCTGCAGCGATCACAAAATTGCACACATCTGTTTCGCAAATGGGAGCCATAGTTGTAAAGAAGGTTTCATTCTTATATTTTATTTGTCATGAGAATTACTATAGACAGTAACATCTGGTCGAACGGCGTATTTGGCTTATTTGTTATCGTCACTAATGACGATATTAAGGAAAAACTCTTTTAACAGAATGAAAACATGTTGCAAATCCTGTTAACATTATAAAATACCAGAATACGCTGTTCCTGGAATACCATTAGAAGAAATATTCAGTGAATGATAAACAACATTTATTGAGCAAATAAAATTTAATTTATTTTAAGTTTCCATCAAATTTCTTGCTAAAAATAGCGAATGTTTATCAAGTTAAAACCGAATGAAGTATGCCTAATGTAATTGGCAGCTGTTCGATTATTTTCAGGAAGAGGCGAAAAATTAATATGTAATTCTCTAAATTAAATTTTCTGTGTAAGATAAGCGCAAATTAAAATTGTTTGAAGGATAAAAATGTCGGTTAACGTATTTTTTCTCATACAATATTTATCACCAAAAATGTTTGTGTCTCCTTTTTTAAAACAGTTTTTAATCAAAACTGAGTATTCAGATAATATCAATAATAATAATTAGAATAAGTATAATGTATCTCTGAAGATTTTTATAATAAGAATATTTATCTTTCTCCACCCTAGCTAAGAAGACGAGGGGGAAAATAATAAACTCAGCAGCTGCCTCGAATCAAATTTCAAAATACAAGCAAACATTTAAACGTACCGGTGCTACCTATACGTTTATCAATTACTGGAAAACATTAACAATTAACAATTTTAACACGACAAACATTAAAATGTACAGAAACTCGTAAAAAAATAGACAATGCTCAAACGTGACTCATTTCAGTGACACTTTTATGATTTATTTTGTCAGGTAGTAGAATACCAGTGTTTTTTCAAAATTTATGATGATTAAATTCAAGACTAATGCAACACGAAACTCATTATATTTTTAGTTGAGAGTAACAAATACCACAATTATTTTTCTGAAATTCAAAACTGTGCATCTATTTACGATCATGAACTAGTCAAATTGGCGTCAAGATCAAACGCAACTGTGGAAAACATCGTTATAGTTTTATTTTATCGTTGTTCCCACTTTAACACCAAATGCAATTTTTTACATTCACGCAAAAATGTAAATTGGTTGTAAAATGTTTATTTTTGTAGTTGTAGTATTTTTTTAAATTCTTTGTATAAGGCACTTAATAGAAAAACAAAAACCAAAAGTTTAAGTAAAATCCCAGTTATCCAAGTATTTGTATTTATTTTTAAAATTTTGAGTTAAATTGATTGCTTTTAAATTGGTATTTGCTTCCAATTACCCACATCTTGACTGCAAACACGTATATGGTTTTCCGATATAATTTTCTGGGCTAGTAATTCAGGAATAGATTTCGAATGCTGTTATCGCAATTTATCTTTGTTGAAAATAAACACACCCGAGGAAAGTTCAATCTTGCGCCAAGACACTGTCTCCGAACCGAAGGGTAGACTTGATGTTTCATCCCGGCTGGCGACTGCGGCTAATTAAGAACGAATTGAATGCTTTATTGTGGTGGAAGAGAACGTGTTCGAGATGGAATCTCTTGGATTCGATGCCAGCCACTATAATTTGCAACGCGTTCGCTTAATTCAACGCCTTTGGAAACTATAATTAAAGTGTGCTAAGGTCCGACGTAATTCTTCTGTAAGTTTCGTAAACACCACTTGCACATTTTTCCCTTTTCCAATGCCCATTGTAATGGAAATTGCATGGAATTGTTCGACCAAGAAGACACTTTTAACAGGATAATGGAAGCAAATTGAAATTGTTGTGTAAAAAATTTAAGACGCAATTGCTGAACGGTTGGGGAAAATACGACCGCTTGGGAACAAAGCCCTATCGAGGGCAAGGACACCAAATCAATTTCAGACGCGCATAATTTCTCACTTAAAAGGGCATTAATTCGATTATTGTTCAACTGAGAAATCTACTATGGAAGATTAGTTTTAAAGTGACGAACATAGCTTCAAAAAATTAATACAACTCTAAGAACAGATATTTCATTCAGCATCGAGTTTATTCCAACAAAACGTTCACATAACAAAATGAAAGCTATTTGTAAAAGTTGAGCTTTTATTTATTCTTTCTTACTGCACAGAAGTTTCAAACTTTTGCAACTGTTGTCGTCAGGTTAATAAAAGCAGAATCAATTTATAAACGTTGACATTCTGCAATGTTGTCACGTTAAACAGTGTGTTTTTTTTTAAATCTGTAAAATTTCTTTAGATGAGTTTTAAATTTAAGATAAAACGACGGTAAACACGTTCCAAAATTATATAATCCTAAGTGGCATTAATAATAATAATTAATTAAAATAGCCGCTTAAGTAGTTTCCGGTAGAATTAGAAATGGTTTTTTTCCAAACTAGTAGTCGCTTTACATTTAACAAGCATTTCCTAACGGACTGAATTAATTAATGGCTTTTTACAAATATGTACTATCAAAGCAAGACCATAAGCGACACGTTTTAGGAATGGTTTTCGATCCATAATTCAAAATCCTGACCGTAAATGACGATCATACCCATAGATAATGCACGCAAACAACAGATTAACATGAGTTATAATTGTGTTTTCCTTGAGGTTTTCGAAGAGAAAGAAAGAGACTCGTTCCAGTCGCAATATTAATTGAAACAATAACAATTAAAAGAAAATAAAACCATTCAGTCCTGTAATTATGGTGGCCAAAAGCAATTACAATAATTGTAGTAATGAAAAAAAAATAGATAGCGTTAGTTATGGTTAACTAGTGGTAATTATTGCAAAAATTGCGTAAAGTAAGGTCGTAACTTTCTACAAGTGCGTAACTAAACGTTTAAATGATTAATGATCAACAATAGTTGATGACTTTGCGCTTTCCTGTAAAAGGCGAAGTTGATGTGATGGTCGAAAAAAAGCTTCGTAAATAAATACACCGCTGTATACTTACGGAATTAAAAATTTAATTAAACGTCAGTGAATTAATTTGTTCTGTTTAAAAAGACTTTCTGCGATAATGTACTTCTGCACACTTCATTAAATTGTTAATAAAAATTTCAGCTTCAGCAGTTTTATTTGATTCGGTTGAGGAGCAATTTCCTAACGTTCGGGTTATTTTCGGAAATTCGCAATAAGAAAAAGGGCGAAATTAATTAATTTCAAATGTACGGTCTTGTTTTTTCAACTCTCTTATTGATTCTTTTTAAATTAAAATTTTAACAATCTTGACCTCGTTTAGTAGTATTAATTTGCGTTTAATTTTAATTTAAAATATAAAAAAAGTCATTACAATAAAGCAGTAAGTCTAATAAAACTGCAATTCGACTAAAGCTCTTTATGGGGTTAGGAATTATCGAATTTGCCTCAAGTTAAATAGTCTAAACTAGACGAGTTTATAGTAGATATTCTAATGGCTTTTTGCCTGCTAAAAGGTAATAAAAATGCATAGTTATGTTATTAAAATAAATTTCTCTCGATTTAGCGCTGTAGAAATAGGTAATCGACTGTAGTAAAAAAAACAAGAGTTGATAATGCAATAATGCACGATTGGTGAGTTAATTCGTCAAAAATTTCCATTCGTAAATTAGGTGGAATTAAAATTCCAAAAACAGACGTGACCCACATTTACATAATTAACCATCTGATGATCATTAATATTTCCATAAATTTCGAATGCACGTTTTTTACATGCGTGTTAAAAGCACCAAAGTTTTTGGAAAAGCAAGCCGAGATGATCGATGATTCTTTTCACGTTGAAAAAAGTAATTCCCCTTAATTAAGGATTGATGAAAAAGTGCCCCAAGTTTTAAGTGAATTAGAGCAAGAGAATTAATTTGATTTGTGAATAAGGGTAGCTTTTATTTTAACGTTATATAGAACGGATTCCGATAACCGAATAGCTCATTTTTACAACGCTGCTCTATGCATAAGCTAATTAATTATACATATGCTAAATTTTTTACTTTGGACATGTAAATTATCTCTACAGTAAAGTGTAGAGTCGCCTATTTAAGAAAATTATATTTTTATATTGCTTATAATCATGCTCATTATAAATGAGTTAATTTATTTTCTCGGAAATAATAATGACTGAACGTTAAATTTGTAATTTTTGTTAATGACGATGTTGTAATAACTGATTATAAAAGAACTTTATCTAATTTTGTATTCGAGATCTACTACACACTTTAATTAGACGGGAAATTAAACCAATTTGTCATTATTAAACCTAACTAGGTATTTAGTTAGGTTTAACAATGATACATTTTAGGTACCTAATTAATTAGGTTGTCTATGATTAATAGAGCTAAGTGTATGTGAAATATTTTTAACCAAAAGCTCACCAAAAATTAAAAATAAAAAGAACCACAGCAATTTGATTAAAGTACTTTCACAAATTTAAGAAAAATAGTTTTTGAAATTAAGTTACTCCACAATTGCTAATTTTAAGCTCATTTGAAAACTAAAATATTGCAATTATATGCTTTTAGTGTGTTATATTTTTACTAACGTTTTTATTTGCTTTGACGTCAACACTGTTCACCTTATTATAATTTCGCTGCTTTGTCAACATTCTGTTAGTTGCATATAATGGTTTTTGGAAACCTTTCAGACATTCTTTGCGTCACCTGTGCATAATTTTAATTTTAATCAACTTCCCTTTTTACTACCAAAAAGTCAAATTAAATGAAAGTGCACGTTTGTTTTAACATGTCAATGAATAATTCAACCTTTCTTATCAGAAGAATTTAAAGGAAAAATATTTAAATATTTATAAATATATTCCAAACATCTAGATTTCCATACATGGAAGGGCATTGTCCTTATTTAGAATAGAAAGATTATTTAGCTCGATTCGTATAACATATTTTATAGTTTTTTTTATTTATTTTCCTTATCCAAGAAATGTTGATTTTAAGCATCACACGCATCACACGGTGTGAATTTGAGTTTATTGATTCGACTGGAATTTTCGTTATGACCGATCTCCAGTGAGCTCGCACAAATCCTCTCACTTGTGTCGAAGAGTAAATTGAATAATTTTCGTGGTATGAAATTTTATTTACGAATTCTAAATGTACTCACGTCACTCAGCGTCGATTTTAATTACGGAACATAATGGAAACCAATTAGTTACGTGTTCAACATGAGGCAGGTTTTACCTTAAAAAAGCCGTATAAAAATGTAAATTTGTCCAGTGACTGGAAACGAATGTTAGTCGTCCAGCTACATAAACGTTGATATCCCTTATCTGGTTACATTTTGATTTGAGGAAATCGTAAAATACGACATTTTTAATGATAGAACTGACGATAATATTTTATTTCCTTTGAAGCAGACAATTTTCTATGCTTTCTGCCGTAAAATTTTATTGTGGAGAATAAAGAGAGCTATAACAATAGCGGCGGTTGTGGCCCGAATTAGGCCCCAGTTGAAAAAATTCACAAGAAGTCTAGTGTCAAAATGAGTATTCCGTGAAGTAATAACTGGAAGAGTCGAAATAGCCGCTCTCATTCCATGTTTTATACATAGAGCTGTAGTTTCCGGGAAATCGCGCTCAACTTTAAATTTATGTCGAGTATTTTTCATAGTTTGAGCGGTCTGCTTGATATTACAAGCCGCGATGGGGTCTCCTAATGGGTTTAGCCTGTACTTCAAAAGGTTTTCTAACGTGCGTGTTTGCTAAGTGAGAGGGCGAGGATGAAAACCCGTCGAGACGGTCGGATGAAAGCTCTGAGATTCACTGGATATGTTGCAGCAAGTGTTCCCCTGCAGCGGTCGCTGCACTAATTTATGAAGGTCCCCTGGCAATGCCCCAAAATAAAAGACAATTGGGCCGTAATTAATGCCCAGGAAATTCACTACTGACGCAATTTGCCACATTCACACAACGCGCGACCGGTTTACTTTATCACAAATTATACAGCTAGACAAAATACACAACTCCCAAATGCAAAATACACGCCTCATGCATTTTATATTTGACCGGAATAAATAATTTCGTGTTTGCTAAATAAACTTACTTGACCGGTACAACTATGCCATGCAAATATGTTCACATACGAGTAGGTATAATATTTTTCTAAATTTTCATCTAAAAACTCTGCACTAAGAAGACCTCAAAAGTGGGTAAACAACCTTAAACGTACATACATTTGATCATTTTCAAGCTTTTAAGTAAGTGATTTATTTCGTTGGCTGCGAGTAATGAGAAGTTAAAAAGTGAGCATTTCAAGGCATGTCACATACATTACAATAAATTTTACAACTGCAACCGTATTGCGATCAAAACTGATTTAGAAAATGGAATGAATGGGATATTTAAAGCTGCTTTTAACATAAACTCGTACATTGCGTAACATGTTAATAAGAACTGAAGCTTGGCAGCGATCTTGCTCGATTCTCTAATTAAAAAACTTGAAGTGGTGACTTTCTGATTATTATACAAACAAGATAATTTCGTTACAGTAAATGCGATTTTAAGGTTCACTGGAGAAATTGAGCAAATCCAAGTAAACAATGAGATCTCCAATTAAAAATAATTCAAAATAATTTAAAAAACATAATTTTTTGAAGGAAAATTGTCTCGGTAGTTACAAGTGATATAAACTTTTTCAAAGTAATTAAACAACAAATTAAACTGCAAATGTTTTACACCCTCAACATCATTGCTGGATGTGTCGGGTTTATGATTTTAAATTAAAAATATGCGATTATATTTGATATTTGATTAAAATAAATGTTTAAGTGGGTACGTGTTATTTTTGTTAAATAGTTAAAATTTCATATTTCAAAATTAAATGACTCAGTCTGACCTAAAAACAAAATTTTTGATAAAAACACGTTTATCTTTATTATTCAGTCTATCATTCCAATACAGGCTGCGCCACAACTCGCGCCCCAGAGAAAAATGCCATATAAGGTAAGATACCAGGAACATGGAAAAAATGTTTAAAAAATTTTATCTATAAAAATTTCGAAGTTATGAGGGTTTAAAGTTTGCACTTTGACTCTATTTATTTCTGTTGGAAAAATAATTTTCCAAGTTTTTTTGCTATATGCTATTAAAAGAGGAAACAAGGAAGCTGTATCCTAAATTGTAACTCAGTTCAATGTTATTTGTGGCTTTTATTGGCAAAATTTTTGTCCCTTTACTAAATAATTGTAAAAAAAACATATACAAGATCATCAGTATCATTAAATAAACATAAAAAAATGTCAAATGTCAAAAAGTAAATGTCAAAATTTTTTGACAGGTTCTGGTGCACCCATTGACTCAGAATGAATTTAAATATTGTCTTGTTGTTTAACACATCACAAAGGCACAGTACTATGAATCTTATCAACAGTTTATTAATTAAACAAAGTTCTTAATATTTAGAAGACTTTTTTGAGTTCAGAATCCTTTGTCGACAATTTACTTTTATCCCTACTATGTGGGTGTTGCAGTCCAGTTCATCCCACCACATATTTGCTTTTACAGCTTGTCTTGGTTCTATGTCTATAGGGTAAGTGAAACTAATTAAATTTTCTTTTTGCATGGTTTCTTGACAGATCCATTGTCAATAAGTTGTAAAAAAATGGTCAAATAAATAATTGAAAGTACTCTTAATTTAAAAATTATAAAATGAATAACAGAAATACCAAGAGAACGGATTAAAATAGAAACTTCAAAGACTACAGATTACACACATTGTTGGTTTCATTTACTTCTCAGAGGTCGCAAAATCTTCTACTTAATCCCTGGTTTAAAGACAAAATTATATGATCTGAGAAGTAACACGTAGATTTGGAAAAGGATTGTTGTTATGTCTGCTTTCCATAGAACCATAGAATGTTGACAATGACCGTTTATCCTTTATTCTTGACATATTGACATCCATGGTTTATGAGCAGGATTTTAATCTTCATTGCTGTCAGTCAAAAAGTTTCCCTCTGGATGCATCGTTCTTCTATTCAATATGTATCACAAAGACGGGTTTTATTATAGAATTGCGTGCGTAAAAATAAACAACAAAATACATATTTTACTGTTGGAGTCGGGACAATATGCCACTGACAGTGTTTTATATGTCGGAGTCAGTTTGGGATTTTGCTACTGAAAACTGTAACTAGGCAAGAATTCTTTTTGTTGAGATAAGCCAAATTCTGGATGGCATTCTCTTCATACATTAGCAATAAAAGAAAAAGTGGACTAGATTTTTCCATTGTGACGAGGCAAAATATGCGAGCCGATATAATAATTTTTATCAAGAAAAATACTTTGCGTAAGCGCACTAAATTATGTAAAGTTATGTGCATGTCAGTGACAACAATAAAAACAAGGCTCCCAGAATAATTCAAACTTCAAACATACTTAGTGTACGAATTTAAAATGGAAAGCGACGCAAGTTCAGCATATAACTCAAAACAATTGTCTATTCATTCTTGAAGACGGCCATGCATTATTTAGTATTGTTTGCTTCGAAAGCAGCATGATAATAGCATGTTTTGTCAATGCTCGCATATACGGCCAAGTTTTTACAGTTTCCTGTACAGGAACGTATAGGTTGTGAAAACAAAGCCGGCAATCGGCCTTTGTTTAAATTTAAAATAGATTCGACCCTGTTTGTCGGGAAAATTAAAAATACCGGAGCGATAATGACCACAATGTAATTATCCTTTCGCCCACGATATTGTTTATTGTCGAAGAACATTTAAATATTTAAATGTTGGCAGAGGATTACAATTGGTAATTCACCACCTTAAAAATTTATAGTCATCCCACCGGCTTTGGGATAATAGCGAGATACCGATCTTTCCGAGTCAAACATTCCGCCGACTACTCCCGGCTTTCTTCATGCTCTTCACGTTTTCTTCATTATGCTGGTCAAATCAGCTCTTTTAATTTCCCGACCCATTAAAGACCATCTGGCCTTCTTCGGCACAAATGTATTATTGTACTCCACACTTTGAAACAAATACACAACCGAAACAAATAACAATCAGCTTGCTCTATTCAGCGTTAAGTTAATTAGTTGAGCCAAACGCAACACGACCCTCTGGGCGTGAAGATTGATTTATCCTCGCACATTGTCTCAGAACAGCAGGAGGTCCGAGTACACGAGAACGCTTAAAGATTGTCTGACGAATACAAAAAGAACACGACTTGTTAATCTTGATGAAGTGCAAATTTAGAGCAAGGCTACAAGGATTTTTCTTGATATTTGTTTTGCGTTGTTAGATTCAAGGAATTTTTAATTAATTGACATTCAAAAGTAGTTGATTACTTCATGTTTTATTATTATGCATTCATTTATTAGTGAATGATAAATGACTGTTTTGTTTATGTCTTCTGCATACGTTATTATTCTTTATAAAAGTATAAATGTTGGTAAGGTCGAGAGAATAATAAATAATACCTATATTTTATTATACATACGTTTGATAGCCGCGCAAAATATTGAACCTACTTCGTGCACTTTACATCCATAGAACTCTTAAAACAGATAGTGTGTTTAAGAAATTAGAAGTAATAAAAATAATTTTATTCAATTTAACCTTTGCTAACATAATTAGCTCATGACTCATAATTCTACATTTAGCCGCTGTAGTAAAAATAACTTTCAATAATGAATGACCTTTCAAATTGTCTGTACAGTATACATATCCAGCATAGAATTTTCGAACTATATTTTTAACTCTAAACATTATTTCTTGGTGATTCAGAAGCTGATAAGAAATGTCATTTACAAAGAAAGAAGTTTACTCTTTTCTAAGTATGTAATTTTTTTATAATAAAAATACGGTAAAGATAGTTTGGCAATATTAAAAGCTTTTAGTAAAATGAGAATTTTTTCTTTTGAAAACCTTTAAATAATTAATATAAATGATAGCTTCTGTCAATAGTGTTATCGTGTTTCTTATCCTGATATTATACTCTTCATTATATTGAATTTTTAAACAGTAAATTAATATTAATTAAAATTTATAGCTATACCCAAATCTAACTTTATTAGTTTTCATCTAAAGTCATCAAAAAGTAATGAGTCGAAAATTACTGATGTTTAATAATCAAATATCAAGTAGATCTTATCATACAGGTATTGCGAGGATCTGCGTCATTAGAAATAAGTATAATTATTTCAAAGAAATACAGAGTAAGCATAAAATTGTGAAAGTCATTAAATGGAAAAAATATTGCAATTTCAACACGACTTTGCAGAATTGCATTAAAAAAGCTGTATTGAAAAATTCCAATTAAAAATGTGATACATTCTTCGCAGAAGATTAGTTTGCATGGAAAAGATAAGTATCATAAATTCTTTGTGAAAGTTCTAAAGGTGTAGGCTATATCCTACAAATCAAGTTACGTCCAGATTGTGTGGCCTCCGTGTACCCTCCGTTTCCCCTTTTCGTAACAGTACTCTTTGCAACACAATATACCCATACTCTGCACAAGGAGAAAAGAAACATATCAAATAAAATGATCGACGTATTCGACATATCAAGAGTAGTGACCGCCATACCTCCATCAACCATCTGTATTCAACATGATCTCTTCACAAAAAGCAACCAGTTGAATGTCAACACACAGAATGTCGTTTTTCTATAAACGACAATCCGTCTCTGCTGCAGTTCGACTTAGACCTTTTTTCTAAAATTTAATCCGAGTTCGTGTGGGGTATCGAAACTTAACAATTCGCAACGATTGTCCTGAAATATTTACAAGGGGGACAGAATGTGCCACCGGGGCTTTAAATATCACGGGATGTTGCCAGGCAAGGGTAAGTTTTCAATTAGGATACTCAATAAACTGTCACAGGATTAGAGGAGATCGATAGGAAACCTTACGACCTGAACTATTCGTTTTAAAACCGGTCAAAATCTCCTGCCAAGGGCTTAACGGAAGGTGGGATTTATTAAAGCTGCATTCAGCGTTACTTATTTTCGAGTTAATTAGGCCTCGACGAACGAAAGTTTGATAAATCATTTGGTGGAAAGCAGGCACTGGATGATCAATTACTGACCTGCTGACAACAGTGATTCATGCCATGAACAGGGATTGCAATTAGATGTAATTCGTTATCTTATTATTTACAAATATGACTTTAACGCGATGTTTAATAACTTTCAACGTTATAATTAGTATTCAAACGCCGAGAATAATTTGAATTATGATAATACTTCTATCGCTTTTATGACTTTGGAATTTCTCAATGTTTTTCTTTGGCAATTTATATTTCCCTACTCTAAAGGTCAGGCATAAATTAATCTTCAATTTGTGTATTTTCCCACTTAACAAATGGATATTTTTTAAAAATTATTTCCAAACTGATGAGTCACCTCTTAATTTCTGTTAATGTCAAACAAGGATTTTTGACGAGATGATTGTAAGGTCATAAAATTTATTAATTTTACCAGGAGAATGATTAATTATATTCATATTCACGCAACGATCAGGCAATATATTTAATTTTATTTGCTTCTAAATAAGGACAAGAAAAACGTAAACTGAAAATAATTTTACGATAGTCTGTAAGTGGTTATTATTGTGGTATAAAATTACTGTAGCTCCTCGTGTCATTTATGTTGTAGTGCTGCCAAGTTAATTAATCAAACATAATTGAAACTAAGTTCACTGAAAACATTCGTCGACATGAATTTAAAATGTCGAGATTTTTATGCCATAATGAGAGAATCGTGTCGACAGCACGTAACATTGACGTGTATTTATTTTCAGTATCCTGATTTCCATGAAAGTAAATTTTGAAAATGGGTCCAATTTAAGCGTATAATTTTGTTTGGGGTTTCGGATTTGCATAACGTAATGACTGAAATCCGTCTCATATTTTATGTATTGCCTATCAAGACCGACCCTCCCATCATGTTATTTATGTGAGCGGCAGCGCAATAAAAACCCCTGTAACATCTCGATGCAAGCACAAAAAAACAACAATGTTATCTAAAAACCTAATCACAGTTTTAATTCTTGTCTAAAAATCATAAAAGCGTGAACATATAATCAAGACGAAATTTAATACATCGTAAAGGTGAGCTGTCCCTCCCATTAGTTCTTGTTCCCTTCCAAGTTAATGGTCAAGCGATTCCTCCAAGAACTCTTGGAAAGTTGTAGACGCCCCTAACTAGAACCAATCAATGGCGATTTTGAAAAATTACCAAATAACTCAAATTCGTTCGGCGTTATTAAAATTTACTAGGTATAGATGGTAGATTTTGTACACCACACGGTCGTGACATAAAAATCCATTATCCAAAGTCTAATTAAGTCGGTGCCGACAGCCTCTTGCTGATTTTCTAATTAAAGAATAACGACCTCGCGCTTTGTATGAAAATAAAACCGGTGGTCATGCACTTTGTCATTGAAAAAGAGGACAAACAATTACTTTAAATGTCACTTAATCACTTTACAAATTTGGTTTTGGAATAGCAATAATTGAAAACAGCCTTTCTCTTTTCCGCTCATTAACATTTTGAGTGTGGTACGTGGGACAACACTCGAATACATTATGTTGACAATAAAATTTATCAATGAGTGTTTTATTTACTTGACCGTCTTTTTTGTTAAACGACAACCGTTATAAAAGCAATTTGAAAAGTAGATTTAAATTTTATAACAAGCTATAAAGAATTAAAACCTTTGCATTACAATAATTATAGCAGTCGAGATAATTTTATAAATAAAACATCAATCGTGCAGAGTTAATGTGCTTATAATTATTAATTATTTTCATAATAAATTCAACCAAAAAATCGCGCCCTAACTGTACTGCTATTGCAATGTTATTTTTCACGGAGGCCACCTGCTCACTGCGAGCTATAATCTGGGGCGGAGCCGGAACAGGAAAGACCCATGGCCGTTATCCTGTCGTTCTAGGCACGATTCCTCCGGGATTCTCGACTGACATCCTCCCAACAAGATCCGGAGCTCTAATCTACTGTCTCTCACATTCTGCCACGTCCTTTTAGATACTTTTATCCTTCACACGTTTTATTATAGAATTTTCTACGCGATTATACAAAGTAATGTCATTTTGGCACAGTTTGCAATTTGCTCTGGATAATTAAATTTGATTTGTTTGGTAATTACGGTCGTAATAAATGTATGCAAGAATGGGATCGCCGACATATATGAATGCTTGCAGAAAGTGTAACACGGATATTTATGTTGGTATTATGCTTACAGACTACAATTATTATTATAACACGCTCTGTGGACACCATGTGTTTACCTCGGATACATCAGCTCGATTAGGGCAGATACGAAGGTTAATATACCGGGAAATTACCAGATTTTTTTAATAATAACTTGTTTGATGAATGTGTTTAGATAGAACACTATGTTTTTATGATACATGCAAACCATGCACCAACCACGTTAATAAGCTCTATAAGTCCTAAGTTATATTTTATTACAACACAACCCGGTATCGGCTTCCTCTCCCAATTAAATTTTTACCTACAAGTTTCTATCTGGTTGCATCTGAAATTAAACAACGTTTCAAGGATACACAAGATTAAGATAAACTAATCTCAGGCTTTTCAAGACATGTGAAACGTCTTGTTGAACGGTTTAATTTTGCCGCTCTTAATATTTAAATTTGTAAAAATTAAATTAGTTGCATAACTTTCTAACTTTGTAAAAAGGTAAAATTTCATAAGCTTTTTAATACTGCTGCATAGTTTGGAAACTTTTGCCATGAACAATAAAATGTACTCAGATTATGAATTTTTCTCCGAATACCATTCCGGAGAAACGTGCCGTCTCGTACACATTCTTGTGTACCTTGTTTGGGTGGATGCTGTTGGTTTGTTACCTATTATTAGTTATTTCTGCTGTGTAATGTGTTTACAAACGTAATGCAATATAATCTACAATTATTATTAGTTCTGTTGCAAAATGTATTGATATTATTCATATTAATAATTAATAGATAATTAAAAATTAGAGAAAGAAGTGGCACCTTATACCAACAACAACATAATTATTTAAATAAGTTACTCATTAGCTCTCATTTTCTCCCTCATGTTTTGATTTAATTATCAATTAGTGCTATCTTTTATTACAAGTCAACAAGACTGCATTCTATTCCTACTAATTAGAGAATATAGACAGAATAGTTATAAATGTAGATATTTTGTTAAATTCGTCACTTTTGTTGTTATAAAGAATAAGTACCTACCTTCACTTCATTACTTTGAATAAAGTACTTACAAAGTATCGTAAAAACTTTTGTGTTATCTTTTCCTAAGAATTTCTCAACTAGTCATATACTTTACGAAAAAGTATAAAGGCTCAGTAAGAAATATTCCAGGTACAGGAATAATGTTTATTTGAGAATATTAGCCCGTAATTTTATTGTAACTTTTACTTCGGGTTCTTATTTAGTTCCCGCAGTCCCCAGTACTGGAGCTTTCACAACCAAGCATAAACTTTACATATTTAGCAAATAAACTAATATTTGTGTTTATTGATTGTCATTACATTTGCTCCTTAATTTGCCTTTCAGCATGTTGTTTATTAAACTTTTTCATTTCAACAAAGAAATTAATTGCACTTATTTTCTGAAATAAAATTTGTTCCATAAAAGAAACCAATTAGCATCAAATACCTGCGTTCATATACTTTTCACTCTTTGATCCTAAAGCGCTGCTTTATTGAATAGATCAAGATCCGTTTGCCTTTTTATCGTTCATGATAGTCCGTAATGATAATGAAACAAGAATCGTTGCTTAATTAGCACTAGTGTAAAAGTTGAGTTTTCAGGAAGAGAAAAAACTCGCGTTCGTGTCTGCTTATCGCCGGAAAGTTAATCGAGTATCCAGTATTTTAAATGGAGGGCCTAAACAAAAGCCTCATTTATCTTTTGTACAAGGATATGGCATCCTGTCAAGCAGTTACGTCACCGCCATGGTGAGAGTCCTCTGCGAGAGACGCGATAAGAGTTACTTCCTGGAAACTTCTTTTGTGGCTTTTGCTGAGTGGTTTTCGTCATGCTGGCAAGTATTCTCCAGAGATTAGATCCATTTTAGGGAAATGAATTTAAAAATCATGAAGGCGCCCTAATTACGTAGCTAATGAGTTTAAAAACTCGAGTCGTTGGCGGGTTTCTCAACTAGCTTAGAATTTACAGTTAACACGAACAAAAAAGTAAATATTTCCAAGGATCATTGGATTAGGTCTTTATAAGGTCTCCGACATAATCGGGTTCGTTCGGTGTACGCTAGAACTCACTTCTATAAAGGGAAATAAAAGAAAAGGATCGAACAAATATTCCCGGCAGGCAATTCGTACAGTTCGGCTCCCAAAAGAAAATGACAGGAAAACTGTCTCTTAGCGATGGCTGGGTTCACGAGAAAGTGTCCACATTTCAATAGAACATTTACGACGACATACAATAGGATTTTTTCCTACTTTCAAAACCATCAATGCCAGTCTGATTTTTCGTACACAAAAGTGGGATATATCCCAAATTACTTTTTTATTTTTATGAGAAAGCAGCTCTATCCGCGCGTACATAATTTAAACATTTATAAACAACATTTACCACATATGTGCGACCATAAACTTAGATTATTTTATAAATTGCAAAATGTGAAATAAAACTGTTACGTGATAACCGTAGAGTAAGAAAAATGAACGGAGAAACTGAATATCATGTAACGAAATATTTGCTCGTCGACCATAAAACTCTGTAATTTCAGAAAATGCAGAAACAACTCCGATCCCGTTACTGTCATATTAATTTTGATCGAAATCTTACCCCTATGTGGCATTTCCGTTGTACCTATAATAAGACTGCATTGCGAACTTGAGACTTGACGGTAGCGGTTACTAACCAATATAACCTACCTTCTGTGCCTTTTTTATTATTCATGTGTTATTTACAACATGAGTAAGTAGACAAACTGTGTCTCACTGATTATCTAACGGTCGCTTTTACAATACGATAATTTAAAATTTATGTTAGGAAAATAAATAAACAAAATTTTTACCAGGCAACAAATGGCCAAAACTGTGATTGATTCATGCAGCCACCATCACGGTTGCGTCGTTGTTTCATTAATAATACTCGCGGAAATATTAATCAGTTTACAAAACTGAACGGTTATAGCTCGAAGTGATTGATTTACCTGTTAAATATTTATTGACGCTTAATCGTTTGTTCATAATTTCTAACCATTAACGATTTATTTAAGACATCTAATTTATTGTTCTGTTGGGATTTTTGCGAGCAGGAAATTCCTCAAGCGTAAAACAATACAGATTCAGGAACTAAATCAGAATCACCCATCCTCTCTGTTTTTACTCCCGGGTATAAAAGCAAACTGAATTTTACTTTTCTTCGATGTGTGTTTTTTATCTCTTGCGGTTTCCGGAGACGTAGCACGTGCGTGTTTTGTCTCAATTAACAATATATTGGAATGTCTCATTATTATTATTACAGAGATGGCGTTTCAGTTTCGTCATCGATTTTATTTATATGTTATAAAGAGAAATGATACCGTTTCCATATTAAATGTAGTTGAATGAAACATGACGTGTTAATTAGAGAGTAGAGCTTATTATGAACCGTAAACTAGGAGTTTTAAAAGTTTACTTTGCTGTACGAAGCCCGTATCTTTGTTATTTTCTACTTGAAATGAAAAATTAATTGCTATGCTTTTATGAGATACCATATTTAGATCGCAAAATTATCCCTTATAGCGACATTTACATCGCATCCACCGTACTTAATTGGATGTACATAGATTGCATGAAAATTTAATAAGATCATATATTTACTCTAATGCGCATTATAGACTGACATGCTTCTATATCGTGCCTTCGGTTCATGTAATTTTTTTTAATGATTATTAAGTTTTTAATGCTTTTTGTAATTACTCACTGACACATTTATCACACGCCGTAGGTAAAAGTGAAAAATTTAACTTGAAAAATACTGAAATAACAACAGTAATTAATTCCTGTTTGCTTGAATGTCAAGAAAGTAAAATATTTTGTCAATAATGTCTTTTGAACACAATAGTAATAAATGCTTTAAAATTTGAAATTAAAAATACTAAGTTACTGAAATGCCGAAACAGCGTTACCTACTATGTTTATCAATTTAAATTTTATTGATAAAATGTTTTAACGAGAGATTTGATTAGTTTTTCCGTTTCTCGTAAAAAGACCCACACACTTTTTTTAATTACCTGCCAGACATAAACAACTTGACAGATGGAACTAAAATGTTCAGAAGCGCTTCAAGCTGACAATAGATATTGGTAAGTAATCAAGAATGAATGAATCTGTTGGCAATCCTGACTTTAATTTTTAAAGGAAACCACTGAAGTATGCTTCTGATTAACAACAATTTAATAATCTTGAGGTTGTATGTCCAGTATTTGTCAAGCAAAACGGTATCCGGTTGCAGTGTTACACATTGTTAACAAAAATACTTTTAAATCTGTTGTCGACTTAAACAGTCCTAAATGATCACGCTGTATTATATTCCACCCAATAAAAAAAACTTTTCATTTTTTTAATGAATATACAGGGTCGCTAAAAAGTATGGATACAGTTAAATATTATAAAAACTGTTCATCAAAACTTCTTGAAATTTGGTATATGCTTAAAAGTATTTAAATTCCATCGTCTCAGATGTTTATCAAACTCCTATACTCATTTGTTCTGGAGATACAAGGCAGATTTGATTTTTTTTTAATGGCAAAAAGGGTCAAATTCAATATTTTTAAGAAAAACATTTTTTTCGGGGTTTGTGATGTAACACATGCATACCTTATTTTCACAAAAAGAAAATCGAACTAATTAAATTTTGAAAAATGTAATTTTTTTAGCCTTGAAAATGTTGTCTTTATCTATTGTTATCTCTTTGCCGCTTAAACTTTAATCAAAAAATAAGTAAACTACTTTCTAAATTTCAACGTGCTCTGCTAAACCGTTTTGTATTTAGCTGTATCCATACTTTTTAGCGGCCCTGTATAAGTATACTTTAGTAATTATTATTTATATGTCCGTATTTTCAAAAGCTGTGTTTTTCCAACAAACTAAATAGGTATCTATGTTCATGCCACAGGTAAAAATTGTACTTTGTATTAGGGCCAATTTCATAATCGAATTAAAGGAACTTTAAAATTAATGTTGGTTTATAGAATGTGAAATTTTTGTCAAAAAGTTTGTAGCAATTAGCATATTCTAAGCAAACATTATCTTTAATGCCTCTTTTATTCGATTATGTAATTGGACCTAAATTTATAAAATTTGTTAGTGATTTATAGGTATTTTGTTATGTTAATGTCCTGTGTCAACTAGACTGGAATAAATTATAAAAAGGGATTTTTATTTCTATAATTACATCTCTACATACAAGCACTAATAAATTCAAAATCTAGTCTTTGATTTTGTCCTTTTTTGAGGTTTAGACTAGTCAAACGATAAACTACTAATGTGTATTTATGACTCATTATGAATAAATAAATAAATAAATGGTTTTCAGACATAATTATATGCTGTAAGGATACTCGTATAATAGAAAAATATGTAAAGGGAACTTAAAATAATTACTGGATGTAACATAAGGTGCTACAAACAAAGAAAGCACGCAATTTAAAACAAGAAATGGCTTTTTCGAAGCTACAGTATACAAAGGGTGTTAACTTTCGTTCTTTTACCTGAAATTTCAAAACTTTTTTCGTAATTACCCATGACACAACGGCTATTTAAATCTTTTCATCTTCTTTAAAAGGAAAAAAAAACTGTATAATAACAATAATTCCTTTCATAAAGGATAATATGAAATCTCTGAGACAAAATAATAGATACCTTCGTAACATTTTTTTTTCGTTCACCTACCTATTTCAGAGCTTATTAAGTGTATGAATTATTTGTTTCGAGTAGCCCATTGAGCAACTGGAACAAAAAGAGCATTATTCCTTGTACTTTTATGGTAGTGTTTAATTATTCCCAACACGAAACCCGATGTTCAAATATCGACATGTCCGTGTTTCACTTAATAACGAGTACGTAGCTCTATCAAGAACACAGACATTACCATCAATTTGTGAAGTCCTTCCCACCCACCCGAAGCAAATATAATAAGATTGGCAGCGTCTGAGGCGATTGACCTGAATATCCTTCGTAAAAAATCATGTGTGAACTGGTGAATCAATTAAAGCGGCGTTCATTCATGCTGCGCTGCGTGGGAGTTTTTAATAGCGGCACAGTGCCGTGCGTGGGGGAGGAGAGCGTCCCAAGCGGGAGGTCTGCTCTAAGTACGCCAGCTGCCGTCTCTCACCGGCACTGAGCTGGAGATGCGGCGGGTGCCACACACGAAGTGGCTTAGTTTTCCACTAACCATAGGCGTACGCTGATTAAAACCCCAATTCGAGCTTGAGTTTCTCAAACTGATTCGCATTCGATTCCTGCAGGTGGACAGCAGCAGGAACCAATTCACGCACTACTTCGTTCTATTGTGACACTCAGTGCCCTTCTCTAATAGGAAACGATGCAATAACTCAACGATGACAACAGGATAATTCCTTCAAATGAGTTTTTCGATTCGATGGATAAGCAACAGACGAGGAATTTCAATGCACTTCGTCTCGAACAGACACAACTGATATATTTCATGTAAAGACATTGAGGATTAGGGAAAGAAGGCTGAGTCCTGGAAATCAGCTGAAGCCGGGATCAGCAAGGGATTTTTATACAAGAAGACGATGTATGAGTGTTTTCAAACTGTATTGGGAGTATTTGAAATTACATACTTTACAAAATAAGAAGCAACAAAAATTATAAATGTTTAAAAGTATTTCATTTGAGAACGGACGTTAAAAAGTTCAACTGCTCACTCGAGGAAAGTTAGTTAGTTATTTTTACACCTGGAGTTGTTAATATGTTCATTAAAATTGAAGAATAAAACGTTACACCTGAATCATCAACATAAAAGAGAATGAAATAAACTCTTATGCATTGAAATTAGATGGAATAAGTTGAAAGTTCCTCAGTGTAACAAACAATTGAGTTTTGAAAGTTAACAAAAACATTATTCTTTCTGTTTATTCATTATTTCGACATGATTAGCAAAATATACCTCTTCTGAGTCACTGAGTGGTTGTAATAATATTTATTGGTGTGGGGAAGTTGGGAAGTGAAATATAAATGAGCTATTCTAATGCACAAAATAAACGACTTTGAGGGAAATGAAATTGGAAAGAATAGAGAATAAAGATGGCTTTATAACTTGTAATATAGGGGATAAGTCTATTAAAAGTTTTATTACTATTTTCCTAGAAATTAAGAGCCATAAAAACATGATTTTTATTATAGAAAATGGTTGTCACATATCTTTCGATTGGTCATAATATCTAAAGCTTGCTACATTTTGTTAAATGAGAAAATGTAATATCATAAAACTACTACAGAAAAAATTGTTTAAAAATTTAATAAAGCTACTGTAAAAGAAATTTAACAATCTCAACACTGTATCGTTAATTGGAAATTATTAAAACTACATATTTATATTTATAAATATAAATATAAAAAAAAGATTGGTGTTTATTTAGCCCAAACGAATTCTTTGAATAGTATGTAGATTTCCACCATTCCGTATGCAAATTTTTTTTCATAATAAAATAGACATTATTATTTAGAGAATATTTTATCTTACGGACTGACTATGAATCTAATTAACATAATAAAAATACTTCTAATAATGGCGAGGTTATGTAAAAAATGAAAATTGATCGACACTTGTCAAAAGCATAAAGTAAACAGATCAAATCATACTGACTGACAAATAAAAAAATTTAAAAGGTAAAACAGATCAAAGCAATGCGTTTCAAAATGTACGACAGAGCTCATTTATTCAGTAAATAGCATTGTTTTGGTTGTGTTAATACCTAACTAATTGCACTGAAAGGGTTTAGATTTTTTATTCACAATTAAAATTTATCCAATTTTAAACATTGATAAAAAGTTTTCATAAATGTAAACAAAAACAACTGATTTTGACGTCGGTCTGTTTCCTGCAGCTTTTGCATTTATAATGAAATTCAAAGACAAGCATGTCAGGAAACTTCTTTGAAAATTTGTGAATTTCTGTCTCGCATTGATAGGAACGGCATTAAACACGCATACATAACCCCCAAACAACCGTTATAGTCAGAAATTCACAGTAGGAACGGTCGGACTGAACAATCAGAATTCAGAGTGAACACATTATCTTGAATATTCAGCACGAATGACGCATACTATATCCAACGAACATGTCAAGCACGGCCGAATAGATAGAAAGATATACAACAAAGACAGAATCCTCTGATATCATAACTTCTAGCAAAGTTCACTCTCTGAATGTTGGTAACGCTTATTTCAACGTTAACGGTGCCAACTGACAGGAAATGGCGTGTTTATGTGTTCATCAGCTTCCACACCTGCTGAAATGCGCTGAAGCTTCGATATGCATACAAGGCGCCATGACGCCTTGCTTCAGCTACTGCTGAAACTGCTGAAAATGGCCTAGGCATCCATTGTGGGAGACGTAATTGAATTTCATCTCAATCCAATCAATCATAAATCGATAATAATTTTAAAAATTGTTGTTTTAATTAAAAATCACTTTTATTCAAATTTCAAACAAATTCAGGACATAGAACACATTAAAAATGTTGAGTGAAATGACATTTACAGAGAACACAAAAGAGTGTTTTGAAGTGAACGGCGTATAAAAAGAATAAATTAAGTGTGACATTCAAACAAAAATAGGTAAAAAAGAGGAGGACACTGCGCCAGGGCTATGAATTATGAAATTTCACAAAGAGTCTATGGGACACAATGGAGATTTTCTATTTTTCGAGAAAAGCACAGGAATTTAACAAATCCTGTTACTTTTCACGTTCAATAACCGGAAAAACGCAAGAAGAAAGTTTGGGTGTTAAAAATAAAACGTATGGTTCAGTGGAACGTCGTAAATTTGTATTGACAGATTAAACAAACGCGTCTGTTTTCGAATATTCACATAAACAGGTCGTAAAAGCTCATTTGTATACAGGGAATTGCATACAATACCCTTGTTTTCACCTAAACCACCGATTTGAGGTAGAATCGATTTTTTTTCTTGATTGACTTTAGGTCGTCTTCATGATTTACTCAAGTCCCCGCGGACGAAGGGCCGAGACAATCTAGCATTGGCCCCCGGAGAAGATAAACATTTCGAGAAAGTCTGGCCAACAACTAACAACAGTCAATGCAATTATGTATTTTCTTGGGAACGTTCTTTCACAAGACGTTTTAAATTCACAATTCATTCCCCGTCGTCTGACGAGAATGCTTCTAGTGTATAGAGAGTGCAGATAAGTGATTACATAGCACAGTGAGGGCCTTTGTGAGAGGCCCCTTCGTAAAATGTATATTCGGCGGTGGTGCACTTCACAAAAGTTCCCGGCCAGTTTACGAACTTGTTTTCAAAGAACTTATTTCTCATTTAATCTGGATGAAGCCTATTTGCCTCGCACGCCTGCTTATTTCCTAATTTATTTTACGGCGCCATTGTCTGGGGCTTTACGAATGTGTGCTTCTTCCAAAGCCCAATGATTATCAATTTTAACAGACCAGAGCTCAGCTTACCCACTATTTATGGGATATCAGGAAACACGCCGCCGTACAACTAACAAAATAGTTGAGTTTGGGCTCTGACAGTGCATTATTTCGCAGATGCACCAAATTGGTATTTTAACCATAATAACGTTACGCTTTGCCGCTTTCAGCACACCATCATTTCGTAGGCTGCGAGTTTTTAAATTAACACAAATGGCAGAAATACAGGGCTTTGCTCTACCTAATCAATGTATTTAAAGACAAATTAGTACAACAGTGAATCATCTCAATTAAATCTACCGTTGTTGGGTTTCTGGTCAACTGCTCGCAGAAGCTTTCAGGTAGGGGAAACCCTTCAAGCTTAAAAAATCTGTGACTAATTTTGATAAAAGCGTTCACCGGAGCTTATCTCTCGCTCGGTGTCGAGCAGGAAGTCCGCTTGATGAGCATGTGGTTGTACTGAAAAGCTGCGGTTTTTCTTCGATTATTCTCTGCCGGTCAGACTAGTCGTTCCGTTGAAAGTCTGGCAAATCGGATTATATGTCGTCCATTCGTCTCTTCAAATAATTTGATACACTGACGAACCCACTATATAGATAGTCTATTAACAGCCCCAGGCAATTCCGCTATGAAAAGTTTCATTTCGACATGCTTTTGCGAAATAATAGATATGCGAGAATTG
Source organism: Tribolium madens (assembly GCF_015345945.1). Lineage (NCBI taxonomy): Eukaryota > Metazoa > Arthropoda > Insecta > Coleoptera > Tenebrionidae > Tribolium > Tribolium madens. Next base: position 6,858,187 of record NW_025401063.1, read on the forward strand.
TAACTTTAGTTATGGGTCAATTACAAATAAGATCAGCACGTAGGCGGAATTTTGAGCGATTAATATTCACAGGATGTTATATTACTAGGATACGCATGGCAAACGTGAGGAATATTAAGTCATTTTCGTAACGGTTTGTTGCAGGTTTAGCTCCAGAATTGTAGGGCAATATATTGTTTTGATTGAGAAAAATAAGAAAGTAAAATGAAAAATCTTTTACATGTTGTATACCTATTTGTTCCTGCGAGGGTTGGACCCTATCTCGACCCCAAACTTGTTTTAGATCGATCAAACTTTTTTTATTACACTGTATGCATTTTGTATCGAAATAAAAATAAATATAGGTTAAAAACTTATTTTTATTTAATTTTCATCTGGAATATAAATTAGTGAACGTCACAGATATACTACAGAAGAATGTAAAACGTGTTACTTATTTACTAGACACTATAAATTATCTAAATTTAATTTTAACATGTTACATACCGAATCGATATACGTAATTTATGAACATATTTTAAAACTTGGTAGACGATAGAAATAAAAGTTCAAGTTTCAAGAGAAAATTTATCTACACAGAGACGACGTTCAAGTAAATTTATGTCATTACCCACTTTTCAATTCCTATTTCTATCACTTTAGCATAGTAGTAAAAAGAATCTACATTTCAACCTATTTGAAGCAAGTAGATGAAGGATAATATCCGTAGAAGTTCATCATTAATTAAGTTTACAACTGCTTTGTCACGATTGGTCATCAACTAGAACTAATAAAATAGTTTTAGATTGAAATTACCGTCTTGAGACATAATTAATTTTGAATTTTAATTAACTTTATTTGAAGCCACATAATTTTTATTTAAAACTTGATCTCATACGAGTTTGGCAAAATCTTTGCAAACATAAAAGACTATAAAAGTACTTTTTACAATAAACAAATGTTTTACGTAATAACATTGGTTGATAATGTTTAATTTCTATCACGACTCTGCAGGACTATTATAATCATAAATAAAAATGGAATAACCCGTTGTTACATTGTCGTTGGTTGTGTTTCTTCGTTTTTCTTTACTTTTTGAATAATTTATGAAGTGTCTTGTGTCTCTTCATCAAAATTTTCAAATCGGTGTATGAAAAACTGGAAACAAAGTTGAAAAAGTTGCAATATCTAAAGCAAAAGTTTTTCTCAAAGTGCAGGTGGATTTGGATGTTTTATGGTCTCGGTCTGCAACAATGCCATCTAAAAGTTGCAAATCTGCAACAGTGCCGGTTGTTGGCTCGCTTGATTTATGCCAGAAATCCGATTCCCTTCTAACAAAACACACAATAGGTCCGTAACATTTCATTTGTAAACGTAAATAGATGCATCAATCCCAGGTCCTGTTCAATATTTTCCGGCGAACAAACACAAATCAAGTTTCTCGTAGCTCAAGAAGGGCCCCTGAGTAAAACTAAGCCGGCTGTGTTATTCGTTGGCTTCAAATGGGCAAATACCTCGGCTTTTCTCTTCAGTTTCATCTACAGGACAGAGACGGATTGCTTGAAAGGTGTCCGAGATATGCTCCGGATAACCCACGGAACATAAATAACAGAGAGATGTGTGTTTAGGACGCTTCGAAGTAACGTCAGAGTTCGGAGCTGAAAAATTTGTTTTCCTAATTCCAGTTTTTCAAGAATGTGGTCAATTTAAATTTACAATGTTTGTAACAAATATTTTCCACTATAAATCGGTGTAAAATTTGAAAATTCGCTTTTTATCTTTGACAGATGTGTGTCCGATCGTCGAACTTTAATCAAATCAAATAAACACAAACAAATATTATTCCGTCTGGATAATTTGATGCAAATCCAAGCACAGATGTATGTACATACTTGATCAGTAAATAAACCAAGTAAAACTTTGCAGAAACCTTAGAAAGTTTCCTAAGCCGCAAATTATACCCTAATCAAAGATTTCAGTTTTGTTTCTTTCCGAATATGCATGGCATTGCTTGCTGTAATAACATGTATCTACCAGTCTTTTACTATGTTTAGGGTTTTCAGGCCGTATACCCATTAATATTCATAAATTATACCGGGGAGATATGGACAATAACTTCAAATTATAGATGTTGAATATGATGCATGAGGCAGTCAAATTAACGGAAGGGATAATTATAATTAATACGCCTTGTTTTTGATAATAAGCAACATTTACTAAGGCTATTAACAAGCAGTTTCACAAGACTCGACGAAATTTCGGTACAGTTTGGGTGCGACTACGCCCCTAATAACTGGGCTAATATTAGCGAGAAAACTTTTACCTTGTTAAAACTGGATATTCTGAAATTGCAAAATGTAGTGAAATATTACAGAAAGTATTTCCAAATTTATGCGAAAATTAAGTCTGATGTAATTTATGATTAAACACTGCACCTAGAATTACCGATGGGTGTGCTGGGGTAGGGTTGTGTCTATTCTTATGGTAATAAGTGGGTGCTGAAATAATAAATGGAGGAACATAAAATAAATTAAAAGTGAATGTATAGCATCGTGGCAGACTTAACGTTATTGTTTCATTACATATTTACGACTTCCCATCATTGTTGAGTAACGCAACTGGTAACCAATCTATCGCCATTAAGCCAGAAAAGTATGTTAATGAAATCACAAGACAGGTTTAATCATAACGCACTACCCATCTGTTCTGTAGATGAAGTTGTGATAAAATTCATAAAACAACCCTCTGCGATAAGCGTCTACTCCTCTCCTTGTTTTAAATTAAATACGATGATTGTGCACTTATCCTGGCAGCGGTGTCAGGAACAGGACACTCTCTCTTTGGATCTTTGTTCATTGGACCGTGTCTCTTTACTGTTTCCCCCTAAACCAAAACCATTTAACATGTGGTTGCTTCTTCATCGTCTTCACTGTTCTAATTTAAGCGCTTTGTAGATGTTTCGGATTATTTTACAAGAAACGACTGCATAATTCCAGGAAATTTACCAAAGTCATACACGTAACTACATATTACATTGAATTAATTAAATAAAGCTTTCGAAGTTAATCCCCCACTATTGTTAAGTCGAGCTTTGCCATCGCAGCTGCGAACAATATTTGTTTTTCCTCTAGCGGGTATAATGCTAAAGCCAATTTAATCTAATTCATTATTACTTAGTACTCATTTCTGTAACATAGTGAGCTTTTGCTGAAGCTGAAAGAATAAACTATAAAGGATGCTGAAACTAAAATACTTAAAAGAGATGAGCTTTACTTGTTCAAACACAATTCTTTTAAATTGCTGGTTTCAAGCCCGTCACCGCCAGGCAGGAGCCCATATCTAGAAAAGTAAATAAGTGGAGCGTTTGGAACAGTAATCAAACAATTTGTAAAATAGACTTGCGTATTTCACATTAATTAAACCTAATTGTCTTGAATAAATTTAGTTAAAAAATACAATAGATTGGAAAGCTGAAACATTCGTCGGCAAATAAAAGAATCAATATATTATTTTGTTAGGAAAGCAGTGTTTGTTCGAGGTTGCACGTTGCAATTGAGAATTTAAATCAGCTTTTATCTCGGGATGGGTATTCCGGTAGTGACTTAAATTAATTGCATAATCCTGCGCTTAACGAATTTGTTGCAGAACCTAAACGACGACTCTAATAATTTATAATCGCCGCTGAGAATCCTCTTGAAACAAGCCGACCGCATGGCAACAAGGCCATGTTTCCCAGATATCGTATCCAACGTCGACGTAATCCTGCGAGAAGCCCCGCAGGATATCAAGTACGTCGCAGAATACGACTGGTCACCACCGGATGGGTTATTCTAGTCCAGCAGGGTCGCCCACTTCCTTTTTCCGCAGGATGTTTACGTTATCTGAACGCGCCCCTGCTTCCAATATGACATGACTTGAGACCGCCCTATCAGCTATATGAGGTTACACCAGATATTGACTTCGACTTCCACTTACTCCAGGAAATTTGTTCCATTTTCATTTCGTGATAGATCCACTGGACGGTATTTCATAGAAGATTTGTATGAGGTATTGTTCCGTAACTCTAAAGGCTGGCTCTCATTAAGTTATGATTAAAGAATCTGGTTTAAATTGGTTGAATAGCGTTCGAAGTCACGAGGATCTGCAGAAACTAGAAAGGCTTACTGATTATCTGATGAGATGGGATGGCCTTTCGCTATTGTTCCTTTTATTTTAAAATAAAGTGCACAGGAGATTAAAATCGACACTGACGGGAGGTTCTGCTCGCTAACTTACACGGAAACGGTTATAATAGACGGTGAGGTCATTGGAGCACTTTTTGTAACCAACTACCTTCGTTAAAATAAAAGCTACATTCTGCAGTAGGTTCCGTGTAAAATTTCAATACAGTTTAGCAGAGGTCGTTGTAAAATTTATTTAACGTAATACCGAAACGCTAATTTAAAAAGTCTTGAGTTTATGCCGTCTACGTCTTTCCATGTGGTTTTAAAATGGAGTAAAAATATTGTTTTTATTTAAATTTTATTCTTTATTTTATCAAGAAAAAAACTGATACATGAATCTTGGCTCTTGTGAGATTAAGATCTGCAAACTCGTTAAAATTTAGCATTGCAGGTGGTCCCTCTAATAAGTAAAACTTCACCACAGTTTATGCCGTCTACGTCTTTCCATGTGGTTTTAAAATGGAGTAAAAATATTGTTTTTATTTAAATTTTATTCTTTATTTTATCAAGAAAAAAACTGATACATGAATCTTGGCTCTTGTGAGATTAAGATCTGCAAACTCGTTAAAATTTAGCATTGCAGGTGGTCCCTCTAATAAGTAAAACTTCACCACACGCTTAAAGTACTTCCTAATCGTTTTTTTAACGGTTACAGACTTAACGGGACTATTGTTGCTGAAAATTGCATTCTCTTGCAACCATCCATTAAAATTGTACGTGAAGTTTTTAAAGCTGACTTAATTAAAATACGGGTTACAACAAGAAAATCTATGTCAAAATTAGCTGGAAGCCCATTTGATTATTGTAGGAACCGTTTAAATTAATAAAAGAGGTAGTTATTGTTGAAATATAGTAATCGTAGATAATTAACCTAGTTAAATAAGTTAATTACTCATTCAATTATAGTAATAGTTATAAGCTAATTGTAATTTAGTTTACAACGTGCTAAGTACGCATTATGCCTACTGTTGGTCATGACGCAAACTCCTATGAAGAACACCATAAAACACTATCTTAGTATTTTGTAAATCATGTAAGAATGCCGCTGACTCATGAATAATACAATCATAAATACAAGATTATACACTTAAGCTCGTCATGTACCCACCAGTGCTCAAAACTATGATCATTGGAGATACCCATATACATGCATAGTTACCAATGGGGGCTTGCATAAATTTATACTCCCAGGGAGATTTATGAATTGGATAAATCCCATACAACACAAGGCGCTTTACTAGCTCGATGAAAAAAGCGGATCCTATGTTACAGATGGCTCCGATAATACATGTTATTACACAAGTTTTAAAAATTGACAAGACGTTCAAAAATGTAGCCCTTCAAGCTACGCCAAGTACTCATTCATTGCGGTTTCCGTGGAAAAACGTTTCCGGTTTCGTGACATTAAAACCGAGAAGGGGCAATGTACAACAGGAAACAATGATCTGAAGAATTTCACAATAAATGTTGGCATTTATCTAAGTACTATTAATCTTCTCCAAAAAATATTACCGTCTTTGACATGGTGAATAATGGCCGTTCATTTTCCGATTGTTCCGCTCGTCCTTTCACTGTATCGCGCCGCGCCGCTTTAACCAAACTTTCCACAATAACGACAAAAAAACAGCAATTCATATTGTCCATAAAAATCCAAAGGTAACGACTGGCATGTGCTGTGTAAAGTGTAATTAAGGTATGTAAAAGATCCAAGCAAACATTCGGAATATTCCTCGAACACGTTAATAAAATTCGTTTGTATAAACAGCCGAGTTCCCGTGGCAAAAAACAGCGCAAACCGGACGAACAAAAGTCAACAAATTGTTGAATAATTCAACGATCTGGGGTATAGTATAGACCTATAAAGAAATTCGGAAACTAGCAGATATCAAGCCGGTGCAGATAGTTATCTCAAGAAATATTTCCTCGTTCTGTTATAATGCCCGCTTGCTATTCGTGTCTACCTTACATATCTTTTTTTCAAGTCGATAGCGTGATTTACGATAATGCTTGTGGTCCTTCTTTATTAGCATTTATTTAATCTTGTAAGGGCAATCTCTCTTCTCTTGCGTAAGAGGGTTGGGAATAAGGATAAGAAAAAAGCGGAGGACTGTAGTCCTAAGGTTCTCCCAGATTACATTATCTCTTCTTTCGCATGTTGCACTCACATTGTTGTTATTCTTATTTCGTGAAAGATTTTTCTAGAGGTTGCCCCACCTCGTGATTAGCATATTGAGTCCGAGTACGACTTGGTGCGCACATAAGTATTAAGTTAATGCATTTAAATACAACAACTTCCCTGTTAAAGTCGCAGCGGACATAATAAGATTCATAGCTACAAGCTTTTCACATGTAGCATTTAATCAAAGGGCAAAGTTGTAAAGAGGAATCACAGTTTGTAGATTAAGTATCAGCAACGAAGGAACTTCTCAGCTGGTCATTACTTCGCACGCAACGGCTCTGTCAATCTTACTTACAGTGAATTGTTAAGGTAATGGGCCAATTTGAAGACTGAATACACTTTGGGAATTATGCAAATGTGCAGTTAAGACTTGTTACATTCATTCCACCGCATGTAATACTGTATGACTGTACGAGTACGTGCTGTCTGTCTTATTATAAACCGGTTGAAATTCCCTATTATCTATCGTAATTGAAGATGTAACGGATGTGTAACAGAACCAAACTTACTTATTCCATACAACATTGAACGCTTATTTATCCTTTTCGATTTTTATAATCATTATCGTTTATTACCACTTTAAACAACTATTGACATTGTTGCTTTATCGATATTGATATTAAAATCGGTGTAGACACGTTCTTGACTAGTTTTTTCGAAATAATTTCTTTGATGTGGTTAGATTTTTTCAAATACAACAATTTACTGCGGTTTATTTTTATGGTTTATGTTCTATTGTAACATGTATATTGCTTTTGCGTTTACATTGTTTCAACATGTTTACAGCTGCTGTTTTCCTCTATTACCCACGATTTTTGTTTGTAGAACTTTTTATAATGTTCGAAGCATATCAATATAGCCAAATTATACAAACGTGGTAAACAACATTGTTGCAACTTTTGCAGTCGTTTAATTAATAAACAAATCTTCTCTTTAGATTGTTACAACAGAGAGTGTGTGTAACACGATCATTTACAGTAATAGTAGATGTTTTCAATAATATTAAATTGTAATCAGGTCTTATATTTCTAACCACATAGGGTACTTATTTCAAATTACTCGTTTTTTAATGAGTATGGTTATCTGTGTGTAATCAAATATCTAGAGGCAATGTTCCTCATCGGTTTATCCGCTAATCATTATTTGCTGTTTAATAGAGAATTTAATGATGAAATTTTTTAATTATAGGAGTGTGAGTAAGTGGATTTGGAACTCGTTTAGAATTTGTTAATTATGAGTGGCAATTAATTCTCACTGTGAGGGTATAGGTATAGGTTATATACGCAACGTAATACGTTAGTTGGCGACCACCAGCAGCGATAAAAGCAGTAATAATTATTGGAACATTAGCTAGGTATAAATTGTACTCTTTTTGCTATTAGAATTTACCATTAAACTGCCACGAAACGTGATACTTTAAATTAGTTTACAACACTCAATACAACACATAAATTCAAATTTAAAAGCGACAATTAACTGAGCACCCGTATTAAAATCTCTAGTGTTTTGAATAAATGCCGAGGTATGTACCCGCAGGTTTGACAACATCTAGAGTTTTCAGTGTCGCTAGACAGTTTTCGTTCTTTCGTCTGAGAAAAATTGTGTCATATGCAACTTGTGTGCAATTTCCGTAATTTTATTTGAAGACATAAATGCTGTGCACTTAAACAAACAGCCCTGTAGAACTTTCAGGGGTCTGGAAGAGAGAGAACTATTGAAGCGTTAATGGAATGAATTCATGCGATCACACCATTTTCAATAAACTCAATATTGAGAGAGAGAAGGCGATGTTTTCCATTCCCTTCTTGCTTCTTTCAAATCGAATTACCTTCCTGACGACTTATTCATCAAAAAATAGTCTGAAAGCTAATAAACGAATTGCAGTTACCCAAAAGAGTGAATAATTCACAGAAATTACTTCCGAAATGCCCGAAATGACGACAAGAGAGACAGATAAAAACGTGCATTTGGTCTATGATTAAAGTCGAATAACATACATTTTCGTTCTTATTTCCCTAATAACATTTTAATGGGCGTTAGGGAAGTGTACAAGTGTATACGAGTCACAACTCACAATGGAGGGTTGGGTTATAGTGGATATATTATTGTTATTACAACGTCTTTATAGAACGGTACAACGTTGCAATAACACTACATTATTTCCTTATTTACTGCGTCTACTCGGACTATTTCCAATTGAAAGTTATTGTTATCTCGTCAAGTTGTTGCATTTGCTTGTTAGTGCCATAAAACAATACGGACGTATGCTAATGAGGTTATGTACGAGCAAAATTGAATTTCAAACAACTGGAGATTAAAACGGTGTAAGGAGTGTTAGCAACCCAACTTTTTCAAAAAAGTTCCGACTTGTTGCAATGAGAATTTCCCTGACGATAACAGATGCAACAAATTGCAGTGTATTTAGAGATTGTGTGCATTATCTGAATTTTGGTTCCGCCGTGCGTCGATATCGAAACCTTATTTATCTCGAACTAAATGGTGCAAGTGTGGAATGTAAAAATCACTGTGGTTTTGGGGCCGGGTGTAGTTAGTGCTCGTGAGAATGTTATTTCCAGCGGTTTGAGGCAATAGCATCGAATATTGAGAAGCACTGCAAATGCTCTGTTATTTCCAGACCGCTTCGACCGGATCAGTGAGCCCCAGAGGTCACGGGACAGAAACTGCATAATTGCCTCATGCTGAAACATGTGCCTCGAATGGGGCGAGTCAGACATGTGAACGAGAGGGGTGGTTGCGTTCCCCCGTCCCAGAATATTGGAGAATTTATAGCGGCCGAAAGAGATTTTTTCATCGGTTTGATCTATTACCGCGTCGAATTGGATTTTGATCCGGCAGGAAAAAAAATGAATTTGCATCATCTGCTTATAATTTAATAACCTTTGGTTTCAATGTTTTTTAATTCCTTCGAGTAAACTCATGCATAAATCATGGGAGAGTTCGCTGCCGTCGCAACATTCTATTCACTAGTTCTACCACATGCTACGAAGGATTCACGGAAACATAATCTGGTGTCATAAGAGTTTCAAACCATTATCTTGGCACTCTTGCCACTCACAGACAAGCTTTAGTGAACAACTAAGAACGGGCTGCATGCGATGGAATCCCAGACATGTTCACGTTTATCTGACCGTCCATTGTTCTAACTGCTGCTGTCAATGTTTTTGCTAAGTAAAATGTGAATCATGTTCTTTGAGTTATATAAGTCCGAACGAAGAATGCTCGTGGGCTACTTTATATGCTCCGCATGAAAATTGTATAAGCTTTGCAGGAAATTCGCTTCAATGTTTCTCAATGGACGACTGTCTTGTCAATGGAACAATTATTGGTTTATGGCTGCATGGTTATATGCATGTTAATCATCACCAGGCCACGAACGACGTTTTATAATGCGATAAACTATCATCAATTCGTGTTTCCAACTCCATTCCCACCTCGTAACACAAAACTGCCAGCAAGTGCAAACCCACACACATAAAGTATCAAATATACACTTATTTTTTATTTTACTTTTTCACTTCATTCATTTTTGTTCTTGAAAAATATTCAGGAATAAAATAGCTGAAAAAGATAAAGACGACCAAACCAATTTGCTATTGGCAAAACTGTTATAAAACTATAAACTTAAGAATAACTTCTCTGCAATCACCTTATTTTTGTATAATTGACCGAGAAAGTTTAAGCAAGGACACTGTGTGATTGCTGAAAGCTATAATTATGTAAAATACTGTTTTGTGACCAATGAATTGGAATTAAAGTCGCGGTTCTTTCTAGCGAAAAATTGTGACACATAATATCAACTGATCCAATTATAAAATAATCTTAATTTCATCCACTTAATGACTTTGAGAATGAGCTAATTTTTATTGTCACACGCTATATAGATATAATCGATAAAAGTAGGTAAACACAATGTTGTGCGAAAAGTTCATTAAAGAAACTTGAAATTGGCAACTGTAAAGTAAATGCAAAGTAATGTGCAGCAACTGAAACAGTTTTATTCAAGAGTCTACGACAACTTTTAAAAATCAAAAAATACCGATTGTAAACTAAAAATGAACTACGCATAGATGTGGCCGTAGTCCCTTCGAAATAAGCTAATCGATTAATAAACTTTTTATGGAACAAAAACTAGGTTCATTAGAACGCTTTATGAGCGAATTTAGTGTCGATGCTTGTGCCCTAATGCAATTCTCAACGTTGCAAAACACGTCCTCATTAGCAAAACACCATTACTGACAATAGTCTAAATGTCACGAACAGAAGTGCCCGTGGTGTAATCACACTGGCGGCGGCGGCGTGTCGTTGACAGCAAGTATCAAGCAGTGGAACCATCTGCCATCCTCCCATCCACCTCCCGATAAGGTGACACTATTTCCATCGCATGGAAAACATGAAATTCAATAAGGCTTAAATTTATCGGGCGTGAGGGCGAATGTAGTGTCGAGTAAAGAGATAAATGTGAAGAGGGAATAGTAATTGTGGGCGTGCAAGATTAAAAATTAACAGGAACTGGGATTGGAAACGACAATGGTAGTGATGGGACGAAACGTCGTTTATTATTGAGCGAGCGGTCCGTTGAGACCCTCATCGCTGGGAGACCAAATGGGACCATTGTGCTGGGAAAAAGCGACATTTTTTAAGTATCAAGTACGAATGGACGTAATTGGTAATGGGGGTTTGGCATTAGCATAACACCCCAATTTCCATACTCGTTAATCTGGATCTATTATCAAGGATAATTCGTCTCCCACGTATAATTTAGCAATAAGTAACGCTTTACGGTATTTTTCTACAGTATCGTGCATCCGCGGCCTAATCCCCTGTCTAGATATGAATCCATATGAGAATATACGAGCAGTACGCGACAGTGAGTCCCAATCCGTTTACGATGAAATGTCTGCCTTCTAGCTGCTGTGCCTCTTGTAGATTTTATCTTACAGATCTGAATGTGAGGTCTTAACGACGTTCCAGCTTATGATTTGCATCTACTTTAAAGCTTAAGTCACATCATCAATGTTAACTTTTTCATTACAATTCAGTAGATTAAATCACAAAATGGGAGCGAAATGACGACAAGTTAATGCTGGCTCTCGAAGAGCAAAAAGCAAACGCAAATACAGACATTCTTTTCATTTTAAACATTCACATATGTGTGCCAAATGGAAGATGACACGTTCAGTCGCTTCAAATTCACTTCTAATTGAATGCATATTTAAACTAGTGAACCTTTATTTGCATCGATCGATGCTAATTCTACGTTTTTAAAAAGTTGACTAATTTTCTACATCCGTGGATAGCCAAAATTTGCTTTTTTTATTCCCGTTGTGAAAAATAGCGTAATGGTGCTAAAATAAGCCGTTGGAAACGTGTTCGAATTTCCAACTTACAGTCTGGTGTTAATTCTATTATAAAGAAAGGTTTTTTGACAAGGAATGTTTGCTGTGCAAGTAAAAAAAACTGTCGATGTTTCTTGTTTTCCTAATTACTGTTAGTGGGACAAGATTTTGGCCTACTCGCAACCGAGACAAACACCTGTTATCTAGCCCGTTGTGGGCGTATAGCCTTAATTTATTTCCAACTTATTAAAATAACTCCTCGGGGGAAATTACAACGGAAATAAATTTTCTGCAGCGCAGAACCTACGATGTGGGCAGGAATATATTAAATTTTTTCATACTCGAGAATGCGAGGAAACTCATGCTCTATGCATAATGTTGCCCGCATAGTATTACTAACAATAATTGTTTTTTGTGTTCTTTGTGCGTTATGGGTGCAGTGCATTTTTCCCCGTCAAATCAAACTGTTATCCATGTGTGACGGAATTACAGATCAACCTTCAACGTCTCGCATCTACATTCACATTGAATAATAACAAAAAGTGCCATTCATCGAGCGTCACAGGGCCGTAGCGAGACGCATGACAAATTCAATTATGACACGTATTGAATTAATTCTTTTTTATTTTCGTTTTGAAATTCAACGACCGCTCAGGGCTGCACTACTCAGCAAACTGACCGAAACCAACAGAAAAGTTGAAATAAATTTCTACCGGCAATTTTGAAATTTATATGAGCATTATGAGGAACCAAAGCATTTTCTAGCTCAAAAACCAATACAGCAATTTTTAAATCTACAATTAAGAACTAATAACTGAAAAGTATGGTTTTTAAAAGATAAATGTTTTACTTTCTTTATGTTTGACATTTATAGACAAAAAATTATTGTTATTCAGACAATCTATTAATAAAATACTAAAAAATGATAAAGGCTTTTCTGGTATAAAGCTTCCTAATCCTCTAGAAAAAAGTGTGTTACATGACGTTGTTGTAAGGAGTTTGTGTCAGTTTTAAAGATCAATTAACTTGATTAACTAATGCGTCTGCTGATGATGGCTCATTCTCGTCAGAGCCGTATTCGATGGCTCCAAATTTGGCCAAAAGTTAATCAATCACGCCCCGAGAAATGTTAATAAGACTGGACCGTTCTAAAAAAAAATTAATGAGCTTTATCATGAGCTTCTTTATCTATGAAATGACAGAATTAAACCTCGAACCACGCCGGGACATAATCTTTTAACCCCATCAGCACGGTTGATTGAATATGATGGGAGTGACTTGTTTAATTTGCGGGCGGCCATATTGTTATTATTATTGTTATAAAAGTTCTGGCAACAGCTGCACTACTTATAATAGTCTCGTCTAGCAAAACCACCACTCGAACTTTATCAATCCTATCAATCATGTGAACTGTCAAAATAACCGCAGTGGGTTGAACATTCATTATCGTCGTTCCTTCTTGCGTTCATGCTAATGTGTTTCCAGCCATTTACAGGCATGACTAAAAGCTTTCACATTGCATTCGAGTGACAAAGAATATTAGGGGAAATTGGTGCAATTGTCGACTGGATCTGGAAACGGCCACGTTTCCGTGAATGCAGATCTGATACCGAAATAATCAACCATAAATCTAGTTTCTGGATGTCGTGTGAACTATTAATCAAATCGTATAACGAGATATTCAAGATTTCGCTTTTGATTGAATAAGTCACATTATTCTGGGTTAATTCTAATGTATTTATTATTTAGGGGCAGCTGCAAAGCCAGACTTGCTTGTCCTAAAACAACAATGGAACATCTCTGCATGGGGAAACTTGTTTATGTCTGCCGAGTCGCGATAAATACTGATCCGGCTCTGGTTTGCGGCCTACGGTTGGGCTATAAATAATAAGTCGCAAGGGGCCACCTCCAAGTTTTAAGGGCGCCCCACACAACAACCCACCACAAATTTTCTTGTGTCTAGGATTTCCAATTATGTTTCTCTCATTGGTATGCTCATTCTATTTTGTTAAAACAAATACGAGGAAGGTTATTGTGTTTTTCGTGCAATAGCATACTTGATGGAATGGTGAAATAGAATAACAAAGTATTTTGTTATTTTGTTTGTGTTTATTTAAACTGTCATGTACAAAACTGCTGTGAAAGCACGTCGATTTATCTGTCCTTAGCAATGGATATTTACTTTAATTTAATTTAATTTAAGCTAATCAAACACATAAAGGCTGATACACAATCAAAGTATTTAAATTTTAAATTGATTTTTCAGAAAGTTTCTTCGCTGGATTCATTTCATAAAGTTGTTTCTAATATTTTCAAATAATTTTCCATATTAAGTTTTCAGGAACTAAAAATTAAAAGCAGTAAACAGAATCTCTTGACGAGGTCTAAGGAATTTATTCCAACTGAATTGACAGTTAGAATAGTAAGTATTTGCATTTTTAGAAGAATTCCTTTTACTTTTTTAATACGATTTTCTTATTGCTGAGAGGAATAAAGTCGAGTCAAGCGCCTCAGTGCCATACATAAATAAATAAGAAATTAATACTTTTTAACAAAACATTAAATGTTTCCAATTGACATTCACTACAACAACAAAGAAGCAAATATCGTACCTTTAGTTATAATATGTGCATATTCTATGACTTGTAAATTGATCAGAACGTCATTAATTAACACAACAAATTCGATGTCAAAATAATCTAAACAACTAGTTTAAAGAAAAAGTATTTGTTTCTGATTTAATACATAAGTGTGACAAATATGCTTGTTGTTTTATTCGCACAAATTTCCCTTGAGTCTGAAGAGTACTTTTATCATCATCTCGTATTCCGCTTTTGAAAATCCACACCTAATGGAAATATTCCCACCGTAATTTTTATTTATAGGATTCAAAACCGTTCCCTATTTTCCAATGAAACTCAGTATGTATACAAATGTTCAATAAAAAATAATAAAAACAGTGGTTGGTGTTTGATATTGTTCACGATCTATATGACTAAAATTGGCTTTTTACAAACGTGTCGTTCTAAAGGTTCATTTGACTGCAAAAATGTAGCTACAATAAATCCAGCGAAATCTCTACAACGCGTTAACAGCGTTAATGAGCTCCATAAATTTACTAAATGGAAAACAAAAGGTCCGCCGCTTGAAAAAGTTCAGAACGGAGAGAGATAAGCATAAATAGGTGATTTAGCGATACAGATTGAGATAAAGCAATTACTGATGTAGAGATAGGAGCTGTGGTGTAACATATTATTATCCTATCAGACGCGGTTCGTGTAATATGTTTTCCCTCTTCTGGTCATTTACATATACGAGGGGACGGACATTGGATCGTACTGTATGTGTTTAGTGCCCTCTATCTCTCTGACACACTCAACGGCGAGTGCATAGCTTATTACAGTGCCATATGCACGTGCATGCACTATACCATTCAACATCATTCACTAAAACGTTTTATAAACAAGTTAGTGTCCAGCTCTGATTACCACTGTTTTGTTATTGCAAATTGAAAATCAAATTTATCACTTAATAACTCGCTGTTTTCGTTTGGTCAAAAAGCTACGAACAGAATAATCATATTGCTCAATAAATTTTTCTCAAAACAAGTCAATAGCTTTCCCTTTTTAAATTACTAAGAAAGAAATTTTGAAAAATACATGTATTCACGAAACTAATTTACAGTTTGCATGTGTCCTAAGAAGGTTACATTTATTTTTAAGAGGATGACACATAAAAAAAAATTATATAATTGAGTCATAGTAATTTCTTGTCCAGATGATGTACTATGCGTATGAGTCATTGAAAATCGTTGGTGTAGTGTGGTTCATTCGTTCGACTAGGATAAAGTTGTCAGACGTAAATTCAAAAGTTATCTTTGTTCTTGGAAGATAAAGTAAATAAAATCTCGAATAGACTTCTGTTATGCAGATAAGCTCGCATCGTTAAAGAAGATATGAATACATCAATAAATCGCGTTTTCTTTTGCGTCTCTTCCTCCTATATGGGAATATCCTTGGCACCATCAGCGGCAGCGGAACTGCAATCGCCGTCTAAATAACAGATATTAAAACATCGTCTGTTTCCATTAAAATTAATAGCATGGAATAGTGAGTCGGTTGGCAGCAATGCACTAATAGCAATAAGCAATGACGCGGCTCCATAATTAACAACTAATCTTGTTAGTGGAATCGATAGACTGACACTTTGCATCGAACGAAGCGGTAGACGCTATAAATCAGGACTAATAAGGAGTATATCGTGAGTTTCCAACTCCCAACGATATCGTATGGCATTGGAGCACTTATATTCAGTCCATTTATAAAGACTTATTGCTAATTCAAGAATGATGTAGCGTTCGAAATAAGCGTTTCAAAGGGAACGTTGTTTAAAGAACCATAATGTTCCATACACGCATCTCAACTAGGTCAGGCCTAATGCATGGTAACAAACGTGAATATTTCATGGATTCTGAAAGTTGCCATTCTTTCACATGTGCATCCACGTTTACGGAGCTTTTTGAATTTTCCAGCATCAAGAATTTCACGTAAAAGTTATCATTGTTGGAAAAAAGAGATGGAATTGAGTCGCTTTGATGCACAATCTCGACTTATAAATTTATTTTATGAAAAGTTTTAATTAAAATTATATTTTCTGGAGCATTTAAAAAAACGGTGCATTTAAAACAGAAACTTGAACAAACAAGAATTTCAAATAAAATTACTTGCTGTAATTTTAGTTTCAAATTGTTCGTTTCGTGGAGTAATTATTGCACGGTGCATGGTGTTTGTCATTTTAGATAATTGTTGCTTTTATGCGTCACGAATTTCTACATACGAACACGAAAAGAACAAACATTGTTTTAGGCCAATTTAACACTCGCATTAACGTAATTATTAAAACCATTACAATATTAAGACGATAACAACATAATTATTCTGTTCGATTTTAGAAAGTAGATAAACGTTTAAGACCAACAACATTTAATTATTGATTAATTATAGAATGAGGTTTTTCTGTTAATGACATGATCATGAATGGGAATTTAGGTTTAGGAAACTTGTCACTATAAAACTACATCATTTGCATGTGTCACAAAAACTTATCTATCTATTAATGAAGTTGTTAAAGTCAAATATATTGTGCCATTTATTTTTATGCTGATTGCAAAATAATGCAAAAATTTTTTAAAGTAGTTTTAATTCTAACGGTATAAACTTTAGGTAAAAATTAGCAGTTTTATTAATTCTATAACGGTATGAACGTTAGTTTAAAATTAGACTTCTTTAAGGATAATAACGATTTCATTTACTCTATGATCTACGTTCTTTGTGAATACCGTAATGTGCTTGCTAAATAATCTTCAGAAGATAAAGGTTGTGGTAAATAGTTTCTTCAATGATAGAGTCATTAAATAAATAATTATAGGGAAAGAATAAACCCAACATTATTATTATAAGAATTATGTATTGCCATCAATTTCGCTAAATTGGTTGCTATATGAAAAGTTCAAAGTTTAAAGAGTACAGCGTTAGTACGTGTCTTCCATAATTCATTTATGTATGAATTTCTACTTCTTTACTTGCATTGCAAATTTTTACGATCATCTTTCAATTCTTTTAGATTTTTTCAAAAATTGGTTGATTCATTCTGTTTTTTGTCCTGCTTTAATGTAAAGTAAATTTACATTAGTCATTTATGTAAAGTACAGACGTTACATGATCGTGTGTAATTCCACCGTCAGCGTTTCCCCTAACCGTAAGTATCCCGAATTTTCCCGTTTCAGTAGCCATTTTCTTAAATTGTTGTCATAAAGAGGGAACAGAACTGTTATCCTTTCACGCAAAGGGAATGTCAAACGCCAACGAGTTCCAAATTAAATAAAAGCTCTAGACGTTTAAATTTACATTCCTTTGTCCATAATTTATCGTATCCTTTTCTTTGACACATAAATTCCGAACATGGAAAAAGACAGTACTTCGTACTGCATAAATTGAAAATGTAAATTATCACTAACTACACAGTCAGCTGTTCCTGAATATGACGTGTTCAACAGCAAGTCGTCCCGTGAAGAAAATTACACAAACGAACCCGATCAATTTAGTAAAATGTTATTTTGTTCGGTTCTGACAGGTCAACATTTCGCGTCCGGATATGCAACGGGAGGAAATCTCTGCTCGAGTTTCTGTGCACAAATGTGCCCACCTGTGCCCAACAGGTCGGAACAAATGTTAATGCACCCTGTCTCCACATCAGCTGTCGGTTGTGAGCTAACCCTCGCCTCCAGCTCAGACAGTAGCGACTACGCAACACTACTGGTGATTTAGCACAATAGTGAGCCCCAAAGACGGCTCTCGTTAATACCTGTCACACACTTGTAGTTTGTAGATACTTCGCCCCACTCTCTGAGACATTTACCCGGTGGGGGATGAAAAGTAAGTGCAGATGTGGCCTACATATGAAGACTAAAAACTAGTCAAGTTGTCACTGTATATCTTCGTTCCAAGGGGTTGTTGCTCTCGAGTGCTCACATTAAATTGCTTTTTGCATCAGAGCTCAAAGCGCGACGAAGGAGGGAAACAAGTTACAGAAATAATACTTTTACGAGTTTTTACGCAGTTAGGTGACGTGAAAATGACATCTTAATGGAAATACACGTATGTACACGAAAATCTATTGGAAAATTATTTGTAGACCAATTTAAGTTAAAACACTTTTGATGCTCTTTTTGATTTAAAATGTGGTCTCATATGGTCAACTTGTTCTAATCATTTAAGACGCATGCAAATTTTACTCTCTATGATTAAAATACATAAAGCACAGAAGATTCTAGAATCTCATTGAAAGTCAAAATAGTGAGAGAGAAGTTAAAAATAAAATGACCTTTGTGCTGCCTTGTCTGTTTACATAAATCATCTCTTTTTACTTCTAATCCGACAGACAAACATGAAACTCTGAAGTTTAAAATAATAAAAAATAATAAATAAATTTATATTAGGACTTGAAAAATTTTGAATTTTTTGGCAAAAGTCTTCTATGATCTATCATTAACTCAAAAAATATGTATTATTTTAAATTTTCTACTCTTGTATCTTGATACTACGAATTATACGCTTGTATAAATAGAAGTAATAGTAATTAAGCCTTGAAACTTTTACAAGAAGAAAAAAAAATATGTGTACTAATTATTTTATCAAAATTTTGAGAGAATGACAAAAGGATTATGTATATTTTTAATGTTGACAAAACAAAGACGAAGAAAACAAGAAGAAAAACCACTTTACGGTAAGTGTCGTTTTTATAAAACTGATTGCGCTAAAAATAAAAAACCTCGTGGGCAAATTAATTGTTTTAGAAGCTAATGTGAGAAACGCAAAATAACTCGATTTAAGTTTATATCCGACCATGTTTAGTCGTGGCACGTAATAAATTTAAAGAATGCAAATGCGTAAACAAGGCGATCACGCTACTGGGGTGAAACCTTTTTTCAGTCTGTAAAACAGACTTTGCATTGTGACACTGCAATAAAATCTCAGCTGTTCATTTATGTCTCCTTTCCATTAGTCCAGAAAATTAAACCAGAATGACAATATAGCATAATAAGTTTTAATTCTAATCTAGTTTTAATGCACGTAATAATAACGTTGGCAACATTAATTCTCATTACACGTGTGGCGATATTTAATTTTATACTCTTTATTAATTTATGGTTACAGTGTATAAAGACTATTAAGAAAATAAATTAAATATTCTTTTTCAAGTATTACACTTAATGCAGCCATTTATCAAATCAATTGCGGGTTTTAAGCATTTGGTTGTAAATACGAGCGGGGAGCTTTTTCTCTTCTTTATATCTCATTATAAATGAATTCAGCAGCCGGAAGCAATCTCGTTTTTGGTTCAGGTCCAGGGATTGCAGTGTCGCATAAGTCATCAAGATGTCTATTCTATAGGATGAACCCGATAACCGTGTACGGATTATGTCAAGTCTGACGCAATAGCTGCGTTATTCACATTCATATACACAGCCGAACGGAAAGTGCTTTATGCATTTTGCATCCGAAAATGGGGATTTTCATATTTTAGTATGTGTGAGGGGTTTTGAGATACATCAAAGTTAGAGAGAAACAGGTGGCGATTTCCATGTCACAAGTTCGAAGAGGGGCTGAAAACAGCACTGACGTAATCAAACGTAAAACTTTATTTCTTGATGTTCGAGAACTTCAACAAACGATTGAAAAAATTTATTTTTAATTAAATTGCCTAACACTGCTGTTAATTAATTCATAACCGCGTTTCGCCAATCAAGCTGTCATCGTCAGGATGATAGATATAGCTGTTTGAAGCGGAGATCCGTTTCGGGAAACGTCCAAAGATTTGAGTGATTTTTTAGTTTGTCTTCACTTGGCTGCAATCGATAGTATCGGGCGGATTTCATGGTGGCGTAATTATCGGGGAGCAACGGCATGACATATCGATGGATGGATAATTTTTGACAATAGACTACCAGATACCATCTTGACAAAAAACCATTGGAATCAAATTCCAATACGGCATCCCATTCTTCCCGAACACAATAGCCAAGCATAATACATTCTAATAAAGCCATTGTTGGTTGAAGGCTAGGCTCCGGGTAGAAACAGTACAAAACCCTTACCTTCCATGTTCCGCCACGCGTGCGTTCCATAAATTATATAAATTTTAAATTGCTCTTCATTGTTGTTTATGCAGGATTTTGCGGTAAATTCAACGCTACCGCAAAACGAGCAGAAAACAGTGGCGCAACACACAGTCCAACTCGAAACTTCTCTGAATTCCTTGTGTAAATGTTAAACTGTTTGTTCTTTAAAGTGAAGGCTGAGGATATTTGAAATGTTAAATGTTTCTTGGAAAGGACTTTTTAAACTGTTGTGGTGCGCTGAGTTTGGTTGGTAATTTATAGGAAAAGCAAATAAAATGGACAAAATGTTCACTTTGTTTATACAACTAAATTTAATAATGCGCTCGCAAATTATTCAGCGTTGAAATAAGTAAGCACGAAGGTAAGTAAATTACACCACTAAGTGCAAATGAGCCGTGAGAATGAATTATTACCGGGAGCTTATGAGACTGTTTAATTTTGAACATCAAAGAAATGCACTGCAATAATTGTAAAATGCAGAAATAAATGGCAAATTAGACTTTTATAAATTTCTTGTTTGGAATTAGTATGCGAACTGGGTGATGCTGTAATTCTTTCATGGAAAATTGCTCACATTCTATGCAGATATTTCATGAAATATGACTGTTATTTCCTAGTTTGTCGAACATTCAGTAAATTAATATCCACTTGACATTATGCAAAATGTAAAAATATTGATTAAGTGGACATACTAGTCATTATTATTCATTTTATAGGCATAAAACCGCCCACATTAATGAATAAGGTGACGGAATTGAAAATTCTAATCATTCCATAAGTACATGTTTTTATTTTTATTAATTTATTAATTATATACGTATACATAACAAGTACTACTTGTCAATAAAATGAAAAATTTATTAATAAATTAAACACTTGTTTGTATCCAGTGAATACTAAAAAATAAAAAGAAATTTACTCAAAAAAAAAAGAAATAATAACTACTAACAAGCTTTTATTTAATAAATATCTACTACAGTACGTACTTTCACTGCAAAAATGCATTTTACTTTATCTATTCAAATATTGATTTTAGTATTTTAAATATAAACTAGATATATACAAAAACGTTAATAATGTTTATATTATTGTGTAATATGCTTTATTTAGCAGAGAATGTATTTATCATTTCAAATGCATTAATTTATTTTTGTTTGAATTCATTTAAAGATGATCGATATGTTTGCGTAACAGGCATTATTATTTTAATAATATTATGCATTCTGCTTTAGGTATATATAATTTGTTTAGATAATTTAGTTTTATATATAAGTTTTGTTAAACAAGTTATGAAAAAAAATAATTAAAATTTTGTTATGTAGGAATGATATTTATCGATACTTTCGGAATAGCACTAACTAACTTGTTAGAAGCTTATAATTAATCAAGCAAAAAATTTAATGAATATACAATGGCATAAAAAATCTTTTGAATAAATAAGTTCTAAGGTGTTAAATAAACCGTCCTGTGCTTATACACCACGTGTACTTCCGTTTTGTTCGTTCGTCAATATTTTAATTACAAATGATAGATTAAAATACAAAATTGTTTGTTCGGTAGAAACCGCGCCCCACCTAATATTGTATTGAATGCGTGGCTACTTCAAGTTTAATTTTAATAATTCATTTAAAAAGTTGATCCGTCGTGACGTCGACAGAAAAACAAAACTTTATAATTCTCAATTTGTAGTGCGCTTGAAGAGAACACAAACACAAAGTGAATTGAAAATTAGGGGTGTTTTTCTTTCGTTTCCACTCGTTCAAGAATTAAGGTTCATGTTGTGGTCTAACGACACGTAGTTATTCTCCAGACTAGCCGTTATTACAGACCTCTTCAGGATACAATGCAATTACTACGAGCGGCTCGAATCGAGCGGAATAGCAGACGAAAATATAAATAAATCAGAATTGTACGGCTTCTAGGATTGCATTTACATAAATCTGAATCTTTCAGTTTTATATGTTTATGAATTGCCAGCAGGCTGGCAGAATGTTCAACTAGAAAAATGGAATATTTATTGCTTTGAACATTTATTTAAATTTATCAGTCATCGATGAATAGAACAAAGTAACCGAAAAAGAAATCTAAATTTTTGTGTGCGAAGTTTACATTCTCGGATTTGTTTTATTCAACTTCGCTTTGGATTATTGGTAATTAATCTTTAACAATCTTTCGATTGATCAGTCGTCACTTGCTCTAGATACTTTACTTCAGAGAAATGATTACAATACTATTTTTAAAGTTTACATCAGAAAATTTTTCGAGTCGGTTTAATTAGATTTGAACTGTTAGCGACTGAAAAAAATTTAAATTTTAGATCATAAAGTATATGCGAAAGTCATCATGTCTTAATCATCTCGTGGTTTGTATCAAATTGTGACATTCATGTTTGTGTTATGGTCATTTTGCCCAACAATAGAGTGGAGAATGAATTTCAATTAATAATAAATTTGAAATAATAAAGTTCAAGCGAACAATTAAATTGCGTGCATTGTTCTACAAATAGCTCAGGTTTGCCTTAATTAAGATGGTCTTCTCCTGAAAAGTTTAGGAATGTCTGGCTTTTTTTATTACATCCAATGCTATCAGAACCCCCTTGTGGATTTTGGCGTTATTGCGTATGAGAGCTAAATTAAGATTCGGTCCAACTAGCGATCCTCCGAAGACGAAGTGCGTCCATAAACTTAATTGATGTCGGCTATATAACAAAACTATTTATTATGGGAAAGCGGTTTGCTGTTTCGGCGAACGTGCCGAGGGCAATCCCAGAAACCGAGGTAATAAAAGACCCTCCGGCATTGGTCTTATTAAATAAGTAATGAGTGCTATTTCGCACTTTGTATTGCATACAAAAGTAGTTTGAATGTAAATTTGTGTGTGTAGAATTGGGCAAGTGAGTAAGGGTCGCCTTCTGTTCATTAAAGCCGAGCGTACAATGGATGGGACATAACATAATAGGCCACATGCTGTGCGCCCAAACTTTCCATGAATTTTACTTACAGCCGAACAAGAGATCATTAGATTTTATCGCACTGATGAGAGCTACTTTAATGAATCATTCCCTATCTCTTACACGGAGCTCACCTCAGACCTAAAATTCTCTTCTACACAAGAAGAAACGCAGAGATAAAAGAAATGCTCGTGTTTCGTTATACAAATCGCTGATATCGTGGTAGGTTGCAAAGTCTTGCTTTTCAACGCAAACAAACCCACATTGGACTCGATGTCGTCTTTATACCTCACCAAAGCGTTTTTTGCTTTTGCTAATTTCAAACTTTTCTCTTTTTATTTCTTTTAACAATTTTAACATAATCATATTAGCAGTTCGTTTGAGTTCAATTAATTGCCAAATATCTTTTATTTATTTATTTATTGAAAAATACTGAAAATCCAAGCAGGTGATCTTTTTATTCTATTAATTGGACACCCTCGCAGATTGATTTAATTTCAATTTAAAAAATCATTACGGTTTCTTCACCTCATTTATTCATTTTAATTTTACATTTCATCGCCACATTTCCACCCATCAATAAAATTCCACATGAGATCGTCATGAACTTAAAAGTTGTTTTGAATTTATGATTTCCGTAATTTAAACTCTGCTGTATCCCGAATCATGTATGTAGATGCCCACATATCATGAATATACATAATTACAATGAACACAGTGCACATATAATTAAATATAGGATATCAGAACAGTTTTGTGTGGTTAGTATATTTTTTATTGCCAGATTGCACGCAATCTCGGTTAACGTTATTAATCATTAGCTGGCAAGTTTTGGTTTACAATTTTTTGTTATTTATTGATTCGGTTTTGAGTTCATTATAATTACACGACTGGAGTTATTATGCATCGTGACATTATCTCCAGTTCTATGAATAATTAGATGAGCCATAATTTGAAACGTACATATTGCATTACCCAGGTTAGGAAAAAATACTAAGAATGAAACTTGAGATCGTGTCTTCGTTCTGTTAAATGAAAAATGATGATATTTGAGAGCTGAAGGTCGCAGAAATGAACGAAATTTGAAAGGGTCGAGTGAAATATGATCAGATATGAATAAAGTAAATAACACCTGGAGGAAGCTTAAATCAAATACTTAGATTTATTGGATGTTTTGTTATGTTTAGGTAAATGTTTGAGACCATCGACGTTTATTACAGGTTATGGCAATAAAACCCACTAATAATAAAGAAAATTCATTTCCAATCGGATTTTACTCGAAGGTAATTTATAAATAATGAGTTTGTGTGTTTATACGGATCATTAGTCAAATGCGGTTGTCAACGTAAATGGCGGTATTTTCTCCAATTTTCCGGAGAAAGATAACGATGTATTTCCAGTTAATTAAAGGAAACTATCAATTAATTTATCGACGACGGGTGTAGAAAGTAATGCATATTCATTCAGAAATGACGATTAATCGTGGAGATTTGTGTTTATAGCTTCGTATTTGTGTCTATGCCGGCAACACCTAGATCGTGAATTCTTCAGGTTGTAGGTAGCTTGAGAGCCCAGCACGGGGGTCTGCACGGTCGATGCATTGACACCAGAACCATGGCAAAACCGTGACACACGAAAGGAAGCATTAATTCAGCATTTTCCCCGTGACGAGGGGCGGACGGCAACGCAGGAATAAGAGGCGAGTTTCTTTCACGTACAGCCTCAGCGTGGGCTAGAGCTGTAGCAGACCACGTAATTTGACAGGATAATAAAGACTCGCTCAAGGTTTCTGCTAAGCACGCAGCTTGCATTATCTCCCAGAGACTTGATACATGGCCTCCATTATTTAGGAATGCTACGGAACCGCTCGCCGAACAACTTGACTTTTTAGTCGATCAAAAAAGGCTCAAAATTTTCACTCAAAAAGGTCACGTAATAGCCGAAATGCGGAGGCGTTGCCAAAAACTGCGCTACCTTTATGCGTTTCTCGGAAGCGACCGTGATTGATGGACTTGATGCGAAAGCAATGAGCAATGACTGAAGCTTAAAACGACTCGGGAAAATTTTTGGAAACTTGCCAGCGGCACTGATTTAGTCTGCTTGTACCTGAATTTATCATTTTTCACATAATCTACCTGTGAAGTGAACAGATTATAAATTTTACATTTTTTTCGAGTCTGATAGAACACTTCATGGATGTCATAAATTCGGCTTCAGTTGTGGTTGTTGAAAATGTTTTTACTCTGACAAAATAAACAGAGCAATTACTGAAAGCTTCTGAAAAAAGAAGTGACGAATCTTGTTAAAAGAAGCGTATGGTTTCCAAGCGTGACGAATCGCCTGAAATCGATCATATGAAAACGATCT
Source organism: Tribolium madens (assembly GCF_015345945.1). Taxonomy (NCBI): domain Eukaryota; kingdom Metazoa; phylum Arthropoda; class Insecta; order Coleoptera; family Tenebrionidae; genus Tribolium; species Tribolium madens. The sequence continues at coordinate 6,883,922 of NW_025401063.1, forward strand.
AGATTGAAAAATATTGTTTCTGTCAATAATCGAGTATAAATGACTTGTCGGTCTGTGGAGACCGAGGCCGCCATATCCACTCGACCAAACTCAGCTGGAAATTATTGGTTGCATGCCGAGCTTTAATAAAAATCAGGCCCGTAACGACGAAATTCACTGGATTATTAATAACTTCAAGTCGGTTGTCAGTTATTACAAGCAAAAATAATGTTGCTCATCTGTAATAACGGACAATTGACAGAATTTTAAACAAGAGGCATTATTTTTGAAACAGCTCAATTAAAAGGCGCTTAATAATGGCGTTACAATCTTACGTTTTGACAAGTTAAATACCTCCTTTTCTTGTTCATTATCATTAGAGATTATGTACCGTATAATTAAAAATACACGCGTATAATATTCATGCATGAGTAAACAGTCGGATGTTTTATATTACAAGGTAACAAATTATACGAGGCGGTAGATCATATTTACAAATAATTTTAATTTCATGACCTGTAATTTTTGTCATAAAATTCATGGCAACATTTATGGATAAATATGGATACGCAATATGGAACATGTACTAGACCCATTTTGGTATAATTAATGTCTTGGCACGATTCCTTGTCTTGTGACGTTTTCCAGCTTTTGTTGTAAAATTTGTTATTTCAGTAAAAGCATAAATTATGCATTTGGCTTACAATATAAGAACTAATCTATTAGTCGGATCTACGCCGTTCTGCAATAACAAGGCTATAAAATTACATCGTAAAAAACGAAATAAATTAATAACGAAAAAATATCGTATTCAAACAGCATGATGCCGTTCTTTAACAATTTTAATGAAACTCTATACGCGCCTTATCATTTTTCAAATGTCCCATCAGTTGTCTTTCAGATACAAAATTTCAAATTTACACTGACATAAAAGAGATAATGAAGCGAACTCGAGCCATTCCCGATTCTGAAAGCCCCATTTCAGAATTATTATCAAATAGGATATGAAATAAGAAACAGATCCATATATCATGTTTAAATGGCCGTCTATATGACCGAATTTCAGACGTTAGCGTTGATATAAAAAATATGTCAACTTTAGAGGGCGGCTGTAAATTTAATGAGGAGTATCGTAAGTGGAAAATATGATGTGGCAGATGTTTCTGATGCGCTTTTTGTACACAACAGACGGATCGTTTCTGTTTACCTCGACGAAAGAGTATTTTCATGTTGGCGTGAAATGACGTCGAGTAGAACAATAAGAAGTTGCCGCACACAATGATTGTTCTAAATTTGGCCGTGATAATTATAATTTGGTCTAATATGTTGTGTTTTTTTCTCGAGTTTTCTCGAGGTCGACTTGCAGGGCCAGGTTCGCCAAACCCCGTAATTATTATCTGCTAGAAGCTGTATAAATTTAACAAAGTGTTTGACTTTTGGCTGGATACAAACGTCAGATAACAAGAAGAGATAATGATGATTTAAATAATCATTAACAAGTCCATAAAGATTAAAAATACATTTCAAAGTAGATGAAACGTGACTGGTATTTAAAAATAAATAATGTCTTAAATTACTCCAGCATTTTAATTGTCAATTAAAAGTTATTACCAATATAAATTGAATACCTAGCAAACGTAACGGTGTTGATTACAGGCAACGCCAGAATTTCAGACATTATAAAAATCATCGTTGGAGCAAATTAACAATTCCAGGTAATTCTAAAAAAAAGTTTTTTAATATAAAATGCAAAACTGTTTCAAAATGATTGCATTTAATTATATAACTGAAGCAATCTTCTAAAACAGCAACATCATAGCAGAAATAGCTTATTAAGCATGTTTCATAAAATTTCAAATGCAAATTTGAAGAGTAAATTAGTTAATTCTTAATTTACATGAAAAAAGGTTTGCTCGCCATAAATTAGGCAGAATTAATTTAGTTTTACTTTTCTTAACATTAGTAAATTCCAGTCTTGGCAAATTAAATTTGAGTAGCAGAACCCTCAATTGTCTGTTTGAAAGAAGTAAAGTAGGTCCATTCATAACCGCAAGTCCTATCACATTTGCATGACTAATTTTCAATCTGTTCATAAATCATAAACTGTTTTGGAATAGATATGTTATTAAGTAATTTTGGTTAGAAATGACGGTTGTTTAAAACGGACCCAGTCCTAATTTCAATTTAATGACTTGCTTTACATAATAATAGGAACTCTTTTAGTAGTTGGTACTTAAAAAATTTTTTACAAATTGACTTCATCACGTACATTTACATGAACTCGATCGATATTTTTAATGTAACCGACGTTTAGGATTAGCTTGGCGTTAATAAGTCACAGTAATTCTGCCAGTCCTGCATCTGACACGCCAACCAGATTCAAATTGATCGCGCACTTTTTAACAATATCACAAAAAGAGTAATTTGGTTAGAGGATGGTTCGTTGCGCAGGCATGTTTTGTATCCTTCAAGCAAAGTTACATCGAGTGAAAAACTACAATTCTGTCACTTGCCAAAGCTGACTTTAATGGCCATGGCTATGGCAGGCGTTACGAAGCAGTTTTGCCCCATAATAAGCCTCTGAGACCAGCTCCAGGCAAACAGCCAAAGAGTATATTATTGTAATTTTGCTCTGTCAATTTTTGTTTGGAGACAGCTGTACGTATGACTAGCAAAGTGAAAATGAAAACGTCCGGGAGTGCATATGTAATTGCCAATGGCCGTAAATTATGGCATGTGATCCGGTAATGGCTCCATACGTCATTGACTAAAACACTCGAGTCGTCGGACAGGGCCCAAATCCGCCAGGAAATATGATGGAAATAGCATGTTCGCCCTAAATGGTAGGCTAACGACCAGCATGCTATCGAATTCCGCTTAAACGAGATACCAGCAGCACGAAATCAAATCGGCTGAAATGATCGTTAAGGCGCACGTACACCACAACTTTCATCACCATTCGATTAAGTCGCCAAAGAACCCAATTTCATGTTATTAGCACCCAAATCATCTTTGCTTATCGACCAATACTAAAAGTGGATCAAAATAACTTTAGAAGTTTGTGACGTAGCGCTAAATTTCCTGTTAAATGTTCTTGAACCGAGTTCTTGCGCTGCTGTTGTGAACACTAAACACTAGGGAGTTTGTCAAACGCTGTTTGCTTTACAACTTTGGCAGAAGTATTTAGACTTGTCTTCGAGGCTGTTTGTTCACCGGGAAAGGATATAGAGAGAGAATTGTGACTTTGAAAGTGCTAATAGTTCGGAACAAATCTTCGTTGATTAATCTTAATTTTACATTATAAAAACCTAATCCTCTTACTGTAATTTCAATCCGTCTGCTCTCAACTAATAAAAATTAATATTTCAAACCGTAATTTTTTAAAAGCGCACATGCAACGCTTGATACAGGTTGACCTAAATAAGACTTTCTCGGTCAAGATACGTCAAAGGGAAGCTTTTAAATAACTCCAAACCTGTTGGTGTATCTATTGAGGATATTCTGTATGCAAAAATAACCAGTTTATTGTTTATTTTTTAAAAGTTTTGATTTGTTGAGAGCAAAAGTATTGGTCGAAAAAATCTTAGTTTGAACATCCTGTAGGCAATCAATATAATAATCAGTTTCACGTTATGTTGCATGAGCTTGTATTAAGTATAAAAAATAATAACTAGGTTAAAACCTAAGTATAAAAAGTTATAATTGCCTTATTAAAAAATAACCATTTCATAGAGTCAGAGCTGCTTTCTCATTGGTGTTTTATAAAACAACTGTAAAATAATATTTCATCAACTCTCCGGTAACTTAACAAGTTTTCCGAGTTATAAAAACGCAAAAACTACTAGTTCTACATAATTTCTGAAATTATTCTTTAGTTTGCTTTATTATTTATTAATAAACAGAGAGGAGTTTATTACTAACTTCAAAAGTTTTCTGCAGTTGAATTTCTAAGCCGTCAACTAATGATTAGTTTGAAATGATAATCAGATATTCATAAATTTATCGAATTGTGTGTACATCTACACAATTGCATGTTTGAAGCAGAATTGCTGAATAATTATGTTCTGCACTAGAACATAAACCAGACAAATCTCATGATACAACACCACGTTCCACCTATCTGATATTGCTGCAAGAGATTACCATGTATGGCCCTGACATACTGCAAGGACGGATATCAGACGAGTTATCGCCTCATAATCCCATAAATGCAGCGGCGTTAGCCAAAAGTTCTAAGTTTTATCCAAGAAGCTTAAAAATGTGTTAAAATAACAGCTGCTTTGAACTCAGAAACTCAGATGTGTTTAACCCTTTCAGTGTTTAGTGTGAGCACTGGCGTGAGTGTGTAAATCAATATTATTGAAGAAAAGATCAAGGCGCTTCGTCGGATGGAACCCAATCTGGTTGATAGCGTATGCAGAGATTAGAGTTAAATCACTTTAACAAACATTATTTGAACTAATTCAAACATCAAAAGGGAGTCGTAATGTTTTATTGCTAAGATCCGGGATGTAACATTTGAAAACTCACTTATACTGGTACCTTCATTGACTCGCAATGAGAGAGAATGAGTCGACAAAGGCCACGTCAGAAGAATACGGCCACTAAAAATACACTTTACAACAACACCGGGATTATTATTTATTTATCGGCCATTAATGAGAGTGATTATAGATTGCGCCATCATTAATTATTTGCAACGTGTACCTAGGTAAGTGTGTGCAAGGCTGGCGTCGATCGATTTCAAATAAACGGTGGGAACCTCTTTGTATTGGTTTTACTATTTTATGATCTCCGCCGCTATTAGAATTGTCTATTTAAATAATCAATCTCTGAAAACTTTTTCCGTTTGTGTAATTAGAAGAAAGCCGGCAGCCATTTCACCTTATGTGAGAATAATAGCTAAATGGAGAGCCATTTATTATTGCAAAACTAATCACGTATTACTATTCACTTCAATAGACCTAAACATGGCCAGAATATAGAACCATTTCCGGGCCTGAATATTGGCTGCACTGCCAACCGTTTACAAAAGCTCTCGCCATGAATGCCTGAATTAAACGTGTACTCTTGATGGTCTGTTTAGAAAGGGAGCATATATAGCACGTCCGGGATTACGATCAATTGCTAGAGGAAATAAGAATTACTGTTTAAGGGCGGACTGTTCAACACAAAAAGAATTGTCCTTTGACTACTTTTATCAAGCACTCAACCGCAAAACCACAAGGACCGTATCGATCCAAGACAATATACGAAGAAAGAAATAATGAGTAAGAACAGCAAAAGCCAGATAATTGTGAATCAGACTTGAAAGGATTAAATTTGGTATTCAGAAAGAACTGAAAGTGGTATTGATTTGCTGTTGGTCCACATCAATCATTCAATCATTCATTTTGCTCCCATTGTCAGTCAGGCAAGCTCATAATATGTTTGAAAAAAACAAAATTACAGTTAATTGTTAATAATGAGTACCTAATTTTTATATTTTTTGAATTGTGTAGTAACTTTGCAGAATGCTGCACAATAAAATTGGAATTTAGTTTTCTAAAAGGAAAATTTGAACGGAAAAGGAAACGTCTAGAGGAGATAAGAAATTGCTCAAGTGTTGTATCAGGTTTTTAAGACGCGAAACGTCGATCCGACAACGTCGTAAATAAAATAGACCGGCCCTATATCTATAATTTATCTGTTCCTTCTGCAAAGCAATATAACTGAACTATAGTCTTTATAAACGAAATACTCGACATAGCTCACATAAAACCGGGGCCAAATGAAAGCCATGAGACAATTTAGCGACCGTATCGGCCGATTCTCATAAATTAGATATAAATGGTTGCTCCGGGCCTGGCACTATGGGACTTACCCTGTCTAGTTCAAAACGTGTGTATTGGTGATTTATGAGAGCAGGCCCGTGCATACAAAATAACCCGACCCATGTATCTATTCAAACTACTTTAAAAATTTGATGGGAAAAAAGTAACAAAAGTACGTCATTATTTAATGACAAAAAGTGGATCTGACTCTGCTCTGAAATGACACTGTTTTAGAGAAGAATACAGTCACGAGTCACGGCACTAATATCCTTACAAAGATTATAATTCTCAAAGTTTTCAAATTTTAGCTATGTTTGCAAAGTTGAGTTACCGCTTGTTACAAATAAAATTCTGCAGAACACAATGTATGTATAAAATTATAATATTTTTGCCACAAAAGAGTTAATGATTATAAAGTAAGAGCAAATTTAAATTTAAATTAATTTTATTAACAAATTTTTCTACAAAATGTTTATGCAATTATTAGCTGTCTAACGACTAAAAGGTTTAGTAATTGAAAAAGTAATTGTGTACAGTTGCGGAATAAAAATTTCGGGCAGTATTGTCATTTTCAAAATGTAAACTCTAAAACAACCTTTACATTAATAACCTCTTGTCATGTTTATGTCATTTTGACTTAAAAAATTGTGATTTGTGGCAAAATAACGGGTAGGCAGCAGATCAAAGCGACGATTTAATCACACTAAGTTCAATAAATAAATTTCTTAAGACAGACAAATTGTTTAATTAACAATTTTAACAACAAAAAAAATAAGTTTAATTGTCAAATGTCAGTCATGATGACAGTAAAAGGTAGTTTACAGTAAACTTTTTAAAGTTAGAAAAAAATACTGCCCGAAATTTTAATTCCGCAACTGAACATGTCACCTGAGACACATATGTAGAATAAAAAAATTGGGACGGTTTTTTGCTTCCAAAATTTAGAAATTTGCGCTCTTTTACTTATAACAGGCACCTAATAGGATTAAAACTTATTACAATACAAAATTTTACTTAAGTTTTGATATTTTACGATAAAAAAGCTCTCATGCATTTATGCTTATGCGCTCTTACTCTCTCTTATTTGCTCTTATGCGCTCATGCTCTCTTATTATACTACGTATATGTTTTAAAGTTCGCACTCTTATTCGCCTGCCATCTTTTATTGCTTATTTGAATTGGAATTAGAGAAAAATTGCTGACTACCTGCCGGAAGTAGTGACTTTATGTCACTACGCCACCACGGCCCCGGCATGTAATTCAGCTCTAGTCTAATATATATTAGACTATATGAATATTCATATTAATTTTTTTTTTTAATTTTTGAGTTTCTATGAGGTTTTATGCACTTTTATTAGACTCTTTAAAGTGCATTTTCATCAATTTTTTTTTTCAATTTTTAGATTTTTAACAAAATTATGGGCAATTTTTGGTACCGGGAACGAATATCATCAGCTAATAACTTGAAAATTATTCTCGATAACTGTATCGTTAGAAAGTACTTTTAATTTCCTTTCATAGTAAGTAGTAATTGCGAAAATTGCCGATAAAGACAAAAATATTAATTTGATAATAACTTTTAGACTATCAAGAATTTTGGGGTTTTTTTCGACAGCAATCGTCTCCCCGGAACATTTTACATAGGTATAGTACAAAACATTTTCAATATACAGGGTGCACCAGAACTCGCGCCCAAGAGAAAAATGCCATTATAAGGTAATGTTATAATACTTTATCCGGAATTAACAAAATAAAAACGAATAAAAAATTTTGAATACCTATCCCCCCGTTTAAAAATGGTCATTTTGAACATGTCTCAGATTGTATTTAAAACGAATTTGCCCCACAATTTGGGTTATCTCCTCTAGTTTCACCGTAATCGGCGTTTAAAAATTGTCAAATTTTTTGTGAGATATTAAATTGGCATGAGGGCCAATCGATAAGTTTTTTAACGCTGATTACGATGATGTTGGGCTTTTTGCTCTAAATCTAATAGTTTCGCCGTAATCGCCGTTTAAAAAGTAAAAATTGTCAGGACAAAAACGTTTTTCTAAGGAACTATCAGACTTAACGCAAAAAGCTAATAAACAACAAAGTGGTCTTTAAATTATCTATTTAGTGGCGTAAACCTGAAGTCGCTGCCCGCAACAGTTGAGTAAAATATGTAATATGCAAAATTTGTTTAAATAGAAAGTAGGAGCAAATTAGAAAATAGATCTTCCAGAAACTACTTCAGACTTGAATTTTTCTCATATTATTTATTCACACTTCACTTCATTCAATTTTAAAATCGTATTATGTATGCACCTGGCTAGTTTGTTTATTTTGCGCCGTCGAGCAAAGTTGTAAGAATTCCTTGGTCCGGTTATCCCCGTCGCGTAAAGAAGCTTTTCTGACTTTGAGTTGCTGTAGGGAACCGTCGAAGCTTGTACTTTACACTCGAGTGGCTGAAATTGAATCCTAAAAAGTGTATCTTTCATCTTTCTTCGAAGCGTTAAGCTCGGAGAAAAATGAACAACATGGTAGGTAATTATTAGAGAACGTGTTGTAGAGCGGACAGGGATGTTAGCATATTATATCCCAACCTAATTCCGGGATATGCGATTTGATATATTAATCCTTCCACAAACAGTGAACGTGACGCAACGGAGCGAATATTCCGGCAGAGATACGGAGGATCCCCGACTCCGCTGAGTGCAGCACATCATGTGGATGGCAGTGAGTACACAGCGCTCCTCTGCCGAGGGCAACACATTTGACAAGATAGGGCTTTCCTACTACACACACGATTGAAATTTATATCGGATATCTCGATGTCAGATGCACGCTATTTTGATTTAATGTCGTTTCATGTAGAGACGAGGGCTTATTCCTGAATTACTCTCCAGCTTATTCGAGTCGTTACTCTGTTCTCTGAATATTCCAAGACTAGATTAGATAAATGAATTGCTTCTGCACATTGTTGCCGTTAGAGACCGAGCGAGCTCGTTTCGATAAGAAATTGATTCACATTTTCAACATCCGCTGTATTAAAACCGATACGACTTTTCCATTAATCCAAATTGAATATTTCGTTCTAAAAATAACAATTTTTAAAATCCGACACGGCCGTGGCAAGAAAATCACCAACACGCCCCCTTTTTTTCAAGTTTTAAGATGCATTACCATAATAACAGGAGCGAAAGAAATTTCAATGTATCGGAACGTGATTTCAGGCCATAGGCAATTGACAAGATGTATGAGGGTTGCTGTACAGTAGGTAGGCGCCGTTGTGGTAATTACCTGATATTTTTTAACTCAGGAATGCTAAAGTTAAATCTTTATTATAGCATTAATAATTTCCACAAAACACCAACAAAAAGAATTACAAAAAAATGTCTTATGTATTTTCTATCAAAAAATGCATTTGAATGTAATTGTAAAAACAAAAAAATATTTATTTTAAAAATCTTTAATAGTAGGTAGCCTTATCACTATAGAAGATGCGAAACTGGTAAGGCAAAAGCTAAGTTATTGTTTGGTGTAAAAATAAACGTGCCATGTTTTATTAAATACAGAATAAGAAAGAGAATGTAAGTAAAAGAAATTTTCGAAAATTCTGTTCTGGTAGCGTAGCCGTTATTAAAATGGCGGTTCATATTAATTTCAAGGCTGTCGCATGTAAATACAAGTAAGCCGAAAGTTTATTTAGTTGTTACTAAAATAAATATGTTTTGAATTTGCTTACACAAGGGGGTGACTTTTACCTACTTTTATTGTCTGCTATCATGAATTTTTATGATTATTTGACGTTCCCGACCTTCGCAGCAGGCGAAAATCTTTGAAATAAAATGACCATTAAAACTACCTATTTTGAGAAAATTTTATGGTTTTATGTTAAAACCTTCTTTATTCCAGGTGATTCTGAAGGGTCTAATAAGCTAATCTGCAACAGTGCCGCCGCAGGTTGTAAACAGGAGATTTTTTCTAAAAGCCATTCAAGTAATAATAAATCAAAAGTTTAGTTTGAAGTCTCATCCTTTGTTGGTAAAATTTGCATTTGATATTTTGTGACGTGCCTTGTCAAAGAAATTCAAAACTAATCTTATAAAACTTCTGATATATTAGCCTATGGGAAAATGTGAAAGGACAATTCGATTCGTGATCGGTAATTAGGACGATGGTTCCGATTTGCAGTTTCATAATCATTAGAATCGTAACGGATCGCCGAAGTTGTATTGCAGTCCAACCCACGTGATTACGAGCGATTTATCGACATATTTGATCGTCGAAGCTTCAGTTTTTTATCCGTTTAAAATATGACAGGATTTGGAATTGACAGTAGGCAATTCAATAGCTTTATAAAGAGTGTGTTCTGCTCGGGTAGCTGATTAATATGGACAGCATTTGCTGTAGGGGTAGAACTCTGTTATTATATTCACGTAAAATTATATCTAGCATGCATCGGAAACCCCAACATGTATACACAATTTCATAAATTTAAAGGCAACTTGCCTTTACAAGGACAATTCTTTGTTCCTGCCAGATCAGATTTAAGTAAAATTAATGTCTAAAGATTACAGTCAAAAAGTCACCTTTTATATAACACAAAAACGAATGTTACGTTTTAAGTTTGCATCAAAAGATGTGAAAAAAAATAAAATTTTGTTGCCTCTTGAAACGAGCATTTAGTGGTTTTATTCCTTTTTGCCGGAGAGCTTATTTGTCGTTTATGAGTTAATAAAACGTCGCTAAAACATGAAATGTGCATTTTTGCTAAGACCTAATGAACTAATTCATGTTTTTATTGAAGTGATGTATTTCATAAAGTTTATGATTTACGCTTTTAGGAGGGGTTGGGTTAGAGTGGGTCGTCCTAGTTCCATCTCTTTGTGAAAATGTTTTGCTGGCAATAAGGTTAGCGGTGGGTCAAAAGATTCCTCCTACCCTTTCCATCAAGCGCATACAATCTGCACGCGGAGCCATCACGGAGCTATTGTAAGAAAAAAATTGGAAAAAAACACAATAACTACAATACATATTCATTCAAACTGGTGGATTTCAATACGATATGACGCCAGTTATTCTTTATTGTGATCGTCCATCTTCGTCTATATTGTAACATCCTTTTAATCAACAAGGACAGCGTCGAGTGAGGGTCGATATCAAAGAAACGCTGCCTTTCAAAACCATCTGGTTTCTCGCCACCTTATTAAATTAAAAATACATTTAAAAAGTTGAGACTCGATTCAGGGCGTTCTTTGAAATGATATGGGGTTTCCATTTGAATGTATGTAATTAGGTTGGAAAAACGGACGACTCGTCGGGCTCTAAATAAAACTTTCAACAGTCCCTTTGAATAAATAGCATTAAGGTTTTTGGTCACGAATTTCACCGGCACGTTATGCAAACACACTAAATGTGATGTTTGTTTGATGTGTTCTTGTTTATTGAAAAAATAACGAAGCTAATTTTTTACGGCAGTTATTTTCAAACTTTTCGTAAATATTTACTCGCCAATCGTCGTCGACAATCAACGGCCATATTGCCACCAATTCACCGCAAACACCATATACGTAAAGATTAATTTTACGACGACGTTAATGCAATACCTATTCGTGCTTACACCTCCGACCATCCACAGACCACAGCTGTGAATTATTGCCTTCACCTCAACTAATATGCTTTTTGAAACGTAGCCCATTGTGGCAACTCATACTTCGCGGATGAATGCACCTAATCAGGAGTCCAATATCAGCTCAGTTTGGCCATGACTCATTTCTTCTTCAGATTCGTACAGAATGCTTTTGAAGCATGACTGAGCGTAATTTGCTTCGAGCCCCTCAATACCCTACGTGCATAATTATTCAATTTTTATTTCAATCAACTGGGAATATCAAAACCACACCGAATTCAACACAAACACTTTATTTAAATAGTCTTCGATATTTAAACAGCTTCGTCAAAAAGGGGTCCTTCTTAACATCAAAACGAGTTGTATTATTTATTATACCATCACGTTGTAGTGTGTAGGAAAAACATCTCACAAGATAGTCTTAATTATGATTATTAATAGTTGTTTAAATTGGAAAATTATTTTTTTAAACACGCATATTTTAGCTTTTGAACAATTAATTCCACAAAATAACTTTAGAATGTTAAGTTAAAAACATGTCCGATTCGTTATAACGAGTGTTATTAAATATCGAATATGCTCGAATTTGATCGGTTTCATGGCTTTCAAGTTATCGGTTTATGAGTATGCATAATAACTTCGCTTTTATTCAAGTTTTACAGACTGCAGCATTGCCTCAGGTGACCATACACAAAAGTTTATTAACAAAAGTGTCCTCCTATAATTCGAAATACAGCTCAGTAAATTCTCTATCAAATGAATGCGGACTGAATTCACAAAACAATGCAATTATTGGTATTCTGTATTTACATCTGAAGAGATATAACTGTCATTCCAATAACAAGCTTTCTATCAAAAAAACATAACATCAAAAAGCAGGAGAAATATATGTACTTGTTTTTGAAATAAATTAACTATGTATAAGTAGAAATTTGTATTTTACATTTTCAATCATTTTGTCACTACATCTAATTATTTTAAAATGTTTGGTGAGGGAGGACCTGTTTACTTATGTAAAAGCCACCTTTTACAACTTATATAGCTGTTATTACAATTGATTTTGTGTCATTTGCTGTATTGTATGATTGTTGATATTTTACATATTTTATGGTTGCCTACAAGTCCATACTTTGCAAATGAAAATGTAATAATAAATGACATTAACTTCTGCCCTTACATAAGATAAACTTACTGCCACAGAGAATTTTTAAGAAAAGTGTACTTTAAAGAAATTTAAGAATAGGCCTCAAAAGTGTCCTGTAATATTAACAAAAACTTGAGAAACTTCTTAGGGCGCAGTAAAATACTCGCCTTCCTGCTATTTAATATTAATACCAGTGGTTACTTTGCAAATACCCATTTAGAAAAAAGCTCCTGAAGCTAGTAGTGTCAGGTTTAGGCAACAGTTGGGCAAATAAAGCAGCTTTCAGGCTAATATCCGATTACGCAAGCCCGTAAACCTAGACTGCATTCTGTCGAGCCGGAAAACGATATAGCTTTGCTGTTACCATAAAACGCGGAAAAAACAGCCATAATACAGTAATAAAAGAGCCCGACAGCGCGTTAATGGAGGTCGCGGCGCAATAATCGAGTATGCCTTGGACGGAAGAGACATGCAGCAATTGTCCTTGCGGAAATGTCGCTGGCCGGAGTGTTCCGGCGAACGAGTTGCACGCACGTCGTCCTAAAGATTACGCTACGTGTCAAATTGCCCGTGAATATCCATCCAATCATAATTATTTAAATAGTGATGATAGTCACGCGACATATTCCACACACCGGGTGGCCCAAACAATGCAATTATAAACTCATTTTGTCGCTTTCATGGCGGACACAGTGGCCGAGTCATCTTCTGGACGGATTTCTTCTTCGATCAAACACTCGAAACGGCTTTAGGGAAGAGATATTTACTTTTTACTATAAACAGTGCGACCTTATCGCCTGATGGGACCAGCACGTACTTTGTAGACCACCAGCGGGTAAATATCGCCATTATCTAACTGGGGGTGCGTTTATTTACTTACCGAACGAAATTTCAGACGACCACCCAGTTATCTACAGACAACCCTGAATCTCGGATGGATTCGTCAATATGTCATGAGTCATTAATTGCTTGTACAAGACTGTTTACCGCCAAGGCGAAGAGGGTGCTTATCTTACTATCGAATTCCATAAAATATGAAAAGAAACATAATGCATCTTGATGAGTCCTAGTCCCCTCACTAATGGAATACGATGAAACGGATAAAATTGAAGTTGGAAGAAAAAGAGATAAACATGTAGAAAGAATTCCTAATCAAATTCTAAAATGTTGAATCTTGAAAGAATAATACAATAATACAGTAAATTTTTTTTATCCAATATTCAATAGAAATATGTTGTTTTACTTGTTAGTTTTTGTTAAGTAAACTGAGCAATAACTAGACTGTTTGATACAATCCACGTTGCCATTAGCACCGTGGGTTATTACCATCCATAACCCATTGCAGGATGAAATAAAATTCGTGAAAATGAATTTCAGGAATCTCTCTGGACTCAACGACTTGCCAACCAGAAGCTGCATGTTCATGATCACTTGTACTTGAGTAGACCACCGAATTCTCATTTTCTAACCTGGCAAATCAGTGGAAAATTTGTTTATTCTTCGACACTGTCAAAATTGTGTAAGGAAGTTTTGACAACTGTTTGGCACTTCTCAATATGAAACGTCGGATTATTTTTAACAGATTTAATAGATAAAAATCCGGGAATATTGGATAATAGTTATTTATTCGACGAGTTTGAGTGTAAATCGGACTTTTTATTTGACCGAGTGGATTTTTAAACCACGAGTGGTTTACCATCCACGAGGTGGAATAAAGCGTCCGATTTACACTCAAACGAGTGAAATACAACATTTTATTCTTCGAATTAGAGTCAACAAGGCTTAAACTTGCTTTAAATCTGTTAAAAATAATTTGACGTTTTGTATTTAGAAATGCCAAACAGTTGTCAAAACTTCCTTACACGGGAGAAAAACCATAAATTTTGACAGTGTCGAAGAATAAAACGTTGTATGGCATACGTGGGTTATTAGATATTAGCTACTCGATGTAATGACCTACTCGGGCAAGCCCTCGTAGGTTACACATACCTCTGGTAGGTAATATCTAACATAACCCACTTATACCATAAATAACTATAACTTATACTATGTTAAAACACAATTTTAAATTTCAAAAATCACATAAACGACTTAATTTCTTTTTTTAGTAAGTCAATATTGTAGAAAAGAAACAAACACAAAAATATGTACATACAATCATACATATACAGGGTCGCTAAAAAGTATGGGTACAGCTAAATATTTTCAGAACAGTTTAAAACAGAGCACGCTGGAATTTAGGAAACAGTTTACTTAATTTTTGTTTAAAGTTCAGGAGGCAAAGAGCTAACGATAGATTAAGACAAAGATTGTTATAAATATTATTGCTAAAAATTAGTTTTATCCGTTAATAAATTATTATTCATTATTTCTCATTTTTTGTATGAGTATCTACTTACATATTACAATTTTTTAAAGAATAACAGTTGTTTTTAAATACATTTTTACGACACTGTTTTATAGTTTTTATGTTTAGTATTAAAATCCAGTCATTTTTAACAAAGTCAGTTTGCTACCAGATTTAAAACAAGCTCTAATTATTGATTATAGTAATAAATAATTTATTAAGGTTGTAAGAAAACATTGTGTTCTACTTGTGAGAAAAGCTCGGCCGACGCCTCGTGTACAATTGAAACACCCGCACTATCTGGTGTAATAAAACAAATAAAAACAGTTATTTTAATATCAAAGGTTTTCAAGCTCATTTTATAAATAATCTCTAATGATTAACGGACAAAACTGTTTATAAGAACTTCTCGAGGTATAAGATTTACTTCTACGAGATGCTTGTATTGTGAAGCTTTGTAAGACAATAAAGCGTCTGATTTATATCTTGCAGTGTTTGTATTTTTATTTTATGAAAAAATGCTGAAAATGCAGAAGACATGAAATTTCAAAGCTAGAAATTATAGAGATAAATTGAAAAAATATTTGGTTCATATTTGCAGATGTATAAAATTGAAATATTTTATAAGCACGATCAAGTTTGATTAAATGTGTTTGGCGCTTGAACTTATTCCGGGAGTGCTAAAATTCCCCTTTAATTTACAAAATGTTATTTTCTCATCAGACGGCGTCTCGATATATTTACATCTAAAACGAGTGGAGCGAAGTCATAATCAACAAACTTATCGTATAAAATGTAGACGTCAGAAATGTTTCCCCTCTTATAAAACTAGCGAGCCTCGTTCTACACTCTCAAGCACGTTTCGTCGAGTCCATCCCGAAATGCATTATTACTGCGGATATTTCGACCCTCTTGCTCCATCGCACTGACAAATGTTTACACAGTTACGACCTAAGGGCCCGCAAACAGCCCACAAATATCACGATTCGGATTTTCCATTTTCTTTTAATTATTCCCAATCTTCTTTCATAGCAATCCCCGAAATATCCTAATCTAAAATTGTGATTTATTCGTTCGTTCACGGCTGGTTTGATTAAGCAGCGGCTCTCACGAGATTGTTAAATGCCATTATCACGAATAGCTGCTTCTGTGAAAAACCGAATCAAATCCTTGCATGTATTCCCGCCTTATCTACCATGTCCGTGCTACCCCATTTAATGGTTTCAACGATAGTAATATATAACTTTTCAACTACATCGTATCTCCAAACTTTCCGACCAATAAGCCGGAATAACGCGAGCATTATGTTGCCTTGCGATGTAGTCAATAACATCACGAAATTGCATTCTAGAATTTCTGCTGCTGTTACAGTTTGGCTTAATCAAACCTATTTGATTGATCCATTTCGGTTTTTACATAACTCCATCATGTGTTGCTATTGTGACGAAAAAAATGCTTTCAATATAATTTGCCATTCGAATTCTGGCGGCGTAAGGCCGCGTTAGTCAGTGTGAAGATAAAATACACGAAATAAATTCAGTTTACGATCTCCTGTTGGTATCCGCCGACGGTCACAGTCTTTTCCATTCTATGCCATACAAGGTTCAGATGTAATCGCACGTTTCGACCCCTGGTGCCTCAGGCATACCATCCCACATTTGTGCAGACAGACGAACAATCATCAGGAGCCACGTGACGGCGACGCATTAATTCTTATGTATTGTGTCTCTTCTTCCACTTTTATTATGCTCATTCATTCACACCACTAACCCGAAATTAAAAAAGAAATCAATTTTCAACATCCTTCCACCGTATTAAATTTAATAACACAATACTGCATTTCTATTCACTTGAACACCTTTCTATGGAATTATTATAATTTTATTCCAATTATGATCGTTAACAGCGCTCTTGATGGTTGTTTTCAATTCGCTCCACATTATTGCAGGTCCATATATCTTTACTTTAAACACATAAATTATACACATTTTGAATATTAATAATAAAAGTTAGCATGAAATTAGAAAAATGCTAATAGCCACAGCGTCGAAGAGCATAGATTTTACCTGGCTGTCATCAAAATAACATGCTTTCCAGAAATGTAATCTAGTATGGAATTTTATTATGCTAAAGAAAAACGCACAAATCTCAAAATATTTTTTTCTGTCGCTATAAAAGAATGTTAAATGTTATACATATTTGCATAAACGCTTTATTGAAGGTTCGAAGAACTAAAGAAAAACGCAATGGAGAGTCTGATGTGGTTGAGGTATTCGTAAACATCCATATTTGCTTATGATAATCATTGACGAAAGCGAAATTATTTACTGTACTTTTTCTGAAGTTGGTGAGTTTGTTTAAGCACCAGCTGCTTCTTACATTCCGCCTTGAGGAAAAATAAACATTCTCTCCTCCCGTAGGTCGTGATTTAAAACCCTGTACAAATCCCACACCCGTTCCCCTATCAAAACCAAATCCCATTAAAATTTCAAAGAAACAAACGTGATCTTCGACCGAGGTAAATCAAATGGGTTTTGATTGGATATGCACTTTTCGAAGAGCCAGATTTATGCTCTTTGAACTCGAAAACGAAGAGTAGACGTCAGTGCATGGTACATGGTGTTAAAACGGGCAAATTTCAATTTCAACGCAAACTGACTGTTCCGGATAACACAGTCGATGGAAATGATTTATAACAGCCATCGCTGCGTGCTAATCTCTTCCTGAGTTTCATCCAGCATGAAAACCCATCAAGACCCCACGTCCATACGTGGTTACAATACCAACACGAAACAAAAAAGTAATATACAAAAGCGAAAGGATGACGGTGCTGCATCTAAACAGGAACAATGGTGCATAACTACAGAGATCGATCGGGTAGATAACACGTTGTGGTTCACATTGTTGTGGCTTTCAGGGGAACGCTTCCTGAAATTCACCGTAAATATCTCATTAATTTGTTCAATATCGGAGATTATTACTGGCGGAGATGGTCAAGTTTGGAGCGAATTATTTGTGGGTCTAATTTACTTCCATTTAAACCTGGAATATTGGCAGTAATAAACTATTTGTACTGATTCAGCGGTACTGCAAAACTTATAGAATAAAATTTAAATTTAAACAATATTGTTTGTATTGTTTTCGTTGTTTATAAAAAAGTGCACAAAATATCTTATACAATATGGTATATAAACAGTAGTATATGTTCTGTCTTTAGATGAAATACTTGAAAAAAATAGGCAGTTTTACAAATCATACATATTTTTATTTGTTACAGAGAACGATTACGAGTACGTTTAACAACTACTAATAACTGTAACAGTTGTTTTTGGTCATTTTAGGTAGTTTTTAAAAAGCGACTGAACACTGAATATTATTTATTAACGATGCAGCAAAATTTAGTGCGCTTACATGAAAGACGCTTGCCGGAGTGATTTAAGCGAGTCGCATGTGAAAACAGATTTACAGAGGAAGCCTTGTCTGATCGTGATTTTCTGTTTTATTTCAAGATACCTTTGGCTTTTACGCAATTACCGACCGAGTCTCTTGATTAAAGTTTGTTTTCCATTAAAATTACAATAGGGCAATCACTGTCTATGTTATATTTACATTCATCATGCACGGAAAAATTTGATATTTTATTCGATACAGATGGAATAATGCTCCGTGTTTTGAATAGATAACCATTGTGTTCAATTTATTCCGATAAAAAGAACGCAGTGCTTTGTTATGTTCCTCACAAATAGTAATGTTAAATTTGTTTGTCATGCTTTTTATGAATGTTACAAAAGGCATGCAGTGTAAAAATTATTTTTAATCGAGCGATGAAATATTTCAATTCAATATTTTCACAACGATAATTGAAATTTTACACGTAGGTGGAAATTTATCAATGTCCATAAAGATAGACAACGCAGAGTTCACAAAAATATTAATTGAGTCAATTTTTCATGATTTAATTAAATACTCCCTGTTTGGTTTTTTCCATTTCTGTTCACGTTCAGGACTAATAAAACTACTAAAGATGTCGATCCCTCTAGAATTCAAATGAAAGACAGGGGCGAACACACTCTCGACCTAACGAAATAAACGCGTGTCGTACACGTGATTTGAGGGTAGGTTTCCCTCAATTGCCCAAGGATATAATACTTCTTTCACCAATTCTTTGATGAATAATTCAAATTTATGAATTACTAAAAATATTTGTGCTAAACTTGAGTATTTTGTAATTAATTAAGTGGATTTGCAAGTGCTGCGCTCACAATCAATGGAAACAATATATTACAGCATTACCGCTTAGTAAATTCCTTGAGATGAAGCTTAGGGTAAGCATGCGAGTATCAAGTCTGTATGCTTATTCTGGCGTATACCAATGCGAAAGATTAGAGCTAAACGTTCTCTATAAAACAATAAATTATTTGTCGAATGTTGCGTGTCTGGAATGCAGCGCTCGTTGATAGCCCAAATTGACAAGAAGTCGGGACTAGTTAACAAGAATGATGCACGAAAATGGAATAAAACAAATAATTTCCTTAGAAATCATTCCATCATCTTGATATAAGACTGCCAGTCTCAAACCGTTAGTTTTTACAGGCACACAATGGCTTCTATTTTGTAAGTGCTATATCCTACCACAATAAAACTAATACGGCGTGCAGGTTCTGAATTGCACAAAGCCGGTTCGTTTAAGTTCAAGCATTCGTCGCCTCGTCTGTTGAATTAAATTATTTATTATACTTTTCCCACTTTCGGCTTTTAGAGCTTTATGTGTAGAAGCAAACGCGCTGGCTTTGATCTTTATTATCGTACCTGTAAATAGTGAGATTTAATGTTTGTTCAGTTCGAGCTTGAAAATGCAAACGACATACAAACGCGTAAAAATTTACGCTTAAACTTTCATAATTGCGCATTTTATGGAAGCTCAGTCCACGGTTTACGAGCACCGGCGATTTGTCGTATTATTTTATCATTAAAATGCTTGCGTACGAAGGGAACTTTGAACTGGAGTGAATTGTTTTCATGCTTGGGGATTGTTAAAAGCGGCAGGAAAAAATCGTATTCAGGTGATTTTCAGTTTCAGACAGTTATCTTCAATTTACGATTATTACTTTTCGTATCATTTAAAGCACTCACGAGTCGACCCAACTTCTGTCATTAATTTTTAGTTCAGTTCCACTTTTCTCTCTAATGTGTGCTGAGTGTGTTATCTATGTTATTAATGTAGTTATATACTCGACGTGCTACAGCTTTTTCGAATTACAGAAGTTACCAGTGTCTTGATTTATCCTCAATTAATGAACCTTCACAAAATTTAGTTTATATGCAAATACAATACTTTAATTATATCTGGTCACTATAAAAATTCATGTGATCATAACATTCCTAGTTTAGATTGAATTTTGAAAGTACTAGCTGTGTCCGCTCTTTAAAGCTTTTAGTCGAAACAGTTGATTTCATTCAAAATAAAATATAAACTAGAAAGATTAAATTTTCAAATTTAAATGTGATGAAATAAATCGAATCACTCCTGATTAATTTAGAATATAAATTGTTATTATTTAAATTTTCAAATTAAAATTTTAAACCATGAATTGCTTTATTCGAAATTGGTAAATTAATATTGATTATTTCTATATTCCATGAATGAAAATCAAGCAGAAGACCGACTTTACAGCCATATGAACATTGAATACCACACATGCGTAATGTATAACAGGATTATTTTGCCTTTATAAACCTCTTCCGAGAATTCAAAAGCATGGAAATATATAGGACGTGATCAAAGCGGCGATAATTTAGTCAGGTCAAGAGTAACAATTTTAGCTGTCATACAGTGGCGGCTCGTGGGTTGATTTTATAAAAGCTATTCCTTGAAAAGTATATTCTCAGAATTTTTAATACTCTCCAAAACCGTTACGTTTCTCTTCGTGTACCTACTCCAATAAACGGTTGAAAATATCCGCGTTTTTCCATTAATTTAACTGACTTTAAACCGACTAATTAGGTTTAAAAAAAGAAAACTAAAACACTGTAAGACGGTAATTGCTCCGGTTTCAATAACCGCAAGCTTTAGAACTTGTAGGTTGTGATTAACCTTTTAACCATTACAATTTTTTGATAATTTGGTCAAAAAAGTCTATAACCTATAAAAATTCGTAAGCTGTTTCCTGAAGCGTTTGATCTACACTTTGGGACAATTCCGCGATTGTAAGAATCGCGTAAATTGGGTGAGGTGGTAGAATCAATTAATCCAGTGATCGATTAATCGCTTAATGGATTGGTTCCTGCAGCTCACAAATCATGGTGTGGCCGATTCGAATGGCCCAGAACCATGTGCAAAAAAACTCTCAATTGCAAACGTTTCGCTGCGATGAATCTTCGTATCACGTGACTTCAATTAACGCGGTTCCGGGCCCCGGAGCTGCGCCTGAAGCCGTCTCTTTTGTGGAACGAATCTCGTCAAGACGAGACCCATTCATATCAGTATCTGCACCGACGTATCAAAATGTTGTATTCATGCCATTGTCACGGATATCTGCGATCTGCGATGGTGCCTCGCCTGCTGCGACCCGGAGCACCGTAATTATGCCGATACTACAACAGCTAATGGCCGGCGTGCATTATCGAATATTGACGACGCTTTGTTTCGCTATACATAAATTATGAGCCACAGGAAACTACCCTTTAATCCATGCATGACGCGGGATTTTTTTAACGGAGCGTTAATTAAACCCCGCACAGGTAAAGTTGGAGCAAGGAACGGAAAGCTTTTGCTTGGGTTTACTTAAATGGGATCATTAATTTCACCAGAGCCTATCTGAAAATACCTATTAGGCTAACAAGGTCAGAACTACATGCTTCGTAGGTAAACTAATTATATTTAATTGCGTGGCTCCATAATTGACGATTTTTTAATCATAATTCGTGATATTGAACAAGAGGCTTTTAAATCAGCGAAACTGGGCTCACAAATTAGACGCTATTAAAATGAATTGCCAAATAATTACTGTTATTAGCTTATATAATTTTTTTTGTTTTTATAATAGGTATCTATACTATTTAAATGTCTAAAATTTGTTGTCATAAAAACATAGTAAAATTAAGTAAGAATTATCAATTTTGTACCAGTTTTTATATATTTTATTGTGATTGTGATTAAAGTGTTTTACAATTTATTGCGCAAAAGCATGTGATTTAAAGATCTTCGTATAATTTTGATTCGAATATTACAGCTCACAACAATGTGAGTTAGTTTACGTCATTTTCCGCTTAGAGATTCATGAAATTCAAAATTGCGTCAAATTCCACACCATTTAAATTTATAATTTCTTTAAAAATTATTCAAATTAATTATAATGTTAGATGCAGTTATAATGTTCCGTTGCTCGAGGGGACGGCAACCCCTCGTTATGGAAACCTTGCAAATCGTCCAACAGACTCCTCATATTCATGCAAGTTCGAGTTTCATCTAATTATCGTGACTTCCTGTTCACATCTTTGACAGAATTTGCATCCAAATAACCTTACACGAAATTTAAAAAGCTTCACAAATGTCATCGGAACAATCATTCAAATGAATTCCGCGTTATAAATAAAACATAAAATTAAATCGGGCCATGTGAAATGCTGAAAGCCCTCGTTTATACAAACTTTGTCCATTCTTGTCAAATAAGTATGTAAATGAACATTTCCCGGATATAATAATCAGAGCAGGGACTAAGTTATGCAAGTTGGAAACACCGGAAGCGCTTATTTAAGACTAACTGCGATTTGGAATGCCACAGTTAATTCTAAGAATTTACGGCAAATTTTAAGGCTTTGTCTGGATTTATAAGTAAATTTAAATTAATGAGCTTTTTGTGTTTACTTTGACCGGAGGAGTGAAAGAGCGCTGCTGATTATAAAATATTATTCTTTTAGAGGCTTAACGGATGCTGAATTCAGCTGTATTAAAATGTAGTCGGGGCTTCTTTAGATTAAACTCTGAAGAACTATTATCATTTGTTGTCGCTTATCTCGAAAAATTCAAAGAGAGAGCTTTTGAAAATAATTAAGTAAGAAAACTGTTTGAATTAAAATGGTTGAAAAAATTACTGGAACCGATTCATGAAGTCTTTCTGTGTCTAGTATTGTGTTGTCAAAATTAAAGTTTAAAAGTTTAAAAGACATGCGTTTGTGTGTCTTTCATATCCGCTTGGTACAAATTGCTCATTATCCCAGACAAAGAGTGAGGAACAATGAGTGGCATACAAAAGAAACTTTTTAATAGCATCGGAATTATTGCCGTAAATGTGTGACCACCGAAAGGAGTGAAGGAAGAGGAGCGTGAAACGAGGACCGCGATACAAGGAATGTCCCTAATAGATGTTTCCGTTCTTTGGGAAGCTCAAACGCTCGAGTGGCGCGACTTCAAAGCTCGAAGGACAATTACCGGCGATGATTAATTCGAGTCAGCAGTCTGTCGGTGAGCGAGCACTAGACTAGGAGTGGGTTTGGCAGGTCGGCAGCAATGCTAGTTTGAAGACGTCGTGCTCGAGTTTGAGCCTATTGTCCTAGCAAGTGATATGAATGGTTCTCTGATGACCTAACAATGCGTCGCCCTTACTCCGGCTCTGACGTCAGTCGTTATTGTTCAGCGGTGCTTCAGCACTTCCAGATATGCATATCTGCGATGCTGGTGAAGGGCTATAAAGGGGTTACCTGGTTTTAAATCGTAATGTTAATTTCTGTTACCGCCGCAAAGTGTACTTAAGTCAGTAAACAACGTCGACAATTTATGGAAGAGTTATAAAAAGCCGTCGATATAACGTCGAGCGGCATTGTTTGCATTGTTGATTAGTAAATTGGAAAGTGCTGTTTCTAAAAGATATTGGTGTGAATTGTTTGCAGTTGGGTAACGTTCGATGGAGTGTCGGCAAATGCTGCCTGCATACATGGGGGTCCTCTAATCGAACAGCAAATACCAGGAACGACGACCCGCACGCAGTGCTGAAAGAGGACGAGTTAATGACTTACATTGAACCTTTAGAAAAACAATGATTTTTTTCCAAAATTTATTGTTCTTTGCAGGCGACGAACTGGGTTAACAGGACATTCTTTCTACACTGCCTTATTTCAAGCACACTATTGCCTGCATTCAAAATATGTAGTAGGTATAGATAGGTACAAGGTGCCCATTTTATTTGTTCCCGCCTGAAAGAGCAAAAATAGGCAACATATTATACATTTCATAAACTACTTTGTGTAAAATATTAACTATTTTATAGCATTAAGACAACTAGAGTTTTAAACTATAAAGGTCGTGTTGTCTTCATGATTTGCAACACTAAGATTGAATCAGACATTTTACTAAATTCAGAAATTATTATGAAAAAGTATGTCAAAATAATGTCAAAATTAACAAAAAATATGCATCATTGTATTTTACAGACTCATAAGTTATGTTACTATTGTCGACGTACTTTATACAGGGTGCCCATTTTAACTGTTCCCGCTCAAAATTTCATAAATAGGTAACCATTTAACTTTTCATATGAGGCTTTGTGTTAAAATATTATACAGGGTGTTTCACACAACTTTACGAGGCTTGCGCCTAATGTACACACCCCATTATACAAAAGTCACAATTTTTGTAAACCCATGACAGTAGTTGTCAAACTAATCACTGTTTCATTAATAGTCATAAACTACAATTTTTCAGAAACAATTATTATTTGTTCTATCAAGAGACGACATGAATATGATTCTAGTTTATCTATATCTTATTTTATATCACTAACTAACTAAACACGTTGTAATTTTTGAAAGGGTGTCAAACTAGAGAACATTATCCAATTTTTCAAAATTTGTAATCGAGTTCGTATCGGAATATGTATTAATGATTGCATCTTACAGGCGCACGCCTCGTAACATTATGTGAAACACCTTGTATACTACAATTTGCGATGTTAATGAGCTTTTAAATTGCATTATCTAAAAATAATATCTGTTTCAAAGCACACATTAAATTCTCAACTACATTATAAAATTAAATTAAATTCGATTAAGCTGCATATCTATTAATCTATTTCCGTAACAATACCGTTCTTTTTTAACGTTCCCATCGCCCATTGAGTCATATCTCATTCATGAAATTCTGGTGTGCCACTATGACTTCATCAATTTAATTAGAATAATCGCTGAAATGGCATACAAAATTATGTGAACAGCTTTTTCTTTTAGCCATTTCCGGCAATTTGACGTTGATGGCGGTGTCACATTTATTGTAAAAACTGCCTCTATTTGGTATCGAGTAAACTTTTCTGCAGTAATTCTAGACGGGGTGCAGTGTTTCAGCCGCGTTAATAATTTCCGGAACAAACGGTGCAATTGACACACACACATTTAGAGCATTGCAGGCCCCATGTAGTTGAATAGAACAACAATAACAGATAATGGACCATTTGTCCTGCTTTAGGGGCCCTGTAATTAATTTATGCCTTGGGGGCGCAACGGTAACTGCTGCTATTATCTTTGGAAATTTCGATAAAACGTTACTTTTTTTATTAACGTTATAATAATAAATTCGATAAGGTTTTGGCTTTAAATACTTCGTTTACATGGTGGCTTCGATAACGCTGCTAGCAGGCCAATAACCCGGCGTTTATATAGATAGGTAGACACAATGTTTAACGCAGAAAAGTTTTTATACCGCTTGTTACTTTGTTAGTGTGCCGATTGATGTGTCATTTCATTTGATTAAAGAGCCGAGAGTGACATGGTTCATGTAGTTTTTAGCTTGATAGATTGGAGGGAACTGAAACTCGCTATTTGTAATATGTAATCAGTGTTCCGTACGCTAGATGGACCCTTTGATATTTAATGTGACCCCAGTGAGGATAGCCCTTTATCGAAGCTTACGGAATTAAGTTCGTTATACTTCCGCTTTTTAGCAAAATAGACAGAAGCGGTCACACCCACGGAACAATTCTTACCAAAATGCAAAAAAATAATGTCTTTTTTGTGTTATTCAATGACTACTTTTATTTGTTGAGAAAAAAGAAAACACAAACTGATATTGTTATAAAATCTATCTCTTATAATATTAGTTGATTTGCCTTGAACCAAGTTATTGCAGTCCCGGCTCTGACTATACTACAAGATTTATCCGATATGTGAAGATAAGTATCTGCTGTTCAATAATAATCAATATCTACATTTTTGTAACCTTTCAAGCAATTACAGTAAGAAGGTATAAAATAGACTTTCTATTTTGAAATACGTTTGTTGCAAAAGTTTAAATAAATAATAAAAGGATAACGTAAAACAACAATAATTTAATTATTTATTATTATTGTTAATTAATTAATTATTAATGTAATAATGTATGTGTAGCAAAATTTAAATGAATAAGGGTTGGAAACTATGCATTATGTAATATCTAATATGTAAATGTATCAATTTAATATATGCATAAAATTTAGTCTTCCGGGAAAATTAGAACTCTTTTTTTTGTCTTATAAATTATGATTATATTTTGTAATAAATTGAAAATCTTTTTTTTTTATTTAAACGGGAATTACCAAGTCAATTTTTTTGTGAAAAAAATGCGAACAGCTTATTTTAGGCCACTTTTATTTTACTTGTTCTTGTTTAGTTTCGCTAAATATATAGTTGTCTTTTATGCTGTCAGAATTTCTACTTTTATGGATTTTGTGTTCTCTTCTAGTATACACTTTGAAAGCGTTATTGATGAAGTGCTTCTGATAGAAATAGACAACGAGTAGGTAAGTGTAATGTTGCAAAAATGAACTTGAAAAAGTTATTACGTAGAGGATAAAGATATATATTATGTATAAATAGGTATTGGCAATAAATTTGTGTAATTTATTTGAAATGAGCTTGAAATTGAGACAAGATCTTCAGTTGCTCTTTTAATGACTTTTGTTTTACACTTTACCAAGACTTTTAGCGGTACTGAATTTATTTTATATTCGTCTCCAAATTTTCAAAAGCACCATTAAAATGTTCAATAATGAATTTGCTAAGGCTTTTTATAGGTATTTAAAAGATTCTTTAGAAATAACGTTTTCTTTATTTTAAGTTTATACTTGCTGTAACAAATCGGAAGCCCAAATAAATGATAAATGTAAGGTAAGCGGATTTGTGCCTATTGTAATGTCAATAATACCGCAACTCCAGATTTTTTGCGTAAACTCAATTTGCGAAAACACAGTGCACAGTTATTAATTTGAAAGAAAATTAAGCCTGTTGAAACAATAGACGGAATAATTTGGTTTGAAAATTCAGCAGCGAAGTCGGTCGCTCGCTCAACAAAGCAGAAGCACATTAAAAACAATGCCGGTAAAAGCCGTAGCTCGTGATCGCCTGTATAAATCAGCAGCGGGTTCGAGCGACGAACCGGGCCTACAACAATATTTCCTGTTTCCAGACGCGATAATTTAAAGGAGCTTAGTTTTTGTTTGGATCATTTCGTGGATCTTCAGATCGTCTAACGAAGCGAACTATCGTTCCGAGATGACATCTGCCTGCGGTAGGGCCCTTCTGCAGCCCACTGAAAGACATTGTTATTACTACAGACGCGGTGCACTAGATAGCGGAACGGCGACGGACGATTCTGGCCCTTAAGCCGCCAGGACTTACAATGTATGGAACAGTAAAAAAGAATAGCAAGTTTTATAGCTGTATGATATTCGATATTGCGTCCTTATGTGTTTTTGTTATGGTTTCGGCCGGTTCTCGATTACAATTCCCTGGATATTGGATTGTTTCGTTGTTAGTTTTTAGGTTGTGGAGTTCGGTTGCCTACTCCCGACAACTTCTTCTCTTCGGTAAATTGGGGACCATAACTTTTGAAATAACAAATGCGTCGTTGCGCCAACCAACAATAAATTGTTTCCAACATTTTTCTAACCGTATTTTTACGCTTCAGCTGAAAGAGGAAATTTATTGGGTTCCCGAAACGAAAGGTAAATTGCCAAGGTCTTATTTTTTAGTCGACCGCACCACCTCAGATTTTATTTCAGGTTTTTTTATTAACAATTAAAAGGTATCATAAATTAAGGCCGGTTCATTTATCATACCTTTCTTTGTCAGAGAGGCAGTCGAGATATCCTATCAGTATCATTCGTCCCACACAGGCGTATTTTTCATGAAACCCTGCTCGAAATCGGTGTCATTTATGCTAAATGAGGCTATCATGAAAGTGAACTATTACGCTATCTAACATTCACATTTCACATAATTGTGCTGCTAGTTATTTACCTATCAAGCGAGTAAAGTATTTCTTTCCAAAACCATAAATTTAAATCCCATTCTTCTTTTGTTCATTTTGATAAACTATTGTTGAAATAAACAAAATTTCTGAATTTTGTCCTTTATTATTTTACCATTAATCAAGACACTGTAATTTTGTGCTCTGTTGAATTCACCGGAAGCAACCTTAACTTTTAATTCTAAGTAAAACATTCTACACCTGT
The DNA here is from genome assembly GCF_015345945.1 of Tribolium madens. Lineage (NCBI taxonomy): Eukaryota > Metazoa > Arthropoda > Insecta > Coleoptera > Tenebrionidae > Tribolium > Tribolium madens. Next base: position 6,912,297 of record NW_025401063.1, read on the forward strand.
TTGACAATGTTCCAATTATAATAAAATTAGAAACGCAACGACGTCATTTTTAATATTTTGACTGCTTGATGTTATACAGGGTGCGAAAAAAATATCTCATGATTAATTTTAATAAAAACTATTACAACTTTTGATCACCTTTTAGGAAAAAAGTATTTTTTGTGTATGTATTATTACCCAAACCAGCAGATTGTCAAAGTAATACAAACATATTTAGATGTTTTTTTAAATAAGACTAATAAATGAATTTATTTGGTACAAGTAGATAATAATGTATTCAAAATGCAACAACAAAAATTTAGTATGTATTTATTACACTGAAAAAAAAATGGAAACTAGAACATAAATAGGTTTTTTTTTATTTTTCATATTACCTAATTTAAAGAATTACTAAAATATAAAGAAAATAAAAGACTATCGATCCACTGTTACTTGTAGCATTTCTTCTGATTTTTTTATTGACAATAAAAATGATAAAATAAATTAACAAAATGATTATTATCAGTGTTTATTGCTGTAGTTTAAAAGTTGCTTGCAAAAAATTGTATGCTTGTGTTATCTACCTCCGATTAAAATGTAATAGATAAAGAAAACTGTTACAAATAAAGATTGCCGTGCCATCTGTCTGTGAGTAGCTTACTCTAAATTTTAAAAACCTGTTACAAAACTGTAATAAAACAAACAAAATATTGTTCATGTAAATACAAACTAGTATACATATAAGAGGTATTATTTTTAGCTCACAATATTGTTACTTAATATTATCGCGAAAAACCTTGTTTTGAATACCTTTCAACTGCCTCCTAAATTACATAATTTTGTCAAAAACCTTGTATGGAAGTTGCTGATTATGGATCCGTGATCGAACACGATTGGTTATAAAAAAAATCAAGACATCGAAAGTCAAATATCAAACTTCAACTTTGAGACTGAAATGTAAGTTGTTATTTTTACACGATTACATCGTTGCACTAGAATGGATATTTAAATTTTTATTATTAGCTTTTGGCACCTTTGGCAACATGTGCATGTAATTCAACACGTTGTTGATCGAGGATCGAGGATGGACGAAATCAAAATCTTATTAAGTAATGCCATTGATCTAATGGAACAGAATAACAGAGGCGTACAGGTGAGCGTTTCATGTGTTTCCAATAAATAATAATATCGAAGTTGTTTCATGCAGTTGAGTTGTTATTCTGTCGCATTAGTTGGCTTGAGCATCGCCATAAGGAGGGTTCGCCCTGTAAGTAAACAAATCATGTATACGTGACCCAATTCTAGCTGTTTTTATAGTTTAGTAGGTTTAGAAAACCTTCAGATATCCCTAACCACTTTATCCAAGAACGTAAAGAACTAACTGGGGTTGTGGAACGCATTGAGCCCAATGGGGCTCTTCTCATGATCCGCCACAAGCCCTTAATTACCATACCAGGACTGCCAGAGGGACAACTCCCAGTCAAAATTTCAGGAGTGAATGTTTCAGGACTTGGCCTAAATTGGTTGCAAGCAATTGTGGCTGGAAGTGAAGTCAGATTTATTCCAATAGCGAAAGACCGCGATTTTGTTCAATGCGAAGTTTTGTTATCCCAGATTCAGAACGTATTTTCTTTTGCTAATTGACGAGTAAAGACAATAATTAATTTTTTGTAGAATAAACCAAGAGTTGTTAATGTTGGAGAATCCCTTGTTAGAATTGGATTTGGGCAAATAGTAGACGTTGACAAGCCTATTTCCACTGATCGTACTCTTTTGGCCTACTATCACCGACTTCAAGGCGCCGAAAAATACGCAAAACGCAAAAAATTAGGACTCAAATATTACATAAGTCCAACAAAGTCTGCTATTGTTCTGGTAGCTAAGAGCTTAAACCGTATGGTTCTTAATACATACAGACACATTGTGCACATACCGAAAATGCCAGCCTCCTAGCAATCAAGGATATACTTAGCAATCGAAATAATATTGACTATTTTACCATTTATAGGCGTATACAAAATAATAACTTACTTTTTCTATAGAGACTTATACAACTGACTGTAATGGTGAAATAGTAGTACTATTTTGATAGTAGATCCCTCTGTCCTGTATATTTATGCCATATTGTTTATTGTTCGTTGTTACATCTCTTGCAATAAAATTTATTTTGTACTAATGGATTTGTTTTTTGTCATAAAAATTTTATCAAGTGGCACACAAAATGCGTGATACTTAATCCTTTGAAATAAATTCGGCCATTAGTAAAAATAATTCAACCTTGAGGCACCCCGTTTGGCTGCGAGTCAGCACGTCAATGCATTTTATTCTGCACCGGTGAGTATTTAAAGAATTTTGCGTAAGATCTTCATAAAAATATTTTTGAAGTAAAGTAAATTGTTAATTAATGAGTTGCAATTTACGAAATAATAATAAACAATCTTTTCGGAATCAATCCCACACCCAAATTTTCATGACCTACGCCACTGTATTATGACATTTATTAATTCGCATAGGTTGTGCTTGTCGCCATTGTGATTTCTTAGGACTATATTTTAGCAAAAAGTGTGAGTAATGGATATAATTACGATTTAAAACCGGTGGAACTGCGTTCTCTAAATTTTGCTGTTACCTTTGATGTACAATTTGACAGATTCGGTCGGCTCGTGTCTTCAAAAATCGCCATTTCATCCGATGTTTGACAGTTGGATGATGAACTCCTCGTTTATTATCATTTTTCTTAGTTGTTGTGGACTTGAATGAGTGTTAGGAAGTGGTTATTTTGTGAGTTTAACTGATTGAGGTTTCATTTACAGATCAGAATGCTTCCTGGTAATGTCGATCCTCGAAGACCTGATAAAGTTCAAAGGTATAAGCCCCCAAGTGCAAATGCCAATGGACAGGGGGAAGATCTCACACCAGACTATATGAACATTTTGGGTGAGTAGGACTGTTTGCAGATTGTTGGACGATTGTGTAGTTTATTGAGTCCACTTGATCAAATTTAATCTTTTAACTTCTTTAGTGTGGTAGTGAGAAATGAATAATTTATACCAGTCACACAGAATCATAACTTTATTTTACCCACATTTTATACAAGTTTGACATGGGAGTGGAATTGCAAAAATGTATTTCATTGTTTTTCAATACTGGAATATTCATTTATTAGCAATTTTAGAGTTTAGAGTGTTTTAAGGCATGTCTTCACTGTACATTTGCAACAGATTTTTAAGGGCAAAAACTTAATATTTTTATCAGAATCCAATTCACTTTGATTTTTGTATACTAAAATTTAGGTTTCCTTCTTAATTTTTTTCTAGTTTTGTCTATTTGTTGCACTCATTGTTGTAATAAACGTGACTTAAAAACTAGGTCATTTATTAAGCAAAAAATTTGTTAAGTGTGAAACATTTTTATGTCTTCATCTACTCATATGATAATACGTGTCTGTAATTTATGGAAGTCGTAGAAAATATTAAAAATAAAGTGATGAAATTGAGTACCGTTGCGAGTCATTTTGTACGTTATCAAATTTCTCTTGTCTAATTGTGTCTTTGTTTGTAAGTCCTTTGCACTACCAACAAATCCCTGGTTTAAGAAAGTAGGTATTGGTAGTGATTTGTTTAATATTGAAGTTTTTTTCTTTGTTGTATAAGATTATGTTTAGTGAGTTTCTCTTTATGAGCGAAATTGTTTTATTAATTTTTTAATGTTCGAAAAATAATACACATGAAACCTACAGTATCGTGTTCCACACAAGGAAAAAGCAAATATGTCTCAGCTCTTATTTATACAGGATGGTTCGGGTGAGATAACTATGTTGAACGGTGTAGTTCTTTTATTTTTATTCTATTCTAGTTTTAAATGCTAAAAAAATTAAAACTTGTGAAATGTATTTTGGGTTGCCGCTCACTCAGTCATCTTAGCTGAATCACCCCGATTTTATATTTCTTCTCGACGGCAGAAAACTTTGTGTGGAATAAATTTTGCACGCATTAAGTTATTTTTGTTGTTAAAGTTCAAAATTCTCATATCGACCTCGACCAATTAAAATCATTTTATATTTATAATCATTTTCATAATATTAAAACACATTTCTTTGCTTATGTAATTTTTAACAAGTATGACGGTAAGTTACGATCCAAGACGCGCAGTACTTTTTTTACTTGGAATATAAAATAAAGTTTATTCAATTTGTCATCAAATATTTCTGTTTGCTACTATAAGCCTTCAGTATCTTCACTATGTTTTTGTAAGTAATTTTGTTTTTTGTTATTTTGATAGGTATTTTTGGTACGGAACTTAATATCAATTACGCCGCTATTCGTTATAATTATCATCATTTTCGGTGAAATCCGCTTAAAGGATCAAAGTTGACTTTCATATTTCTCGGGGAGTTCTCATGTCAGAATTGCGTTGTTGAATGACGAAACTTATTAACATATTTTTATTTGTTTCTATTTTAAAAACCTCAGAAAATCGATACAATTTGAACTACGATTCGGTAAGCAAATCATGTTGATTTAAATAATAAAGTCACGTCATCTTTAAAGATTTTTATTCCTCAATTGTTCAATTATTGTTAATTTTATCGGGTTATTTACAAAGTGATCTTAGCCTTGACACTCCTCTAGTACTTTTTGCTTCGCCATTATGCGTTTTTTAATACATTTTTTTCTATTCGGTTATATTTCCAATGGTTATTATTTCTTCCGTGTCTAACATTACGTTTTGTTCGTCGCCGTAACAATTTTAGCATCTTTTCAATCAATGCGAAGAACAAACATACACGTAAGCAAACTCGTTCTATTAATATTAATGTGTTTGGATTGAAATTGCTTTATCTTTATTCTATTTTAAGTCAAATCGCTTCGTCTAAAATTAGTATCAATTGTTCTTGTCGTTCGGTCGTAAACAATGTTAATAAGTGCGTAATAAATCTCGGTATAGTGTAGAAAAGCGACCATATTGAGTGTGAGTGGGTAACACGTGAACTATCTAATGTTTGCATTCCGTAGGTCAACGCGCGACCACGGCAAATGCATCAGCGGAGGCTCCGACTGACAAACATGTGGTGGACGGCGGCGCTGTAAACGTATCGACGGTGGCCGAGCCGGCCCTCCAAGCTCACCACCAAACGGCTGAAGAAGCCCCGGCCGAAGAAACGGCCCCCAACACGAACGCCACCAACGTGATACCCACCAGCCCTCAATACGGCGTTGCTATCATACCGACCAACGTCAGCATCGCGGATTTACCCACAGAGACTGTAACGATATCGACCGATTCGGTTATCGATACCACGGCGAAGCCCCCCGACGATCCCAAAGATCTGCACTCGACTCCGAGTCGAAACGACCGCTTCAAAGTTGTCAAAATCGCCAGCTTGGAACCGTTTAAGCGCGGCCGATGGAAATGCATGGATTACGTCGACGAGGCGCCGCCCCCCATAACTCAACCGAGTAAAGTCACTCAATCTACAGGGAGCATCTCGGTGCCGGCCGGAGGGGTGTATCTTCAAACCCAAAGTTTGCCTCAGCAGCAAATCCAGCAGATGCTCCTCCAGAGCGGCTTCACCAACGGGACGCAGTTTTTTCCTAACGTTCAAGCCCAAATGATACCCCAAACTCAGTATTTCTACCCCCCGAATAACCTCCAAACGCAGACATTGCCCCAGCAGTTAGTGAATACGTCAGGTGTGCCTAGCAGTATGCCGGCACAGTTTATAAACGCATCGCAACCGTATTTTGCGACGGGAGTTGTGCAAAATTCGGGATTTGCGATACCTCCAAACTACCAAAATGTTCAATATGTCCCCGCGAACCTTTTACAGAATCAAGGTAGTGCGTTCGTGCCGACGTCACAGACTGTGCAATTACCGGCGAATTTCCAACAAAGTCAGACTTACGCGGGACAACCGAACGTGACGGCGCCGATGGTCAACGGGCACGCTTTTCCTCAACAAAACGAACAACAAGTCACTTCGAGCAGTTTGCCAACACAAGCTGCCAAAAGTGTGATCCTCAATACTAGCGTACAGCAACCTGTAGTGAGTCAAGCGCAGATTTCGCAACCGAACATCCAGAACCAAATACCGGTGGTGCAGAGTAGTACCCAGAGTCAGTCAGTTCCTGTCATACAAAACCAGCAGTACCAACAAAACACGAATTTTCAGCAAGTACCGACTCAGACACAAAACTCGCAAGTACAGAACGTGATTCAGAATACTCAGGTTTTTGACCAGAACCAAACGACAACTAAGGTGGTACCAACGGCGGGTGTATTTGACCAAAATCAGACGCCTCAAGTCGTTTCAGTTTCGGCGATACTGGACAAGAATCAGGCGAATAACGTGTATACGAATCCTCAGTTCGATATGAACGTTAATAGTTTGACGGTGCTCGAGAATCAGGAAGCTTCAGCCGAGGCCGTCAATGAGACGAATAGCGGAACCGAAGTGAATTCGGAGAATCCGGACGATCCCTCTAAGACTAATCCGGTGGTTAACGCAATTGATAATAAAATCGAACAAGCCATGGATTTGGTCAAGAGTCACTTGATGTATACGGTTAGAGAGGAAGTGGAAGTGCTCAAGGAGAAAATCGCAGAGTTGATGGAAAAGATTCAACAGTTGGAAACTGAAAATAATTTCCTCAGGTCGCAAATTCCCAAGAGCCAGGCTCCAGGAACGGCGACCCCAATTTTGACAACCACTTCGACTCCAATGGTCAATCCGACCACGACTACTACTACAAGCACTGCACCAAACGAAACGACTCAGCAGTAGTTTGATAGTTAGGCGTAGAAGGAAAATACTCGGACTTTAGCTTGGATATCCTTTTAATCCTTTATTACTTTTGGCAAGTTTTGTCATTAGTGAAGTATTTGTTTAGCCTGAAACAGTGATATAAGTTACGGCTTTGGTTTCAATTTTCGGTGTGACACTGCCATGTTCTAAATGTAAGAGTTTGAACTCTGTTTAGTTTTTGCAAAACGCTTTGCTACCCGGGATTGGAGGTTTGAATTCTGATTGGCCGATGCTGTAGTGTGAATTGTAAATTATGTAAAATTTTGTAAAGTATGTAAATAAAACTGGTCCTCGCCTCGGCTTAAATTTCAATTATCAAATTATTTCACGGCTTAGGGCCAGGAATAGGACTTCAAAATGAGGAGAAAGCCAAATTTTTTGAATTTGGTGCTATTTGAAACTGTGATTTACATCATTTTTTGTTCGTTGCATAAAATTAAATTGCTACTGTTACAATATCACTATTTTTGTAATAATTCGATTGAATAGGGTAATGTCAGTGCAGTGGAATATTTTGTCATTTAGTGTAGATATCGTAATGTATACTCATCTATTGCAGCTTCATCTGTCCCAGTCTTCAACTTGGGTTTTTTTTTATTGAAGTACTAAAGTAGTGCTACATTTTTGTTTTACTATATGATTCTGTGTGAGATTTATAGCGTAATTAGCTCACTTACATGTCTCAAGATGATATAGATGTCTTAGGGAAAATTTAGGAAATCTGATTAAAATATGAGAGCGTAGAAGATTATGGCTGTGTTAACGATAAAAATTGTTTCTTTCTGTAAAGAACATAGAGGAATATTAGAATGTTTAATATAAAACTGGACTGCACGATACGACTAAAAGTGTATTTTTTACACATTTTTATGTATAACAATTGATACATAAGATATTTATTCATTTCTCAAGTCCAGCACATTTACGTGAATTTTGTAATTTTTGTTGTGTTGTATGAATTATTTATTTTTTATTCAGATACCATTGTATTCAATTTCATTTAAAAACTAATCTTTAATATATTTCGGAACCTTTTTACAAAAATCATCCTCCTCGACTGATTTTTATTTATAACTTCTTTAAAAAGCATTTTATTTTCAAAGTAAAAACCGAGCGAAAAATTAATGGGAGAATTAATTTTGTAATAAGGTTACAAAACGTTCGTATTTTATTACACATATTACAGAATATAAATATAATATATAATAAATATTATTAAAATTATGCTGTTATCTTATTTCAGGCATGATTTTTAGTATGTGCGGTCTTATGATGAGACTCAAGTGGTGTGCCTGGGTGGCTTTGTACTGTTCTTGCATCAGTTTTGCCAACTCTCGACTGTCGGACGACACGAAACAGGTATTGCATTGATTTTCATATCATTTCTAACAAAAAAATCTTGATTGCTGTATTGCCGTTTTTTAGTGACCTCGGTTACTTTTACAGTTTGAAGGATCTTTGTTCACGTTCTGAGAACTTAGATCTAATAATGACTAATTAATTAATCAATAAAGTAATGATACCGGTTGAGGAAAAATCAGTCCGACTTTGACCTGGTTTTTCAATAAAATAATCTGTTTTATACCTACTGTTATCTAATAGTGATCGTAATAGTTTGCCAAGTCAGCTGTAACAATAAAAAAATTGCATCCTGCATTTGCAAAGTGAGAGTGGCCGCTCATTTAAGATTCTGTTTCCTGAAAAATATATCACCGTGTCTTGTTTTTCAGATTTTAAGTTCCTTCATGTTGTCCATATCAGCTATAGTCATGTCTTACCTCCAGAACCCGCAGCCGATGACTCCACCATGGGCTTCATCAGTGAATTGAAACAATTGTTAAAAACATTCAAATTTAATAAAGTATGTACAAAAATAAAATTTATTTCCTAATACACAACCGTTTACGTTTTAAATAATTAAATGGCACCATTTACAAAGCAACGTCTCTGTATTTCTGCACATCGTCAGCAGACGCATTACTTAACGAGTTTTTACTACTCAACTTATCGACTTGTTTTTTATAAATGAGAAAATCGGGGCCGTCCAAAGGGCCATAATAAATTGGCACCCCATAATTGGGAATTGGTTGTGCGTAAAAACCAGTCCGGTTCTTGATCACATGACTGGATTTGTTGAAGTCATTTAGGGCATCCACGGAGGCGTATTTGTGCATCCTGGGGGGACTTGCGTTGAAATTTGGGATAATGGCGCTGCTTGTCTCTGTGATACTCTTGGATATCATCGATGGGAAATTTATTTTGTCTTCACTGTCGTCGAGAATCCTTAAATCCATCAAGGATTGAGTTTTTTTATCTGGAAAAAAACATGAAGTCAATCAAGTTTCAAAAAATTATAACGCCGTACTTAAACTCATGTCGTTATTGATGTAATTTGGCATGAAAACGCTCGCATTAAATTCGCTTTGCGTCGTGCAGAATTGAAATCCGTCGAATTGAACCGTTGCCAGGTTGTTGGGCATTGAGTTACTCCAAATTTGAGGATTGGAGGCAGCTCTGCAACAATTGGTTTTGATACAAATAAATCAGTTGGAAAAATCGTACCGTTTGAGCCCCATACTCATCTCCTCGCAATTGTCATAAGCGTTGTTTTGGTAATACTGCGAGTTAAGTGACGCTAGGGACTCCCGTGGTATCGGAATGGGGGCCATAGTCAAGTCCCTTAATCGCTTTTCAAGAATTTCTTCGTCTTTCCAAGTCGTGTAGAGAGACTGAATTAAGATTAATTGTATCACATTTACTACAATCCGGACTAACCAACTCGCTAATTCTGTTATTCCATATAAAGTTTCGATTCTCTGTAAAGCCGGTGTTAATTACTTTCGCTTGATTCGAATGAAAAAAGAACTTACCCAGTACTGGATGCTCATGTAAATGACTAAACCAGCTTCTGGGAACGTTAATATTGTCACAGAGAACATCCAAGCGATGAGACAAAGAGTATTTTTCTAGAATTGGAAAAATATTACGTGCATAGGTGTGTTGCATTCAATGCGTTAAATTATGCAATTATTTATCTTTATTTCGACTCTCACTTTTAACTGCAGTTTTTAGTGAAGACCGGCTTGCGATTATGTGTCATACAACTGTTCTAAAATCGGACGTTTAACACCTGGCGTGGAAAGTGCCGAATTCGCACTAACAATTAATTAATTTAAAAAATATAAATTGATTATTTCAATTCACACTTCCTCTTCATGGAATCGTGAAAGTGGTCATTAAATCTATATTAATAGTCCAGCACGTGAAAGCTTTCTTTTAAGATATATTGACTTGTATTAGATGTAGACACACGCTGGTGAAAAAGTATTAGAAGGGAGAGGAACAAGAAGAGAAAAATTTGCATATAAATCTATTATTACCGTCGCTAATCCGTGGATTAGCAATGCTGCAAACAGGGCCATTGTGAAATATCCTGCACATAACAAGACTGCTGCGGCAGGCAAGGCCACCAAGGACTCCAGAATCCATAATAACTCAAAAGCAAAGGCTATCAGGTACGCGATCTGAAACAAACAATTCAAATATTGAGAAAATGCGGAAATTTTATCAACTTAAACGCTTGGTTTAGTTTGATTAATTAGACAATTAGAGCAAATGAGGGATTATGTTGTTGCTGTTACGGTCGTAAATAAGTTCATCGACTCCGTATGAAATTGGCACTATAAAATATCTCCACATTTTGGTATACATTTTGTATTTTGAATGTTTTGGTGTCCCTATTTAGTGGTACGAGTACCTCGAATCCTAATTTGATGAACAACAAAGCTCTTGGCTCGAAATTACAAAAATTTGTTTGTCAACTAAATAATAAATGGTGTCTCGGATTATTCAGGGTTCAAGAAAAGTCCTATGACCTACTTCTAAAACTGCAATTAATATTTTAGATAATTCAGCAAGGGGATTTTATTTTCTTTTAAATAGAGCCCCCAAGCCCGAGAATAACTTATCATCATGGTTTTTGGTTTGAGGTTTATTGAAAAAGTCCAATCCAACTGATTATTTTTGTAAATCCCGAAGATGGGGTAAAAAATCAATCAACCGAAAAAAAGAACTGGTACCTCTGCTAATACAAGATACAAAATGTATTAGAATGAAAAAAAAAACGGAAAAGTATTTATCGCATATTCTGCTAGACGTAGATTTTCTAAAAAATCCTGCACATGTTCCGTTAAAATGTGATGGTACCTCTGGGCATTAAATAACTATTTTACGTACTCCTTTATTGAGTCCGAAACTCATTTTGGGGATTTAAATTTGTCCATAATAAAATACCTGATGGCTATTTTTGGGAGCGTATACAAAAAATAATTACGAAATGTATTGTGAACAGGTATATAGTAGCAGAAGAAAAATCGCTTTTAGATGTTTGGTCTTGATAGAAATGTCTTTTATAGAGAGTTTATTATAATATTTAACAGTGAAAGTGATCGTAGTAGTATTTGTCTTGTTTTTGATAACATCCTTTCACTATCAAATAGATCTGTCTGGACAGTCAAGAGATTTTTTTTCTGCAACAATAACAAATATTTCACAAGCGTACGTATTAATTACAGTTCAGTCGTCTTAATTAAATGTGGAAGTTTTTCGGCTTTTGACGTCACTCTTAAATTTTAATGGTTTGGTTTACCGTTTTACGTCTGCTTTAATTATGGTTTATAATTAATTAGGAATAATGAAACAAATTAAAATTCTGATATATGTATTTATAGGAGCATTAATAAATAATTTTTTATTGGACTTGAATGTAGGAAACAATGTCTCTTTTCTCTTCCAAGTGCCCACATAATGTTCTATAGCCTTTTATGTTTCCGTTGATTCACAGGACAGTAATGTAACTGTCTACCTAACACGTGAATTGACAATCAATTTAATGTAGCTATGTAGTTTATTGTCTTTTAACCACCTTGAAACCTAGATACGAAGAACTTAATTGAACTATTTAAATTTTAAATAAGTCTTGATTATTGATGAGTACCTATGTAGAGAAAGAAAACTTGTATAGTCTATTAAATTCAGCTACTACAAAAATTTCTAATTGCGATAATCACATCAAAAACGTGAATTAATTTGTGGTCGATACGCACCATTTGCTAAACTTTGTTTTCTATTTGATTTCTCAAATTTATAAAAACTTGGCGTTTAATAGAAATGAATAATTAGCTTCTATTTCCACGCAATAACGCCCACTGTCTCCTACTGGTGAAACCTTGAAAAAATCATAACTGCTGATTTTACCTTGTTTCAGGATATTACGGTGAAAGTAAATTTGTTTTGAAATAAAGATGAACAATGGGTGTTTTTTTAAGATGACATCGTATTTTGGTGAGAAAATTGGAATTAAATATGTCCTAAACGTTGTTGTGGGATTGCTACTTGCACAATTTCGTCTATGAAGGTTTTTCCCACTTCGTTTTAAATATGCATTTGTTTAGATGTTTATAAATAATTTATTTTACGAGACACAGAGTTTTATTTGTTTACATTTAAAAGTCACTTTAATAAGCAACATGTTTTTTTATTGTAGACGTACTACAAGATTTTATTTTAATTTTTTTGGTTTTCGATTGTCTCAAACAATAACAAGGGAAATTTGTAATAAATGAATATTAATTGATTTTATAAGTATTTGGTTGTCTGTATCTGGTTGACAGATTCGCACATTTTTTTTACAAAAATATAATGAACGATAATTGAAACGATGATCGATATTGCAGGAAAGTGTTTATCTAACTACCGATATCGATGTCAATTACTATGAAGAAAGCAAATTAACACTCTCGTAATATCGTATGTGATCATTTTATTGCATATTCAATTTTTAATGTCTTACTGAAAGTAGAATTAGGTATATGCAGAAATATAGGTGTTTACAATAATAATTAATTTCCTTTTGTTAAGTATGTTGACTTTGACTATATTCTTCCATAAAAGTTAAATTTTCATGGTCAATTCCTGCTTTAAATGTCAATATTCACAAGACTCATATTATATTACATGTTTTTTCTAAAATATTTTCCAAATATACATAGTTCTTTTTTTTCTCACTCATTAGCTACGTTATTTATCTAATTATTGGTACTACGTATTCAACAGTAATTACCAGAAGATAAACTGCAAAAAATCCGGACGCTATTGCTAAGCTGCAGCAGAAACACGATCGCACTAGAGCCATTTTCATTAATTTGCACTACATTTTGATTTCACATCACATTTTTAAAATTGCACTGTTTTTACACTTTCACTGTTTTGGTAACTCCCGCGTAATATTTTTTTCCGATAAGTTTACACTTTCACATTCAAAATAATTTTCTTTTATGTAAGACATAAACGTGTATGTTTAAATTATTTTCAAAACCATTGTTGTTTCTCTGTAACCTTCGAGACTGGAGTGGTTCCTACCATGGGTGAGGTAAGAATGAATGAGTAATCGAGTGCCGTGTTATTCGCAAGCACATTTGAATATTTTGTTCACGTGCGTGCTTACTTTCTCTTAAGGTGATCTTCTGGTAACGATTTAAACAAAATTGTAGGCAACCAGTTTTACGCAGTTGTTATGTGTAAAATAAAACAGTTTTAGAATTAATAGTATTTTACTTCCGATATTACATTAGAGGTAAATGAAACAAAGAGAAGGTTTTAATTTATATTTGCCACTTCTAAATGAACAGTTTGTAATGTTGGACTTAACATAGAAAATGCTGCTATTGCGACTACTCTCCTAGGTCGTAGATCTTCAATGATGCCCTGCAGCTTCTTTGCGGCGGATTTCAGCCCATTTAGCAACGTTTTCAGGTGAATTTGCTAAAGAAATAATTATGTAATTATGGAAGAGATGAGACAAATATACATACATAATTTGCTGATCTTTGCAAAAATTGGGATGCACAGGAGAACTGCAAGAGGATAGTACCTCCAAACCCAGCTGTGCTTCATGTGGTGTTTAAATGGAAATTGGGCAATTTTTGCGGAAAAAGTGTACGGGAATTTCATGGGTCTTGAAACTTTTGCAGCTTTGTCGGCCATCGTGCCTGGTCTCACCTATGATTATTAAATATTCGGAAAAAAAATATAAAATTAAAAAATAATGTTATGTAAAACTCCTTAATCAGATTATGTTGCCGTTTATGTAATCACCGTCTAGTGAGGGTGACATTGAACAATGCGTTCTATTAGCTGTGATTGTAAGGTATCAAGCTGATAACAGAGTAATAGCTTCATTGTTTTAGAATATGTACGGCCTATTGATTTCACTTTATGAATTTTTGTAAGAAATATTCACCTGATTATCCAAAATGTCACGAAACCTAACCTATTACACCTGGATGGACCTGCGCACTATATAATACCAACCTTACAAATAGTTTGTCCCTATAATTTTCATTTTATTTTATATCAATTTTTTGCAAAAATGATTGATTGGTTGTATTTATAACAGCAAATGAGAAATAAAAATCAATTTAACATATAGATTTCTTTGTTATTTCTAAATCTAAACCTTTACCATCCACCTCCCAAACAAAAGTAATTTGTAGTACTTTGCACCAATCATTGCAGAAAAAAATAACTATTCACATAAAAAAGCCGCGAAATGTGCCAGTTTTAATAACCTATAATAAAAATTAAGCAACTTTTTAATAAATTTACTTTGGCTGAGAAATATAAACAAAAAATAACATGCATCTTGTATCTGTGGTGGCTCAAATTACAAAATATATTTTAAAAATTATGGATTTTTTAATTTTCCACATAGTCAATCAAATTATTGTTTTACAATTTCAAGAATCAGAAGAAATATCAACAAATAAAGGTAAATAATAGATAGTAATAATTTAATGTTAAATTAATTAATTATGCACCTATTTCTTCTTCATCATCGTTTAAATCTTTCATACGATTATTATTATTTCACGAGTAGATAATCTTCCTACTTAATTATTACCTACCTTTCTTGGTTTCACGTCAACGTGTGCCTACATACCATTTGTCAAGAATAACCTTCCACTTGGGTCATATTAGATATGTATGTACATACAATGGCGAGCAAACACTACACCAAAAACACTAATTAACAAATATTTTATTGTGTCGCCAGTCTCCAACTTCAACAAAGTGAAAATAAGTACCATGCTGGAGAGAGGATGGATTTTTTGAAGTTGAGGTAGCTGATCAGTTGGGACTCGTAAGAAGTTCCGTCAATTTCAAGACATTTCCGTCAATTTCGAAACATTTTTGAATGAAACTAAAGTCTAAAGTGATTGGCTTTTCCATGGTTACTCACATTTAATGATGGCCGACCTTAAACGCACCAATCACATCATTGCATTAATTTTTGAATGAATCCAAAAATCTAAAGTGATTGGTTTTTTTACATTAAAATGATGGCCGACCTTAAAACTCTCCAATCACAATGCTTACAAATTTTACACCAATCCTTACGTTAATTCCTTATTTTTTTAGTCTAATTATAACAAATAGAGTGCAAAAAAGATAATAAAAATGTAAAAACACCGCATTGTGGGAAATTTTATAAGCTTTAATTTTGTACATAAATATTTTTTTCGTAACACGTATCTTTGTGTGGATATAAAGAGAAAAATCATAAGATGCCGCCACCTTATTGGTGTCTTCCTGGGCCCCGCTCACATTGCGGAGGACCGGAGATTTCTAGTATATCCTAGTATATTAACCCCTAACTAACACAAATGCAGTCCTGAAGTCAAAAATTCTGTTCTCGACCGTGCATTAGGTATACAACTTGCTCATTGACTGAACAATCACAAAATTAAGTAATCAGTTGAAAACTCTTACAAAAATCGTTTACTTGATTAAAAAAAAACAATTTATACAATAAAATAGACTGTTTTAGACTATCTTAAAATAGGTATGTATATAACACGATAGCAATTTTTGATCATTTGCAAATCATTTCTGACTTTTATTTTATTAAAAATTTTTTTTTTTAAGATGACGTAGCAGATAAGTTGGGTCTCGTAAGAAGTTCCGTCAATTTCAAGACAGCTATTTGACGTTCACAAGTTCGTTTCACATGAGAGCATGTGACATTGATGACTACCAAAATTTAATGCTCGCCATTGAATGTATGTACATACCTTTACACGTAGTAGGTTGTTTACCTAACGTATTCTAGTCACGTGAACAAATTTTGGGACTTTTGTTCTTTCGTTTCGTACTTTTGATTTGCATATATTTCTAGTTGGTATTATTATGCGATAAAAGGTACAATTTTCTATCTATAGAGTGCCCGTTTTTCCAACTCCACCATGGCGTTGAATGAGTACACCATTGAGATGTGAGGTCTATTAAATTAGGTCAAAGTTGCGTATTTTTAATAATTGTCTGAAAGAAAATTTGATCTGGCCTTTTTTGTTTTTGAATTACTAGAAAAAACAGAAATTTGTAATTTGTATCTGTTATATTAACTGAGATCCTCATGGTGGAGCTCGAAAAACGGACACCTTGTATAATTAGAACTACTTTGGCAGGATAGTAAAGTTAAGGGTAAAAACATTTATGGTTATTATCATTTCCCATTAGGTGACCAACTTCAGAAAATTCAAAATTAATAATTTTGAATTAATAATAAAAATAATAATAATTAATAATAAAAATAATTATAATAAATTTATTCCAGAATACAAAAAATAGGTCTTATTAAATGTATCTGTATAAAAAATATAATATTGACATAAAAAACAAAAAACAATTTTTGGACCCTAATCTAATAATTAACATACCTACTAATTTATTGTTTTGTGTTAATTACATTTTTTTTTCTGTATGAATTGGTTTGGGAGTTCTTTAATTCTCTGCAAACATTTTACAAAAGATTTTTAAGTAGGTAAGTATTTCTACTTTTAGTTGAGTTTTTTCACAATTGAAATGACGATAAAAAGAAAACTTTAGCTAAAAAGACACTTTGTTTTCGCTGCAAAGAAAAAAAAACTGTACACTTAAGTGTGTTAGTCTTTAAATCGCGACAAATCAGGACCCAAATGTAAAACAGGACAAGATAATAAAACCTAAACATGTCCTGGCTAAATCAGGACGGTTGGTCACCTTAATGCTAAGTTAGTAATTATAGCTCTTTATATATAGTTCTTTAGTCTTTAGTCTTTTATTATTATGCTTACCATTTTATTACAATATATTTATTTGTGATTTTTGAATCATGTTGGCTGAAATTAACGCATTTTTAAATCGTTTTTTTTTCAATTGATAAACATTTTACATAAATTTACTGAAAATACAGAAATTATTAGGTGGTAAAAATGGAAATAATGAAAACAATTTTGTTGTCTCGCAGATTTGTGGGTAAGCAGTCTCAAGATTTTAAACTACACCAAACACTTTTAGTTTGACAATACATTACATTTATCATTTCAAAACGTTATTGTGACAGTCAAGCAGCAACTTGAATGCAATTCTGAATGATCCTTGTAGGCAGACAAAAAAATTCTTATTAAAATAAGTAAAAATGTATGTAGAATCCATATTATTAGTAAAGTCCAAAATATTTATCAAGTTTTTGGAATAATAAAATAATATTTGTAATTATAAAAAAAGTTGATCAAATTGTGTTGCACTCAATAAAAGTTTAAGTTTACTATTCATAATTTTAAACAAATTATTAGATGTTTTTCAACTACATTCATAAATAAAACTGTCAATTGTACTAAAAGCAAAATATTGTGTAAAAAAGTTATTTGTACCTAACTATTTGTTATTCCCCATTTGAAATTTATTGTTTATTAGTTTTACTGTTTTACGCAATATAAGGCAAGATAAAACAACAAGATTTGAGAAATAAATATGTAAAAACATTCGAGATGTCGAAAGCGTACAATAATAATTATAATTATTTTTATCTGCATTAAACCAGTAATTTTATAAAAAAGTATAACCCTTGTGACATATTTCTTTATACCAGTTATTTATCTGCAAAAATACACTTCTGTATTTTTAATATGATTCTGTCATGAAATTACGGAAAAATGGATTGCCACTATAAACTTAGCTGGATAGTATGAAATTTGAGATAGTACTTTCTGCTCTTTATTCTTTAGTTTTAGAATTGATATACATAATAGCACAATGTTTCATAGTAATTTGAAATGATACGGCAATTTTTAAGCAGTTAAGTAATTTTTGTAGTTATTTCTAAGAAAATAATATACGATTACTTGAACGTAATTGTCTATTTTTCATGATTTATATCAGTGTTATGCGATAGCCTTTTTAACCTTTCCGCTCTTTAGCTTTCTTTGATTATCTTGTTTCTTTGGATAAATTTCATTTGCTTTCAATTCTTTGTCAATTCCAGACCGTTTTTTAAGAATGGCATCCACTGATGTAATTGGACAAGTTTTATCAGGGACACTAGTGGCTAAGTAATTTTTTTTTACAATTTCGTAAAGTTATTCCCTTCTAATTTCTATTTTAGACAGCTTACAGATAAACTCACCCAAGATGTAGCCAGACTTAAACAACGACTACCGGGCTTTGAGCCCGGTTTAGCAATTGTTCAAGTCGGTGGTCGAGAGGATTCAAATGTCTACATTAGAATGAAAATTAAAACTGCTTCTCAAATTGGTATTAAAGCACTTCATGTTAAATTACCTCAAACTACAACTGAAGGAGAGGTCAGTGTCAAATAATAAAGTGGGACCAAAGACTAAAAAAAACTTTCAGCTACTTTCAAAATTGGAAGCGCTAAACGATGATCCCAACATTCATGGCATTATAGTACAAATGCCTCTTGATTCAACTACCAAAATTGACTCTCATTTAATTACAGACGCAGTATCACCCGAAAAAGATGTAGACGGGTAGGCACATAATATTTTTTTCTCCTACTTCAAGTGAGTAATTTTTTTTAGTTTAAATACTTTAAATGAGGGTCGAACGGCCGTCGGTGACTTATTATCTTTCATACCTTGCACCCCTAATGGCATTATGGAACTTATTAGACATACCGGAATCAAAGTTGAAGGTGCCGAAGCGGTAGTTTTGGGAAGGAGTAAAATTGTGGGTACTCCTGTTGGTGAACTTTTAAAATGGGCTCACGCTACTGTAACAATTTGCCACTCAAGAACTAAAAACTTAGAAGAAACGGTAATAAATATTCTAATTTTGATACTATTGTAGCTACATCATACGAAATTTAAATAGTCATAATTTTATCTTAAAGAAAACATCTTTCTTATCTTATTATTGGTATTTAAAGAATTTTTCAAACAATGAATAATCAACACAAATGTTATTACTCATATGGATATTTTAGTGCAAAAGAGCCGATATTTTGGTGGTAGCGGTAGGAAAACCGGGATTGGTAAAAGGAAGTTGGGTCAAGAAGGGGGCTGTGGTGATTGACTGTGGCATCAACGCTATTCCAGGTAAGAAAAATTGTTAATGCTTTAATAACTGGAAATCAGATGTCAATGTGTCAATAATCTCAAACATAATTGATCGAATATTATTTTTAAAATTATTAAATCGCTCAAATAATACATAGAAGAGTAATTTAGGTGCGTTATAACTTATAAGTTCGGTAAGACAAATATTACCTACAGTACAAATGAGATATTTAAGGATTAGGCGACGAAGGAATTGAGTATCGAAATGATGTAGGTGCGTAATGTATTTTTTCTAAGATCCTAATAGAAGCTTTTCCACCCTAATTTCAGAAAAGAAAGTAGCAAATTACCTCCCAGGGAGGTAAACATTTTACTTTCCTCAGATGTCAAAATTGCATTAAAAATATGTGTAACCTCTCAGGGAAGTAAAAATTTTACCTCGCGCATAGAAGCGGAAACACATGCTGCTAGATATCAAGAAAAATTGTTAGTTTCTAAGTTTTTCTTGCTGGATCATAGGAAAAATTATATGCATTACACCGAAGGAAAGTATCTTTTCCTCCCTTGTATCACAAATAACTATTATTTTATACTGTTTCGAGAAATTTTGCCAAATTGATGTTATTATGTCAAAAATCACAATCCGGTAAGTGTGGTTACACTTATAATATAAAAACTATGTTACTAAAGATTTATTCATTATTGTTTATTGATTGGATATTTGTGAAAAAATATTAATTATATTCTGATAATTCTTAAATTATGCAATTATTCTATTTCTCCTTGCAAGAAATTTCAGCGCCAAATTATGGTGTTATTTTTACCTGAATTCAAATTGGGTGCAACAAGGGGGATGAGTAGGTTTGGTGAGGGAAATCACAAATTACATTGACCTTCAACAAGTAGGTACAAATTGTTTAAGTAAAAGTTCTAAGTAGACTATTTAATTACACTTCGGACACGTATTTATCTTGCAACTTTGCATCATAAAGTGTTATTTTGTTCTTACATTTCTAACAGCAAATCACCTACCGAAATGGATCCAAATTCTGAAGGTATGTTGCAAATTTTTACTTGATTGTTGACAAATTGCAGGAGTGTGTGTTGGAAAAGACATTTTTCATGTTTTTTTATTTTGTTCTGCCTTAATTCAAATAATGGAAAATTAAAATAATTATACGAGTACTAGACTGTTTTCGAAATTGACATAAGTGGACTTTTAAAATGCAATTTAATATTTGTTTCCTTGATTTATTATTAGCTGCAAGCTACGTCGTATTTGATTTTTGTACTGAATAAATTTTTAACAAAATATTTATAAATAAGCTGATGTTATGCCTTTAGTTCTGGAGATGCATTACAACATTTTAACAACATCTTACTACACTTACTTAAAATAAAATACAATTTGTGAATTAAAATTGGTAAAAAAGTTTTTCTAATTGTTTACATAATGATGTACCTATTAATTGTAAAAACAAAGTCAAATAGTTAATAATCTGAGGAAACATTTTAACGTAAGTGGAGATTCGAGGTCAGATATTGATTTTGCAAAGATGTATGTATATTTTTTAAGTAGGTACTTATAATCTTAGGAAATGCAATACCTTTCGTCTGACTGATAAAGAAAAAACAAACATTATTATAGTCTCGGTTATAGTTATGAGTGTTATGACACATACCTAGGCTAATTATATATTTGGATCTTGAAATGACCATTACAGCAACATTGTAAAATGTAAACTATTTAGAAGGTGAACATAAAATTAAAACAGAAAAATAAAATATAACTTCTTCATAAGTCATTTAATAAATGTAGAGGGTTCTTGGTGAATTTATGGAAGCTATTTTACATAGTTATAGTTTTCTTTGACACAAAATATAAAAGAAAAACTCTTTATTTGACATGAATTTACCTTGAAACAACAAAATTGTAGATCCCACCAAAAAATCCGGCCAAAAACTCGTCGGCGATGTCGATTATGAATCCGCCAGCAAGGTAGCCTCCTACATCACACCAGTTCCTGGAGGTGTAGGCCCCATGACTGTGGCTATGTTAATGAAAAACACTGTACAAAGCGCTCAAAAAGCTGTCAACACGCTATTAAATGCAAAATGGAATTTGCGTATTATTCACATGAAACCCCAAAAACCAGTCCCAAGGTATACCCAGTCTCCACAATATCGTTCATTTTTTCACAAAGTAAAATTTAGGGACATCGATATAGCTCGAGCACAGCAACCCGTTAATATTCAGAGTTTGGCACAGGATATCGGATTATACCCCAGCGAAATCATTCCCTATGGAAACACCAAAGCTAAAATTTCTTTGTCGGTTTTAGACCGACTGAGTGATCGGAAGAATGCGAAATACATAGCGGTTGTAGGGTAATTGAAATATGACCATGTTGTGACTTTTATTGTTACGAATTTTTTATTAGGATGACACCAACACCGTTGGGAGAAGGCAAAACCACAGTATCGGTTGGTTTAGCACAAGCTTTGTGTGCCCATAAGGGCTACAATGCGATTGTGACTTTGCGACAGCCTTCTTTAGGCCCAACATTTGGCATTAAAGGTAAACAAAAAACAATAAAAAATAACTGTTGAAAAATAACCGATTTTACATGAAACAGGAGGTGCAGCGGGTGGTGGCTATGCCCAAGTGATTCCAATGGAAGATTTTAACTTACATTTAACGGGAGATATACATGCCATTACTGCCGCTAATAACTTATTAGCAGCTCAAATTGACGCTAGAATTTTCCACGAAGCTACACAAACCGATACAGCTTTATTCGATCGTTTGGTACCAACACTAAAAGGAACTCGAAAATTTTCCCCAATACAGCTGCGACGACTTAAAAGACTTGGCATTAATAAAACCGATCCTAATTCTTTAACACCTGAAGAGAAAACCAAATTTGCTCGATTAGATATTGACCCAAAATCGATAACTTGGAAGAGGGTCTTAGATATCAGCGATAGGCATTTACGTAAAGTCACTATTGGACAATCCCCAACAGAAAAAGGTCTCACACGCGAAACCAGTTTTACGATAGCTGTAGCAAGTGAGTTTATGGCAATCCTTGCATTGGCTGCAGACATGCAAGATTTGAAAAAACGAGTATCTAATGTTGTTATTGGTTTCAACAAAAAGAAGGAACCTGTAACTGTTGACGATTTGGGGGCTACGGGGGCTGTTACAGTCCTTCTCAAAGACGCAATGCAACCAAATTTGATGCAAACATTGGAGGGAACTCCTGTTTTGGTTCACGCGGGGCCTTTTGCTAACATAGCTCATGGATGTTCGTCAGTTGTAGGCGATAAAATAGCCTTTAAACTGGCTGGTGAAAGTGGCTATGTTATCACAGAAGGAGGTTTCGGATCTGATATCGGAATGGAGAAACTGTTTGATATTAAATGTCGCACCTCAGGGGATGCCCCTGATTGTGTTGTATTAGTAGCAACAATTCGGGCGTTGAAAATGCACGGGGGTGGCCCCGCTGTCACTCCTGGAGCACCCCTCAAACCTGAATATACCCAGGAAAATGTCGAACTATTGGAAAAGGGACTTCCTAACTTAATTAAACATATAAGCAATGGAAGAAAATTCGGGCTTCCGGTTGTTGTCTGTATAAATCAATTTGAGTAAGTATTTTCCAGGAAGTTACAAAAAAAGATAGCGAGTTGTTTTGCAGAAATGACACTGAGGCTGAAATCCAGTTGGTCCAAAAAGCAGCAAAGGAAAATGGCGCCTTCGACGCTGTTCTCAGCAACCACTGGGCCGAAGGAGGAGCTGGGTCTGTCAAACTAGCGGAAGCAGTCGTTAAAGCTTGCCAACAACCCAGTCAATTCAAACTTTTATACGACTTGAACAAAACTTTAGATGAGAAAATTCAAACAATTGCGAGGGAAATGTACGGGGCTGGGAAAGTCACCTACACTCCTGAAGTATCAGAAAGATTGAAACTTTACGAAGAAAGGGGTTACGGGAAATTACCAATCTGCATGGCCAAAACTTCAATGTCCTTTACCGGGGATCCGAGCATTAAAGGGGCACCAACTGGGTTTGAGCTGAAAGTCTCCGATATTAGTGTTTCCGTGGGTGCGGGATTTGTTGTTCCAATTGCAGGAGAGGTAAAAGAGATTGGGTTTTCGTTTGGGGTGCTCATATTGGGTTGTTTTAGATCTCCACAATGCCAGGGCTGCCAACAAGGCCTGCGTTGTATGATATCGATTATAATATTGAAACCGGAGAAATCGAAGGATTGTTTTAATCGAATATATCAAATGTTAAAAATTTATAGGTGACAAGGGTGACGCTGCTATTTTGTATAAATAATAAAATATCTATAAACGAGATAAATAATTTTATTTCATTTTATTTAATAACCTAAAGCTTGATAAGTAACTGTACAGTGAGCGGCAATATTATGTAATATTCATATTAAAACTGAAAATATTTTGTTGTACACAATTTTCAACTTGATTTAAAATTATACACTTTTTGGTTTTTGAGTAATGACGTCATCGACATTTTTTTTAATGGAAATCCCTAATTTTTTTTTAGCCAATTCGTCGATAGATCTTTTAATTGTCGAAATGACAAAAATATTAAATATTACATAAAGTTTAAAAAAACAATCATCCAAAAAGTTAAATGGAACAAAAAACAAATACGCAATTTTAAACCAAATTGAGAATTTTGTATTTTTTAAAACTGAAAATATTTTTAGTTTTAAGAAATATAATTATTCAATAATTTTGCAGCTTACTGTATAAAGAAAAATAACCTCTGTGATTGGTTTTAAGTAGTTTCATCCGTTATTGCAAAAATTCCCAAAAAGCAAGACTGATCTTAATCTCGAAAATTTTGTGCAATTTTTTATCTATTAATGTGATCAGATTTTGAAATTAATTTAATTTCTTGGTATCTGATTATTCTAATTTCATGTTTGATTATGACACTGAAATGTCAATACCCGTTGCTAAAAAGCTATATAAACTTTCGTCAACCAACAGATAACCCAAAATGCGGTTCAGAATATTTTGAAATCAGTGTTGTGAAGATTACGTCTAGTGAAACCAAGCATAATAAATGGTAAGCAATACAATAAAAGTTGCTCTGCAAAAATGCAAAAAATTATTGGTTTTTCTTTTTCCATTTAATTATTTACTTATACATGTTTAATTTTTTTTTAAGTTTATGTTCCTAATTATTAATAATAATTTACTCTTTGTATAAAATAAAGCACGTTGATATAATATTTTGTATCATTATGCTTACTACTGATAATTTAGGACGTACGATTTCTTTCTTATTTTTTTACAAAAGGTAAAGTTTATTATTTTTATTCTTTTAGTTATTAGTTTTTGTTTAGGGCTGTTACACATGAGTTATTCTCGTTCGAAAAACTTGTGTAGTAATATAAATTTTGTATCCAAAATTATTCGGTCATAACTATATTCATTTCACCCAACATTTATTTAATGAGAGTAGATTTTTATCAATCGTTTAGCACTCAAGTTGATTGTAAGCAAATTAATTTTACAAAGTGGATCAGTTTAAAAAGATTAGTTTGTGATACTAAAGGAAATTAGAAATTTTAAAATATTGAATATGTAAATAAGAAATACCGAATTATATTAAAAAAAAATATTACAGGTATTGTGAACTCAAAAAAACAAGCGTAATGTTGATGCAAAAAGCTGCTCTAAATCTCAAAAAAGCTGCGGAACGTGTAGTGAACACACGATGGAACTTAACGCCACTTCCTTTGAGAATAGAAAAACCAGTTCCTAGGTAAATATTTCTAATTTGCAAATTTATTTTTATTCTAAATAATGCTCCGTAGCGACATAAAAATTGCGCGTTCCCAACAGCCCAAAAACATTCTAGAGTTAGCTAACGAAATAGGACTGCAACCAAACGAAGTTTTACCGTATGGAACAACAAAAGCGAAAATTTCCCTATCGGTGTTGGACAGACTACAGGACGAACAAAATGCAAAATATGTAATAGTTGTTGGGTAAAAATTCTAATTTTAATTGACTCCCTTAACTTACTGAATAATTTAGCATAACTCCAACACCTTTAGGCGAAGGAAAAAGTACTACTCTAATAGGTTTAGCTCAAGCCCTCAATATTCACAAAGGAGTAAACGCATTTGCTACACTGCGTCAACCCTCCCAAGGACCAACTTTTGGGATAAAAGGTTTACCAAAAAAGTTTTCTTTTCACGTATTATTGTTTAATTAAACAGGAGGTGCTGCCGGTGGCGGTTACGCCCAAGTTATTCCAATGGAAGAGTTTAACTTGCATTTGACGGGGGATTTTCACGCTCTAACAGCTGCAAACAATTTATTAGCAGCGCAGTTAGATGCAAGGATGTTCCATGAAGCTACACAAAATGATCCGGTTTTATACGACCGCTTGGTCCCGACAATTAAAGGAAAAAGGCAATTTTCCGAGATTCAGTTAAGAAGGCTTCAACGACTGGGTATAGATAAGACTGATCCTAATACATTAACTGATGAAGAGAAAACTAGATTTGCGAAACTGGATATTGATCCACTGCGAGTTCTTTGGACTCGAGGTATAATTTCGAAAACGACTTTATTCCTGTTTTATTCTTTATGTTTATAGTTTTGGATACCAATGATAGGTATCTCCGAAAAATCACTATTGGTCAGTCTTCAACTGAAAAGGGAATAACTCGGCAGACCAGCTTCAAAATCACAGTTGCAAGTGAACTTATGGCAATTCTAGCTCTGGCAAAAAATTTACAAGATTTTAAAAGGAGAATAGGATCCATGGTTGTTGCTTTCAACAGAAAGGGTAATCCCATAATTGCTGATGATTTGGGAGTAACGGGAGCCCTTATGGTTCTCTTAAAAGATGCTATCCAACCCAATTTAATGCAAACATTGGAAGGTTCTCCAGTGTTGGTGCACGCAGGGCCTTTCGCAAACATAGCCCACGGATGTTCATCAATTTTAGCCGACAAGTTAGCCCTAAAGTTAGCTGGAGAAGATGGCTATGTCCTTACCGAAGGAGGATTTGGTTCCGATATTGGAATGGAAAAACTGCTAAACATAAAATGTCGAACTTCGGGAGATATTCCCAATTGTGTAGTCTTAGTCACCACGATCCGAGCCCTCAAAATGCATGGAGGAGGCCCCGCTGTTACTCCCGGGGCCCCTCTCAAACCCGAATACACAAAAGAAAACCTCGAACTGGTAAAAAGAGGTCTCCCTAATCTAAATAAGCACATAAGTAATGGCAACAAATTTGGCCTTCCTGTCGTCGTTTGCATAAATTCTTTTGAGTAAGTTTTCCAGGTGACATAATTCTTAAAATGATTCTTAAAATTTTCAGAACTGATACAGAAGCTGAGATCCAGCTGGTCAAAGAAGAAGCAATTAGAAATGGGGCTTTCGGGGCTGCTGTTAGCAATCATTGGGCACAAGGTGGCGCAGGGGCAATAGATTTGGCAGAGCTCGTCATGGATGCTTGTGAAGAAGAAAACAACTTTAAATTTTTATACAATTTAAACGCTTCGTTGGACGAAAAGATCCAAGTTATTTCCAGGGAAATGTACGGTGCGAAAAATGTTGTCTATACGCCAGAAGTGACACAAAAATTGAAAATGTACCAAGAGAAGGGTTACGGCAATTTACCGATTTGTATGGCCAAAACTGCTGCTTCTCTTACGGGAGACCCAAGTATTAAGGGGGCACCCACGGGTTTTGATCTCAGGATAAATGATGTGAGTTTGTCAGCGGGGGCTGGGTTTGTGGTGCCGATTGTAGGAGAGGTAAGTAATTATTTTTTGTAGTTTTTTGTTAATTCTGTGATTGTAGATTTCGACAATGCCAGGTTTACCGACAAGGCCTGCAATTTACGATATCGATATAAATACAGAAAGTGGTGACATTGAAGGACTTTTTTGAATAAATGTAAGAAGAAAGTATTTTGTACTAATTTAATTAATAATAAGAAATAAAATAACAAAAACAAAATGTCAATGAATAAACATTTATTGGCTACATGTATGAACTGAAAAACGTATAAAAGTTAAAAGAAAATAACTGGTAACATAAAAACAAAGTATTGCCAACAAAACAAAATCGGCCAAAATCTTAAAAACTAAATTCACCACAAACGTGATTAAAGTACATAATTATAAGTATGAACTAAGAAAACGTAAAAGCGAAATGAAAATAAATTGTAATATAAAAACGAATTACTGGTAAAAAAATTCAAATTCAAAGTAAACTTAACTTGTTACAAACTAAAATGGCACAAAATTCTAAATGCAAATTATACTCAAAGGAGTATAAAAAGATTTACACCTCACATTCTCTGATTTCGCAACAATAATTAATTTGATCATTATTTGTTTTTTTATAGGTACTAAGATCATCGTATGAAAAAGTGATACCAACATCACTATTTTTTGCAATGTCTTTATTTAAACAGACTACTGATTTAGAAATTTTCCTCTGCTGCACTTGAGCATCTGTGATAGTAATGTTATAATAATATCTGCGATTTTTATCATAATCATTCAAAATGCGAACGTACCAGTTGCAGCTACTGGCTAAACGTTGAAAAGTAAACTTGTACATATTTTCATGTTCAAAGATATATTTTAATTCCATGGTGTTGCTCGCAATTGGAGTAAAAGTTTCTTGAAAAACTGTTGATTCAATCAAGAATTCTCGGTGATTAAGAAAGAAGTGGTTCACACATAGCGAGTAATTGCCGGTAAATTTGCAATCACTGATTGGGCAGGTGTAAATTTTGAATTCGCACACACGTTCATGATGGTCAATGTCATTTCCCAGAAAAGCTCCCTCGCATCCTACGTGGTTGTACACACATGGGTATAGCACAGACGGGGTGACTCCCTCAAGAGAATAGTTCCTAACGTCACTCCAATTTGTACGACATGTGGGGCATTGAGTCACTTTCTGTCTGCAGGAATTGCAAAAACTGTGGCCAGACAGGCATTGATTAATGGGAGGACGCATTAACTCCTTGCAAACGGAACACTCGAGTTGTTTTAATACCGCCTCAGTCATATTTTGGACTTTGCCAGTTTCGATTTTCACTGTCACTGTAATGTTGTTAGTATTCGAGTCCGAGACTTCATTTAAAATTGCAGCACAGATTTTTTTGGCATTGTCAACAGTGGGAAAAGGGTCACGATCCACTGTTATTTTGTATTGGCTGTTTTTTCCAACGTACTTCACACCCACATATTTTCCTTCGCCGCTAAATTTAATTTCTTGAATTGCATTCATTAAACCTCTTTCTTCACCAGATTCCCATATTTTCAAGAGAAATATTTTTTCGTGACCGTTTAGTAATAGTTTTATTACATTTATAGGAGTCTTTGTAATATCGAGTTGAAAAGAAAATTTGTTGAATGAATTTTTCAAAATATGTTGCGGATGTTGATCCTTAAAATGCTTTAATAACTCCATTACTTTACCGTTCCATTTGCATTCCGTTTTTGGCAACAGACAATTAATCGGTCGGTACATGCAAATGGTTTGGTGATTGTGTAGTTGCTCATAAAAGTTCGTGTATTCACATCCATCCGATTCAAACATGCAAGGAAATACAAGTTCTTTTAAAACAACGTCCATTTTTGTATTAGGGATAGCATGCCACTCTTCTGGGTTATCTGCATTTGTAAAGCAAGTGTTACAGATATTGCCAATATCTTCAACTATCATTACAGGTGCTTCGAGTAATTTTTTACAAAGAGCACAGGTGAATACCTCTTCGGAAAGCATTTTACTTGTAAAAGTTGTACTCTGCATTCCTGCTCTGTAAAAAGTAAACAAATGTTTCAGGTAAGTACCTACTTTAAAAGTACAGTCGAACAAAGTGAAAATGACGCTTCAATATACCAGCCCCTGCTGTGGATGCCGACCCTTCGCAAGCAGGGAGGATCGTAAATTATCGGATTGCAAACTTGACGTAGTTTCAAGATAAATTCCTGTAGAAGACGGTTTACAGAAAGCGAAATGAAAATTTAGTTCACAATTATTAAACTAATTCGAATTAAGTCGCCATTTATTTTGCATGACAAAAGTCAAGTTAAATGAAAATGTAATTTTTTAATGAAAAAATTAACAAACCAGTTTTTGAAGAAAACTATGCATTAATGATGACATTGACGAAAAAACAAATCATTATTTATTTAATATTTTTTTAACTGTTTCAAAATAAAATTATTTTATAAATTATTTATTTTACATAAAATCAAGTTTAAAACAGAGAAAGGCTATTTCGTACAAAAATTATGTTACTTATTTTAATTTTATTATTAATGCATAATTTTCTTTAAGAACTGGTTTTTATTAAATTGTGTTTTTATAAAACTAAACGTTTTTATTTAGTATTAAGTATTACAATTATCAAAAAATAAAAGCAGAACTAAAATATTTGAAATAATTTTGCCGTTTTTTTCCTGGTTTAATTAAATCAATAATTTAGATTCGTTTTCAACGACAATTGCAAAACTAATAGAAAACTTAGGGCCGGTTTACAGAACGTGTTAATCGCAATTAAATTTTAATCTTGACGTTTGGCAATGCAAAATAAATGGCAATTTAATTCGAATTAGTTTACCTAATTCTGAATTAAGTTTTAATTTCGCTTTTACTCAAAGAATTACACCACTCGTGGTAAGGCACACGTGAAATTAATTTTCCTTCTCGCAAATAAACAATAGTTTAATTCATTTGTTGTTTTACATAAAATCTTGTTTAAAATAGAGAAAACCTATTTCGTTCAAAAATTATGTTAATTAATTTTATTTTGAAAAATCAGTTAAAAAAATATTAAGTTTAATTTTGAATTAAATTTTAATTTGGCTTTCTGTAAACCAGCTCCAAGAGGAATTTATGTTGAAACTGCAATCCGATAATTTACGACCCTGTCTGCTTGCGGTTAGAAGGGTCGGCATCCAGCAGGGGCTGGTTTATTGAGGCGTCATTTTCATTTTGTTCGACTGTACATGGTGGAGGTTTAATGTTACTTTCTTATTTTCTAACGCCCTGTTATGCTTTTACTTTTTAAAATTTATTGTACTTAGATGTCTACTTCTCTAACAGCTTCTGAAAATTTAAATTTATTTGGAAAAAAAGACTGAAACGTGAAATAAAGTAGGTACTCAAGTATCTTTATTGTTTCTAATAATAATTAATTTCTTTACGTTTTCAATACACAAATAAATAATACTGAAACTCAACCATGTAACATATTACATAAAATTGATAGACAATTACCGAAACTTTTGAATAAAATTTCAGTTAATAAGGAAGTAAAAGTTATTTTTGATAATTTTATTTTGAAGTTTAAAAACTTTGTAATATAATGACTTTCATATCCCTCAATAAATACATAAGTAGTCTTAACAAAGTTTCAAGTTTCCACCACAAAGATCAGCAACTTTACTTGATGTGTTAAGAGCACGGAGTAAAATAATAAAAATATACAGGTGCGCCATAACTCACGCCCCAGAGAAAAATTTCAAGTAAGATAAGACACCAGGAACACGGAAAAAATGTTTAAAAAATTCTGTCAACAAATTTTGACATTTATTTTTGATATTTGACATTTTTTTATGTCTATTTATCATTAAATAGACATAAAAAAATCACTATCATTACTGATAATCTTGTATATGTTTTTTACAATTATTTAGTAATGGTACAAAATATTTGACAAGCCTCAAATAACATTGAACAGAGTTACAGTTTAAGATATAGCTTCCCTGTGTCCTCTTGTAGAAAAAAAACTTGAAAAATTATTTTTCCAACAGAAATAAATAGTCAAAGTCCAAAATTTAAACTCTCATAACTTCGAAATTTTTATAGATAAAATTTTTAAACATTTTTTCCATGTTCCTGGTATCTTACTTCATATGGCATTTTTCTCTGGGGCGCGAGTTCTGGTGCACGCTGTATATTATTATTGTCCGTGGTTGAGAGTGTAACATTTATGATGAAATACAAAGATTGAGAAAAATAGCCCAACGAAAATAACATAGGCACCACAGCTTTATCTGCCTTATCAGTCTAAATAAATTAATACATAGGTATTATACAGGTTGTTCGTTTTTCGAGCTCCACCATGGGGATCTCAGTTACTAGAAGAGATACTAGGTCGGTTAAATTAGGGCAAAGTTGCGCATTTTTATACTGAATAATAGTCTGAAAGAAAATTTAATGTGTAAGTGAAATTGCATTATTATTAGATAATTCAGAAACAATGATTTAGATTTAAGTAATTTGCAGCCTCACACTATATTTTTTTCAAACAAAATGCTGTTTTTCTTTATCAAAATCAAAAGCATTGTGTTAGGGGAATTACCGCATAATATGGTTGAATTCATGAGTAATAAATAAATTACTACTTACTTTCGCTGTCTAGCAACGTACACAGTTACTCCAAGATTTATATTCTTCAAAACACCCAAAGCACTGACTAAAGAACTGAGTCGACAAATAAGAAAACAAAATTGCTTTGACTTCAAACCGACAAGCCTGCAATACTTTTTCAAGGCTGACAAATTAAAGTGACGCTTCACGTTCCTGATTGGCTACCGATACCGGAACGGAAATATAAACAAGTGCAAATGCTTTGGCGCTCTATTTAAAAATTGTGTAAGCTGAATCTTCAAATAACAAGGATGTACTTTCTTAAAATTTATATTGAACAATAAATAAATAACAAAGACCCACACAGTATATTTCTCACAATGTATATTTAGACATGTTTTATAAATAATCGATTACATTCCGCTATCAGTAATACCGAGTTGTACTTTTCTTCAACAGGAACAAAATTTGTTTAACGTTTTTATTAATGACCAACAAAAAAATAACAAAATAAGGGACCACAATACATACGTCAATACTTTAATAAAACTTATACAATAAATTCATTACCTACAATGAATCTGTATAGCAAAAGACCGTTATGAAATTCGACAATAAAGGATGAATAAGCGTGCATTTTACATGATTCCAATTCGTAAAGTTAAAGAGAACGTTACCATCACCCTAAAAAGCAGAAAATGCGTTATTTTCAAACTTTACAAATTGAAAACTTTTCGTGATTGTGAGAATTCATTTCGATAGGTACTGTACACTTTCCTAATATCTCTTAGAGACCAGCTAACATAACTCGCGGATCTTCCACTGCTTGTTTGATTTTTCGGAGGAAGAAAACTGCTTCACGTCCGTCGACAAGTCTATGATCGTATGTTAGGGCTATGTACATCATGGGCCGAATTACAACCTGGAAAAAAATGATAATTAAAAAAAATCATTTGGTTTTTATAGTTACATACTTGTCCTTTAACAGCCACAGGTCTTTCGAAAATCCCGTGCATTCCGAGTATAGCCGATTGCGGTGGGTTAATAATTGGGGTCCCTAGAAGCGAACCAAACACACCACCATTACTGATCGTGAAAGTGCCACCATCCATGTCTTCCACGGCCAAACTTCCTATAACAAAATTTCAGAAAATGCCTCAACCTTGATGAAAACTCTCACCTTTCCTGGCCTTTTCGCCAAGAGCGTTGATGGCCAATTCGATGTCGGCGTAACTCATTCTTTCAACATTCCTGACGACAGGAACGACGAGACCCTTGGGTGTGGCCACAGCCACAGAGATATCGACGTAGTCTCTGTAAATGATTTCTTGGCCGTCAATAACGGCGTTAACTACAGGCTGGTCTTGGAGGGCGTAAGCCGAGGCCTTGACAAATGCCGACATGAAACCCAGTTTCAAGCCGTATTTCTTCTGGAAAGCATCTTGGTTGGCCTTTCGGAACTCCATGATGTAACTGTAACAAATCAAATAATTTTTAAGGGCACAATTTTAAATAGAAGAGAGTTAAATAGCATTAAGATAAAGTAAAAAAACTCAAACATACAGGCTGTCCCAGAGCTCCGTATTTGTTCGATTACTCTGACAGTAAAGAAGATATCGAAATGCGGTTTCTTTTGGACGATAGACATTCATTTTTTCTATGGTCCAAAAATATTTTCGTCATTATAGGTAATTTGTATATAGGGTGGCGCAACAAAGTTATATTGCATTTTTTCTTATGGAACACCCGGTATATTATGCGCTTATTTGAAAGAGTTTTTAATTGTAAGAATATCCTTATTAGGTTTTATGGGTCTATCATGGACCGTTTATCATTTATGGGCCATTTTATAAAAAAAGTACCATTTTTGAAAAATCACAACGGCTTTGCTAGAAAGAAAGAGTGAATAAAAACAATTACAACCATTTTTACTGACTCTGGTCCTAAATTATTATGGTTGAAATTCGATCAATCTTTTCCAACTACTGCAGAGTGTTGACATTCGCAACATATCAAGTAACTTGATTTTTTCAAATGAAACACCCTGTATGTTATTACTTTATCGTGTAGAGCTTTTAATAAGCTTTCTAAAAAACCTAGGTCTAAACTTTACCTGTTTTAAACCTACAAAATTTTAACTTATTCTATTTAGAATTTTTTAAAGTTACGTTATGACCATACATCAATCAAGTTTGTTAGAGAATGTAGAATTATGTAGCTACAGCATGATGGAGCTCCTGTTCATTTTTGTCGCATTGTGCGACAATTTTTAGCAACAGGTTTCCTAATCGATAGATTTGGAGGGGAGAACTATTGTCTGGCCACCGCGATCTCCAGATTTGACTACAATTGATTTCTTTTTATCGGGGTGTGTTGAAGAGAAGGTGTATGGAACAAGACCCACCACTCCAAATGACATGAAGGAAAGAATAATTGAAGCCTTTAATGACATCTCTGTTGAAATGCTGAGGGCAATCAAACTTTTTTTATGCGTAGACTAGACGTCTGTCTAACGAGAAATGACAGGATTTTTGAATATTTGCTATAAAATTAATTAAATTTTGAATTTTTTATCATTAAGATCTTGCACTGAATTCAAATTCCAATTAGCGTTTCTTGAGTATTACTCAGTATTTCAATAAACAACCTACTTGATTTTTAACGCTAAATAGAATAATTTAAAATTTTGTAGGTTTAAAAAGGTGTACAATGAAACAGGTAAGGTTTAGACCTCCAAACCCTAGGTTTTTTAGAAATCCTATTAAAAGCTCTACATGATAAAGTAACATACTGAGTGTTTCATTTGAAAAAATCAAGATAATTGATATTTTGCGAATGTCAACACTATGCAGTAGTTGCAAAAGATTGATTGAATTTCTACCATAACAATTTAGGACCAGACTCAATAAAAATGGCTGCAATTGTTTTTATTCACTTTTTCTTTCTACCAAAGCCGTTGTGATTTTTTAAAAATGGTACTTTTTTTTCATAAAATTGCCCATAAATGATAAACGGTCCATGATAGATCCATAAAACCTAATATGGATATTCTTAGAATTAAAAACTCTTTCAAATAAGGGCATAATATACCGAGTTTTCCGTAAGAAAAAATATAACTTTGTTGCGCCACTCTATATAGGAATAACCTATAATGCTGAAAATATTTTTGGACCATAGAAAAAATGAATGTCTATCGTCCAAAAGAAACCACATTTCGTTATCTTCTTTACTGTCAAAGTAATCGAAGAAATACGGAGCTCTGGGACACTCTGTATATATCAGACGAAAAAACATAAAAAGTAGTTAAATATTTTCTTTGTAGGATAATTTATCAAGTCACAAATCATTATTTGTAAAATTTAATTTAATCATTTAAAATTCGATCAGACGTTTTTTATTACTCATTATTTAATAATTCATATTTTAGGCAAATTCCATGTATCCTGTCTAGTTCTACCAGTCAATTAGTAGTAAAATATCTCAGTTCCGTATCAATTTTTGACCTTTGTTACGTAGCAGAAACGCTGATAATTATTTGTCGTGCAACAAATTTCACGTTTTTATAAAATTTAATTTTCCAAAACATTTTTTCGCCTATGAAAAAACTTACGACATATCAATTTCGTTAAAAGTGGTTAACATCGCATTAACATTCTGGGCTTGCTTCAATCTTTCCGCAATCTTCAGACGCATCCTGTTCATCTTGACTCGTTGTTCAGTTCGCGTTCCTGAAATTTCTTTGGTGGGATCTTGTGGGGGCACTTTAACAGTGGCAGCTTCAATGGCCTGAGCATGCCTTATGGCGGCTACGGGTATCGAGCTGAGAGGTGCTGCCGGCCTTGGTGGCGGCGGTGGGCCTCCTGCTGCAGGAGCCGCTGTTGCAAAAATATGGTCAGTTTTCATAAATGTTGTTTGTGAATTGATTACCGGGCTTTGGTGGTGGAGGTGGCGGTGTGGCGGCAGCAGCAGGGGTCGGTGGTGGTGGTGGTGGGGCTGCAGCTGGCTCGGCGGCCTTGGCAGCAGGGGCTTTTTTAACTGGAGCATCTCCGGTCAATTTCAATTTGAAGAGGTTTTGACCAGCTTTGACAGTTGCACCATCATCAACATAGGTTTCCTCAATAATACCATTGGCTGGGGCAGGTACTGGGACTGAAGTTTTGTCAGTTTCAATTTCCAAAACCACCTCGTCTTCAGCGACTTGGTCGCCTTTTTTCTTTTCCCACCTTTAATAGAAAAAAAATTGCTTCAACTTTGACTTGTACTTTACATAATGATGTGAATCAGTTACTTATCTTAGGCTGCGTTATCTTTAGGATATAAACAATTTTACTAATTCTTATCAGTTGAATGTTGCAACATAGTTCCCAAATTAATTATTATTATTTAAATTACTGTTTAATAAGACAATAAAATCTCAAGTGAAAGTAAGAGTTTTATGCACTAACCTTACATCACCTTCAGAAACTGAATCTGCAAATGGGGGTACAGTTACAATTTTGCTTTCCTCAAAAAGGGTAGCAGAAGACCGAAAATATCTCACTTGTTTACAACAAATAGACTGGGGTCTACAAAACTCAATTATTATTTTTTTCTTAATTAAAAGTAGCATAAAAACAAAAAACCTTGTAAAGACTGATTGACTAGGCTTCACAAATACTTTTCTTATCGATTTTAACCCTTGATGGTAAGCTCTGTGCTTGGAAGGTACCTGAAACACCCCCCCAAAAATTACATTACATAACACATGAGACACATTTCTTGCAAAAATTATTAAAGTACAATCATCTCGATGTTATTAAATAGGTTACATAACACAATAATTGATGGAGCTAAATAAAAGTGTGGAACATTGGCTATTTTTGACCCACCTAATAATTTTTGATGGCCACTTACCTCTGTCACACATTTTTCTAAATAACTGTTTAGTGTTCTAAAAATTGTCCGTGGTACATTTCTTGACGTTATCGTAAGCATACCCGCCATTCTAATAAGTTATGATGTGATAAATTTTACAAATTTTAGGACAGCAGCCCCTTTTCATGTGCTGCCACAACCTGGAAATCTTTTGATTTAAAAAGATCACTCAAATGTCAATTTTCAAATCTGTTTTTCGCGATATACCGAAACTGAAGGTCAAGGCGTAAAAGATAATTGTAGAAAACTTCCAAAGAGGCGCTGCTGTGGCAAATAATTGCAGATTATTTACTTTGTACTTTAATCTGTGCTTTATTATATAACAAATTTTTTTTTAAACAACTAAACTTGTTTTTTTTAGTACCACGTTTTTTTAAATTTGTTATTATAAAAAAATCACTTTTTATATAAAAACATCCACAGCCAAACATTCC
The DNA here is from genome assembly GCF_015345945.1 of Tribolium madens. Taxonomy (NCBI): domain Eukaryota; kingdom Metazoa; phylum Arthropoda; class Insecta; order Coleoptera; family Tenebrionidae; genus Tribolium; species Tribolium madens. Next base: position 6,949,229 of record NW_025401063.1, read on the forward strand.
GAACTACATAGAAATAGAAATAAAAGAATAATAAATTTTTGAAATACTGGGTGAATCTGTTTGTTACAAAAAAAAACTATTGGCAACACTGACTTATTGGTAATTTTTCTAATTTGTTATACCAGAATGTTTCAGCTTTAGCCTTATATTGTACTATAATACATAATACAATTTGAAGTATCAAATGCTTTTTATTTAATTTTTATCTTGAAGTAATATTTTTTGGTAATTTATACCAAACAACCAACATTTTACTAAAAAACTACCTTCATTTGTACATGCTATTATAAAACTCATGTATTATAAATCCCAAAATATCTAAAGATAATTTTATAATAGAATTCAAAGTGACGTATAGTTTTTATTGTCTAATTTGACAACTGCAGTGAAGTGGTATTGATGTGATTATTAACCATTTACATTTTTATTGACAATTATAGGTTTAGACCTTCTGCAATTTAGCGCTTATGTAATTACGTTATATAACCTCCAAATCCTTAACGTCAAAAAATGGCAGGAGCGGCTGCTAGCTACAAGAGAATTTTACAGTTGCTTGAAAAGTGGCCAATTGAAGAAGGAAAAGTCGGCAGGTAAGTAATAAATAACTCGTTTTTAAAAATAGATTTTTTATTCTGATTCTTAGGGATTTGGGAGAGTTTCTCCGAACCAAGATCACTAAAGCGTACAAAGAAAACAAATTTGAGGCCAACCAAAAGTACTGGGACAGTCAATACATTTCACTGCAACGTTTAGTTAACAACGATTATAGTAATAAATACCCTAGAATTCTCACGTCCTCTGCTACAGGTTTGACTGCCGAGCAGTGTCAAATTGCGCTATCAAACGAATTTCTCAAAGAATTGCAAGAAGAGGATCAGCCGTTTTATAAAAAAATATTTTCACTTAAATCCAAAGACAAATAAACATGTTTCAGCCGTTAGTTAGAAAATTTTGTAGTTCCGCGCCTCATGTCCCTGTGATGGTTCAAGAAGTTTTACATTTCTTAAAACCGGAAGGCAACCAAACAATTCTTGATATGACCTTTGGCGCTGGAGGGCATAGTAGACGCATTTTAGAGCAAACCTCAGATGTAAAATTGCTTGCTTTAGATAGAGATCCAGTGGCTTTTGGCTATGCCCAAAAACTGGCCGAAGAATTTCCAAATCGGGTAACGCCCTTATTGGGACGGTTTTCTGAAGTCCCTGAATTGCTGAGTCAAAATAAAATTAGACAGAATTCGATTGATGCAATATTGTTTGATTTTGGATGCTCTTCAATGCAGTTTGATACACCTAGTCGTGGATTTTCGGTTTCTCATAACGGGCCCCTTGATATGAGAATGGATAGTGGGAGGTTTCCTGAGGATCCCACCGCTGCTGATGTTTTAGCCAAAGCAACTGAAGAAGATCTCTACAAGATAATTAAAGTATACGGGGAGGAAAAAAAAGCACGAAAAATTGCCAGAGCCATAATCGAAGCGCGCTACTTGTTCAAGACTTTGTCTACAACAGAAGAATTGGCGGATTTGGTTGATTCAGTTTTTAATGGAGAAATAAGATTAGATAAATTACAGCGACCAGCACACAATGCCACTAAAACTTTTCAGGCTTTGAGGATTTTTGTTAACAATGAACTAAACGAAATTAATTACGGTTTAATAATTGCTCACAAATATTTGAAATTGGGAGGCAGAGTTGTGACTCTTACGTTTCACTCTTTGGAAGATACTATTGTTAAAAGACATCTGTTAGGGAATTTAATTGCTAACACTCCAAATCCGCTTCCTTTGAAATATAGCAGTCACTCGTTTGATGTTGATGGGAATTTTGTTAAAGAAGTGATGGAATCTAATTGGCTTAGTTTAACTAAGCATGTATTGGTTCCAAAGTACGAGGAAGTGGAAAATAATCCAAGAAGTCGTTCAGCCAAGTTGCGAGCAGCAATCAGAGTCAAATAAATAATTATTAAGTTATTAGTTGCTTTGTTTTATGTAATAAAAAATATGAAGCAAAAATATTTTTTTAATCTGTTTTTTAACCTCTAATGCAATGTACAGAAATTACATTTACACTTTCACACTAAAAAATTTGAAAGGCTTGATTGATTTTTCTATGAAAAATTATAGGCAACTATTACGTACAAGTTATACCTATAATCCTATAAATCAATACTGACGATATTGGTTGTTTAAATATACGCGTAAAAATAGAATGGAATTTTATCAAAAAGTAATTCATTTTAAAGTTTTTTGTACAGACAATTGAAAATCTTATTATGTACCCAGAGTTTTTTTTGCATTAAATTTGATAAACTTACGATCATATACTTCACAATCCACATTATGGATAATTTTACACATTTTGTAGTTTTGTTTCTTACTTAAAACTTGACTAAACTCTAACTCAAGCAGTTTAAGTTGTTTTTTTTTTCGAACTTTAGCACTGGCTTTATGTATAAGACGTAAAATAATAATTAAGGTTACTTTATTTTTCACGAAAAAATTTCTAATATTTTGATTTTGTAAACTCAAAATAAAGCAATAATATTTTTTAGTAGTTGCTTAATGCCTATTTAAATTTTATAATTCAGTTTATGAACCTTGTGGGTCTTTGAGATTAAGAGTTTCCCACTTAGTTTAAATCAGTTGAGAAATAGACTTGAACACATCTAAGGAAACCAATCCTGGCGTAGAGATTTGCTTTTCATTAGCCGTTTCTGACGGACCATCAGACACAGTGTATGGTCTGAGAGCAAGTTACAAACCACCAGCCTCTGGCTGCGTCTTCATCTAATTTCAACCCAGAGTTATGGAAGTTTGGATACATAAAAGACGGACGGGACCCTTCAGGACATCTTTGCATCGTAATTGAATCAGTCCTAAGTTAATTATGCAATAAATAGATATACTCAGTTAGGAACTGAACGGACAAGGAAGTCCTCTGAAATCGATTTCTTTTGAAAATCATTCCTGGTAGTGGAAAATCTAAATAATTCACGATTTTTGTTAAAGATAATTTATTTAATAAGTTATGAAACTATACCCGCAAAGTTACAAATTTATTATGATAACATAGCATTACCGCATGATCGGCTTCATCCCTAAAACGCCTGAAACTGAACAAGTTATCGGGCCCGACCTCAAGTTCTAAGCTCAAGTTTTGGCGACCTGAAAACTATCCATATCAGCTACTCCTATCAATTATTGTTCAACTCACTCACTTATGTTGGCCAGTTTAAAGGAAACCCTACGAACAAGTTACTTGGATGAGTTTGAGATAAGGTCTCTCGCTCCGGGAGTTACAAACTTGCTTATTCTGCTTCAGTAAAAGAAAAACTATCGGTGATTTGTCTGTTGTCAATGAGAAATCTGGTTACGAACTTCTGAAAATGAAAAAAAAATATTACAGTGTGGTTCATATTACTTAGGTATACCAAATTCCAATTTCCGGATTAAAGAAAAAATAGTTGCGATACGCAGATACTAACTGTTTAACTTAATTTTAAATCAAAAATATACGTAACGCAATAATAGTATTCATTAGAACTTATTTATTTGTTTTTTTTTTCTTCATAATTTAAAGTACCTACCCAAATTGATCGTAGCTTTTTATTAATGTAAAAATTTAAACAATTAGAGAAAGAAAACAGATTTATCAAAAAACGTGATTAAAATTTTTATTAGGTACTATTAACTAGTCAATTTTTACTTATTACTTAATGAATTAATTGTGTATATACATAATGAATTATGTAAGTACATACGTACAAGACATAGGTTGTACCAGTAATCTATACCTATTTTGTTTACAAAGAAACAAAGATTAGTAAATACGCATAACGCACTTTATCATTTATTTACCTACTCACCTTTTTTAATAATGTGAATTAAAACATTTTCCACTTTAGAATATTAGGTATTTACTTTATTTCACATTTAGTAGGGTTATGGCGATCACATTTTACAGACAAAATAAAATAATTGATAGGTTAGTAAATAATATTTTTAAGAATTATTTGAAACCACTTTGCAAAGGTGTTCACTTCTCCATCACCCTTCCCGTTTCATTTTTGCAATTTTTAAATAATCACCGGAATAGTAAGTTAATTCTAGTTCTTGGTTTTGTGTAAATAATTTTTATAAGAAGTAATTTGGTTCCAAATTAAAATGTTGTGATAACTTTCAATTTTAATGTAATTTAAGGCCGATGGAGGCAATTGATGAGACATGTACCTACAACGCTATGTTTAATTGATTATTACATTTTTATTGGGGAAACACATTTATAATTTCAATTTCACCTAAGTCCTTTGTAAAAAATAGAACAAATTTATAATTTACAATATGACATATTACGCACAAAAAATGCGTTCCAGGAGCCGAAGGCTAGTGTGACGGTTCTCCAAGTACAGAATATGCCATTCTAAACGAGTTTCAGACTATGATTAAAATTTAGAAAAAATTTAAACAAATTTATCCAATAATTTATGACTGCAGTTGACGCTACCTGTTAACATTCTAACGCTATAGCGTGTGGATACCCAGTATTCTGTAATCAATAACATTGTTATTCATTTATAATGTCTTAGAAGAAGTTTTTTGTTCGTTAATAGCCTCACGAATAGTTATTTTATTTGTTACTTTTTAATTTTAATTAAGTAGACGTAATCTAATATTTTTGTAGAATTAAAAAGCAACGTTTTTTATTATTATTCATCACCTTATATTGAATAAGATTATGTACAGGGTTATTCATAAATATGAAGCAATATTTGAACCTAAAAAATGACCTATAAAATGATGTTAATTTAAATAATAACTCGTGTCCTATCTCTACTGATAAGAATTTTACAGCCCTCGGAATGTGGGTATGGAAATTTGATTTTTTTGTAATAACTTTGGAACTATTTGACCAAATATTATAAAATTTGGAACATTTCCCTGTGACAACATACCCTTTGAACTGCTAATTGCGAAAACCGGATACATCCACTCAATTTCCGGTTCCAGCAGTTGCAGGTAACATTTTCTGTGTTTTTCCATTTTTTTGCTCCCTTAGCACCAGTTTTTTATTGCCCAAATCGATAGAGTAATCAATTTCGATTAAAAAACGCATAACCTTTAATACTCCTAAAATGGACCGTTTCAAAGATATTTTAATTTAAACTGAGGACTGCACAACGCTGAAACCAAAAAGTAGGGAGTTTGAATGGATGATATCCACGGTAACAAATGACCATGGTCTTACTAATCGCTGTCAGGCATCTGTCAACTTTGACATTGGACGATTATTAGACAATTAATCGAAAATATTTAATAAAAGAGTTTACCTCAGATTCCAAACATAACTTAGAATAAATCCAAATTGATCTCGTAGCATTTAATTCATAAAAAATTCACAAAAATTTATTGTCAAAGTTAACAGATGCCTGGCAGGGATTTGTGTGACCATGGTCACTGTGGATACTACTTATTCAAAATTCATATTTTTCATTTTCAGCGTTGTGCAGTCCTCACTTTAAATTAAAATATCTTTGAAACGGTCCATTTTAGGGGTATTAAAGGTTATACGTTTTTTAATCGAAATTGATTACTCTATCGATTTGGGTAATAAAAGATTGGTGTTAAGAGAGCAAAAAAATGGAAAAACACAGAAAATGTGACCTGCAACTGCTGGAACCGGAAATTGAGTGGATGTATCCGGTTTTCGTGATTACCAGTTCAAAGGGTATGTTGTCACAGGAAAATGTTCAAAATTTTATAATATTTGGTCAAATAGTTCCAAAGTTATTACAAAAAAATCAAATTTCCATACCCACATTCCGAGGGCTGTAAAATTCTTATCAGTAGAGATAGGACACGAGTTATTATTTAAATTAACATCATTTTATAGGTCATTTTTGAGGTTCAAATATTGCTTCATATTTATGAATAACCCTGTATATAGCTACGTCGAAATTTATGTATTTTAAATAAACTAACAGCTAATGTTTGGTGCAATAAAGTTTATTGTGGTAATCATTCGCGTTTCCTTGATAGGCTGTTAAAATAATCCTCGGATTTCTCAAACCAAACGTTGTTTATGTCGAGGAAGTGTTTTAATGTCCATCGTCAAGGAGCATGAAAGCGACCGCTTAACAGTCCTCAATAATCAGCGCAACGCCACCACAATAATAGCCGTCCATTCGCGATACCATCAGGGATATCTTTGTCCTTCCAAGTTCACAAAGCGTCCTGAAGCAGTTAGTTTTATGTATATTTGAGAGGCCGGCAGGCAATTACTGGCAGATAGCGGCCGGGTTGTAAGACGTAGTCGGGAAGTGTTCCCCAAGGATCCGGTAAGGACCCCAGTAATCCGCAAGACTCGAGGGGCACCCCACCAGTTACGGCCTTAATTTATTCATGGCCGTCCTCGACATGACTGTTTGAATCGGTTTGCAAGAGATTTCAACTTGGATTAACTCCAGTCATAATCACGTGGCATGCCGTCTCTCTTCTCGCCCGTCGCCCCAGACTCAACTGACTATTTCCTCTCGTTACCCCATTGAGATGATGCAAAGTTTTATTACTGTGCTTGCCCAGCCACGGCTATGGATGCTTCTCCTTCAGTCTCTGCTATGAGTGTATCCTCACTGGGGGCCGATTCGACACTCTGCCTAACTACCCGCTTTGCTACCGTCATCCAAATAATTTAATTAAACTACGAATTTGCTGAGTGGATTACACTTTTTCAATTTTATTTTTAAGCTAACGTCTTACTTATTCTCTATTTTACACAATTAATACAGGCTGAAGTATAAAAAACGCCCCAAGCCATAATTTCATTACTTTTAAAGACGCTATAATACTTTTTTGTTCAAAGTTGAACAGTTTTTTATTATCAGTCGTTTACTTGTCTTAGACAAAATGAATAAAAATGTTCTATTCTTTCCACAGCCTATTATATTTAATTTAATATTAAAATTGCTTAAAATCAAAAGTTAGTGATAATTAATAGTAAGTGAACTTGTTGAAAGACAATTTAATGAGAAATACAAAAATAATAAAATATACAGTGTTACATTAAAAAACTGAAATTGATGTCACTTCCGGTAAAACAAAAAGCAGCATTGATTGAGCATCTATGCCAAACTTATTCCAAGAAGTATTGTCATATCTTTAAAAATAATAGAGTTATGGCTTGGGGAGTTTTTTGTAATACATCCTATATGAAGAAATTATCTTTATAAAAACGTAAAATACTTTTTATCACTTGTCAGTTTTATGAATGTAGATAGGTATAATATTCATTTAGGTAAAAATAAAACTTGGATTAAGAAAGCCTTTTGTAAATTTTTGTATAGAACAAATACTGGGTGACTGTAAATTATTGTGATTTTTTTTGTTTTTTGTGCTGTAAGTAGATAAATGTTTGTTTGTTTTTTATAAACCACATTAAATTTTGCACTTAGACAATTTATTTCTGTTACAAAAATAATTTTAGGTACATGTTTTTTGCTGTAGGTTAATAAAAGAAGAAATAAAGTATCCTGATTTGTAATTATGTTTAAGGTTATTTGTGGCTTTTATTGGCAAAATATTTGCATCTTTATTCTTTATTAATAATTATGAAAAAACAAGTTTATCAGTAACAATAAGGTTAAATGTCAAAAAATAAATGTCATAATTTTTTCACAAATAGCATTTTTTAAATACTTTTTCTGCTTTCCTAATATTAATAAATACCTATACAGGGTGCGCCAGAACTCGCGCCTCATAGAAAAATGCCATATAAGGTAAGATACCAGGAACATGGAAAAAATGTTAAAAAAATTTTATCTATAAAAATTTCGAAGTTATGAGAGTTTAAAGTTTGCACTTTTACTCTATTTATTTGGAAAAATAATTTTCCAAGTTTTTTTGCTATAGGCTATTAAAAGAGGAAACAAGTAAGCTCTATCCTAAATTGTAAATCTGTTCAATGTAATTTGTGCCTTTTATTGGCAAAAATTTTGTCCCTTTACTAAACAATTGTAAAAAAAAACATATACAAGATCATCAGTATCCTTAAATAGATTTAAAAAAATGTCAAATGTCTGGTGTAAAATTTGTTGTTACAAAATCTTTATTTAAAATATTAACAAAAATATAATATATAGAAGTGGAATCCAAAAAAAGGAATTAGAATAACGTGTAATGCAAAAATTTTAGGCAAAAAATAACATTTTTGTACAGCGGGCAGTAGAAGTCAACCTTTTCTTGTCAAAAGTGTGACAGAACTAAAAATTTTCTTTCGAGGGAGAGAAATGAGCATAACGACGGGAGTAAATATTTGCTCCCGTTATTAAGTCATTCCCATTCACTAATATAGATTCATTGGCAACAAAAATTTTTATTGTTACCAATGTTACCATCATGGTGAAATTTCTAATAATGCTAACTTTATTTTAATCTTTAAATTTTATTAAAGAATTGCAGCCAATTTCTTAGTTTTTTTTTACTCAAGTCGTGCAAAAAATAATGTATATACCACTGGAGAGAAATGTTACTATTCCTTTGGTGCTTTATTATAGGATAGCCTCGGGCTACAAACGGCATCTCAGGAATAATCGTGCATTTTTCTCCCTTTATGTATGTACATTAGGTACTTATACTATTAAAATTGTTTGATTGATTTAAAAATAAAGTAAAATAAAATAAAACAAGAAAGCCATGTTTTTTCATACAATTGTATGAAACATGTTGTAAAAATCACTTAAAAAAGTTCGTAGGTTTACTTACTGCATTAGAGTGTAGTGAATGAAAAAAAATTATAAGTGATTTATAAGAATTTTTTAAAGCATAATATTTTTTAAAGCTTATATTTTACTGGTACTAGTAAAAGATGAAATTAGTTTTTTAACTTAGCAATTAACTAATTCTAAATAATAACTTCACGAAATTGTTATTTAAAAAAGTTTTGATAGTTTTTAAATTTATATTTTATTAACTCAAGTTGCTACATTGGTATAACCACTTTAAAAGTATAGCAATAATGTTTTTGTAATTTAGTAAATCGAAATACTTATTCAAAATTTGCGTTTTTCCGAAAGATTTCGATTAACTTCAATCAACTGTTAACAAAAACAAAGCTGCGGTCTAAGATGGATTCAAAGTTGTAGGTAAGAACCCTGCGGTGGAAGCTTTACTTGCTTTATGTACAAATTAGGAACTAAACGAGAAGCTTACTCGAGCTTACAGAGTTGGGAAGTTGCAAGTCAGTAAGACTAAAGTATAGAGAGCTTCGGGCTTTCTCGCTTTATTATACCTACCACATGCACACACAAACACTCGCTGAATTAGTTTAAACTTTTACCAATAAAAACATAAAATCGAGCGTTGTTTTTTCGCAAAACCGGAGAGACAATTCAAGACAAAGCAGCCTAGCAGCCAATCGATACTTTCCAAAGTATGCCGGCAGTTTGTAATTCGACCGTCGAAGCGGAATTCAGATCTTATGTTAATTATAGCTTGTGGTCGTCTCAATATTCATAACATTCAGAAGGGGCCCTCTTATAATTACAGATAGTTGCCAAGTTTCGGTTCAGGGTCCGCCATGTTACGAGCAAACATTTTTATCCAATGCGGACTCCGAAATTGCTATCGATGATGTTAGCAACCCTCTATTGCTCGGTTTTGGGGCGCCGTTTACAAAGGAAGTGGAATGGGGAAGGAGGCTTCATGTTTAGGTTTCTTTTTTAGGGACTGATGCGGGAGAATTGCGGTTGTTTGTGCCAAGTCCCTGCAGTTCTAAGATGAATTCGAGAATCTCTAGTATTAATCTTCTAAATTACATTTTGGTTACTGAAAGGCGATATTTGTCTTGATTAACGGCATGATTTATAGTGCATTGAGAGTAACAAAACATCTTAATTCTAAGTGCTTACCGAAACTAAACAGGTCACAAAAACAAAAAGGGATAAACGTGAAATTTAATTTTTAATATTTTATTTATTCTTAAAAGCAACTGAAATATAAAAAGTTACGTAAACATTTTGTTTGATAGTTGAGATATACGTATCTTTTGTACGTATATTATCTAAACCCATTCTTAGTCTTGGTTTTATATTACCATCAGAAACATGACTCTGTTCTATACGTAAGACGATTCTCCTCTTTGTGTGTAATGGCGATACCTACTTTTTTTCAGTTTATAAAACTTCAGTTCCTATAGCTTTTTAACAAAGTGTTACATATGTTTTTAAATTAGCTATTTATCTAACGAGTATTATTGATTTACTGATACATTTAAATGAGCTTCAAATTAATTAATTAACTATGAAGTTACACACAGCTAGAGAAAAAATGACAACATACCTATATAATTTATTGAACTTATATAAAAACAAGTATTGTTGGCATTATTGTTTCGGAAAATCGACGCCAAAAATAAATTTTCAATAAAAATAAAATTTCAACAAAACTTTCAAATTTTAAATTCAATCATAATGACAATAAATCATGGCTTTCATTTACATTTTTTAAATTGACATAAATTTGATGTCCAAAATTCTGTGTCCGCCACTGTAGTCACACAAAAATCAGCGTTTGCCATTAAAAACTATACAGAGTGGGCCAGAACTCGAGCCTCAGAGAAAAATTTCAAGTAAGATAAGATACCAGGAACATGGAAAAAATGTTTAAAAAATTCTATTTGTCAAAAAATTTTGACATTTGACATTTTTTATGTTCATTTAATGATACTGATGATCTTGTATATGTTTTTTGTAATTATTGAGTTTTTACTCAATAATTTTATACTTTTTAATACTTTTGTACAAAAATTTTGCCAATAAAAGCCACAAATAACATTGAACAAAGTTACAATCTAGGATACAGCTTCCTTGTTTCCTCTTCTAATAGTCTGTAGCAAAAAAACTTGGAAAATTATTTTTTCAACAGAAATAAATAGTCAAAGTGAAAAATTCTCATAACTTAGAAATTTTTATAGATAATTTTCTTTTTAACAGTTTTTTTCCTTTTAGAAGGAAAGGTATGGGTTATCTACGACTTTTTGGTAGACGAATGTCATCGCATTGTCATTTTGGCCTTAATTTATTTAAACAAAAGTTAGTTTTGCTAAATTGCGAATATCAAGATCATGAATATTTATGATATTAATCTCTTTATCAGCGATGACAAAAGTTACAGTAAGTTGAAAATTACCTTAAAAAATTTGACTAGAATAAATTTTGTGATAAGAAAATTTTGTTTTCAAAATCCACAGTAGAAGATTTGTCTGAAGAAGTTGAACATCTTCAATATAATTATCTAACTAATAATTAGATACATAAGCAATAAGGTTATTTCATAAAAAGGATCGACATCTTATCTTAAAAAAAACAGTTGCTATTAGCTTTAAGATTTTAAAAAAGAAGGTTTTTCAAAATTATTAAACGTAACTTTGAAATTAATAGGAGGAAAACTAAAGCTAAAGAACAAAAATAAAATTTTTGTTTAACTTGACCTTAACTAACTCTTTTTGTGTTTGTAACTGAAATACGGAAATTAAATTAACCCAACTTAAACTTGAAGTTATGTTTACTCAAACTAAAAAGTTAATTATGAACTGAAAAACCGTTGTTAAAAAAACTAATCTAAAATATTATTTGAACAAAAAACTATACCTACCTATAAACTGTTCATACATATATCTATAAGTTCTACAGATAACGTAACCCAATTACGAATAATTAAGTTAAATTTTTGTTTAGGAATACGCTTACTTTTATTTATTTTACTTTTTATATTGCTTTTATGTACAGTTGGAGACAAAATACTTTGGTCGTCAATGTCACTTGAGTGACATTAAATTGTAAAGCATGCTTTAGGACTGTTAACCTTATTTTTAGCTACTGTCAATCATAGTTGACAAGTTGTACATATTTTTGATAGAAAAATATAAGAGCTGTCATTAATTTGAAATTGTCATTCATTTTAACGTTAAAGCTTGCATTACATTAAAGTGTCAGAAAAGTGACGACCAAAGTATTTTGTCTCCAACTGTACCTATAATTATTTTTTTCAAAAATTGTATAAATAAATTTTATCTACAACTGCTAATTAATAATAATGATATTATAGGCGTATCCATTAGTTTAGTTCATATTATACTCCGTGGAATATAAATTTACATTCTAAGACTGTATCCTGTATGGTTTACTGTTTGAACGCAATTTCACATTTTTATTAATTAAATTAAAACGTCAACTTCAAAACATCAATTATGCCAATACCAAAAATCCAAAATATTTTATAGTCGTAGATAAAGCATAATAAGTATTCTACTTGCATATAATGGCTATTATTTAGTCAGGTGATTAAAAAACTCGTTTACGACTCGTTTCTTAAATTAATTTTCGTAAAAAATATATCTAGTCATCATTAGGTAATAGGTATATGCTCGTTGAATAATATACCATAGTTTTCTTATGTAAATTGTTATAAATACCTACATATAACATTTATCTATAGAAATTTGTGGTATTTCATGGAATAAAAGACAACTGAAGAAATATACTAGTTTATTTCAGGGCTACGTAATTTATCTATACAGTATGTCTCCAGATTGGGTTTACAAGAGAATTTTTTTTTTATCTTTTGTTTTACACTACAACTGAAAAGGAAAAACATTTTTTGCTTTACCTGAAACGAGCAAACATGTAATTAAAACTTCATTTGGTATTCTCATTCAGTGAAAAGAAATGTTAATTTTTCTTTTAATTTTGGACTTTTTAATTTTTCCTGCTTTTTAAGTCCTATCACATTGGCGGTTTTATTTATTTGACAACTATATGTCACTTAGACAATTAATTTATTAATTAAATAATGATAGTTCTTTTAAAAATGACTTTGTTTTTTATTTTAAAGCTGTTTTTTTAAGTTGCTATTTTTCAAATTATGTTTTTCACAAACATTTTTGTTATTTAACTTGCGTAAAACTTATTTGTCAAAGTGACATCATTGTCAAAAAAATAAAACCGCCAATGTGATGGGATTTATAAAGCAGACAAAAATTATCCTAAGTACAAAATCAAGAGAAAAATGAATTTTTCATTCTTCTGAGTTAGAATAATAAAGTCTTAATTACAGATTTGCTCGTTTCACGTGAAGCAAAAAATGTTTTTCCTTTACAGTTTTAGCGTAAAATCAAAGATATTTTGTTTTCCTCTTGTAAACTCAATCCGGGGACATACTATCTATAAAGTTGTATTTTCTATAATACTTATTGTATTTTTTGTTTAAAAATTATAAAAATTTGTTACTCTATTAAACATATTCAAAATTATAAATTGTGTGCGAGTAGCTATTATAGACAGCAGCTGCATGTTTCTGAAAAAGTTGCAGATAAATCTTTCTAAAACCAGTTACACAGCTTCTCTAATACTAAAGTTTGAAACCTGTTTTAAAATAAAAACCTATTAACAAAATTCCCAACACAGAAACCGAATTTATATTTGAGTTTTGATAAATTTCCTATTTTTTTTTCCACCATATCGGGTGCACTTGGATGGGGTGAGGAATCTCTCAAACCGTCGTTCCTTCCCCTTACCAACGCCGTTGCCAAAGAAAGGGGTTTATGTATCGGAAATATTACCCCACATAAAGAATACACAATTATAATAACGCCCTAGTATCCTCCATCTTAAAGCCTAATTTCGCTTGGAATTCAGCCAGATCTCAAGCAAAGTGGCCATATTTTACAAGATTTCGAAATTTTAGCCGACTTTTATTAGTCCTGTGATGTTTTTTTGCGGTTTTATGTCTCCCCGATTGGGCCATTTGTTACAGAAATGTTCGTAATAAAACTCTCCAATCGTTTCTTGGTGTTGAAATGTAATTAAATTTACTTTCCAGACGACGACGGCAGTGTCGTGACGGTGGCGACTTCCCTTCATTGCACTTGTCAACAACAGGTTTTGACAACCGCAGTTTGCTTATGCTGACGTCTTGACCAAAACCGGCTGTTTTTGATAGAAATTTATCAATATAGACAAAGGAATTCTTAGCAAGAAGCCCTCCCAAATGCTCATAATCCCATAGTTAGTAAACTAAATCTTTGAAGCGTTTAGATTATTTTAACGGCCACCCTCGTGTCTGTTATTAACAGATGAATCATATGCTTAAGGGGTTGTTTGAAGACGATAATCAGCAGAAATGAACAGTAAGATGAACGACGCCCTTCATAATCACGGGGGCGCAATAAGGCGAGGGTTAGATAAGATGCTCGAGATGAAACTAGGGTGGGCAACCATCTTTAAACAACCACGTCTAGAATTCATCGTATTGATTTACAATGTTATACAACGAGATTTTTAAATATATAATTTATTTATAATAAATTATAACCTTCTTAAAACAATGAATAACGATTACAGAAAACTCTTCTAAAAGATATTAGATATTGTAAAAAAAGCTACTATTTATTGTAGGAAAAATAATTAATAATACCAAATAAAATATGAGAATATTATTATCACGACAACATAATTTGTGATACTTTTTCGCAGTGAAATTGAGATCTTGGCTAGCAGATGGAGACGTGAATCTGTTGGCGTCGAATTTCGTCGACGTCGTGGCGCCTTGAACTAAGAAAATTTGATTTATTTCGAATATTCGACATTATAAGCGGAAATAACGTAGCTATTTGATTTATGTAAGGGGTCTGTTATGTTTTAGAAATGTTTTAGGGAAAAGTTTTGGTTGTTTTTTGGCTTAAACTAGGATAGGTATTCACGTGTAGAATGTTCTAGTTTCTAGTTTTAATAAGATGATTTGATTTTTGGAATAATACGTAATTTGCTATCAATTCAGTACTTAATAAATATGTAAATCTTAATAAATGTTTGTTTGTTATACCTGTTCGTATACTCTTTTCTCAATAAACTAACTAAGAAATATTATTTTTTAAATTAATGTCCAAAACAAATGCATCTACCTCCACTAACAAAAAAATATTAACCAAAAATAAGTACAGAAAATAACACTTTGATATTAATATTTTATTTATGCATGTTTGCCAGGGTTTTCATTAATATTTATTAAGATACATGATTTCTCAGTAGCGACCGATCAGATGATGTTCTTATTTTTAATTTACAATTTTTTTAATACCTACTAAAAGTTTTACCTAAAGATAAAGGGGAATTAAATAAAACTGTTTTAATTTCTTAAAACATCTTTCTACATTTCATTGAAAATAACTTTAATAATAAAGAATAAAGTTACTTGTAGACGTGGATACATAATGGTGACTATTTCACATTAAAAAAAAATTGATTCAAATTGGGAATATTTTAAGTAGTTTTTAAGATACATACAAACTAGCAAAATTGTTTAAAAATTTACAAGAAATAGCGAACTACGCCACCGGCTGAGTGTTTCCCAATTTTCCACGCCAGATGTCAGAAGCTGAACTAAACGTGAGATAATATAAAAAAATATTACAAATACTGATTAAATTTAAATTTTAATGCTTGTAATATAAAGTCTGAGGATGTAAATTTATTTATCTGAAACAAAATTTGTGAATTACAAATCGTTTAACACAATATTTATTGTATATTGCAGTTAAGTAACATAAACCACATCAAATTATTTCTTTAGAAAATAAAGTAATGATTTTTTTAAATCATTTTTCTATAATTCGCATTTTTTTTTTGTTACAGTTAGGAATATTGTTATTCAACTTGCACTATCTACAACCATATTGTTTTTTTAATTTTTTCTGTTACTTTTAATACAAGTTAATACTTTGTTTAACATAAAAATAATGCAAAAATAATTTTATTTATTTATGTGAAAAAGCAGTTTTCTAGGAATCTGCCAATAAGGCAACTTTACGTCCGACATCGCCATCTTCAGCAAAGCTCCCAAAGCTATATGCATAATGAATTTAAAATTTAATTTTTTCTACAAACGGTTTTTTACCTTGGCTCACAATCACTAAAGTTGTTCACTAAAGCACTAAAACTCGACTAAAAGCTTCATCAGTTCGCCAGCATCCCTTCTTTGAAATTTTCTAACGGTTTTTCAGAGACTGGTTTTTTGCATTAATTATAATGATGTGTTTATGTGAGCATAGTGGACAGTGGTCAGTTCGTAACTGGTCCAGCAACAAAAAAGTATAAAGCTCTCAGCTTCCTAAAAGCACATCTGCCGGATTTGTCTCGCGTTGAAATAATGTTAGGCATCACCTGAAAAACTGGTTGTTTCTACATTGTTTGCGCTTATTATAATATGGGATTGTAGTGGATCTTAGAGAGTTGATTTCAATTTGTGCTGATGCTTTCTTCAATTTTTACATCACGAGTGTTCAATAATTTTTGTAAAATGGTTTATCCTTATAGTTGCAATTAACTATCTATACACTATATACAAATCTATATGTCAAATTAAATTTCATTTAATCAATAGCTATATTTTTTAAGAAATATTGTTATTGCAAGTTATAATTTTGTGTACAAAAACGCACACCTATTCGTAATATTCTTACAAAAATTATTTCAAAATTTTTTGTAGATTTTACAAACTTCTATAAAATCTATCTAAATTATTTTGTAATTATGGAGGTTTTAAAGTGACCTTATTTCAGTTGCGTGCTATTAAAAACCTAAACAATGAGGCTGTTTTGTCTTGCAACTTGCTATTTGGGCTTTTACAGTCACTGTTTATGTGTCTTTTTACTTGTAACACCTTGTGATAAAAAAATTGATAGAAAGCCTTTTTAATCGAACCAAAGCATGCTTGATTCTTCAAAACTAAAATCATTTTAGAAATCAGTCTTTAACCAAAAAATGAAAATTTAACTCGAAAATCTTTTACAAGAGTCGTTTCACCTACACTTACGTTTGCTTTAAATTTTAGTTTTTTGTGCTTTTTATTTGATATATGTACAAACCTAAAGTCTGTTTTTTTTTAATGGAAATTACCAAGTCAAAATTTTGGTGAAAAAATTGGTAGCAGCTTGTCTCCATAGCCACAATTTTTTTTACATGAAAAGAAAGAAAATAAAGTAGGTATAATAGTGAAAGTCTTACGAAATGCGCCCTATTAAATTTCTGATCAGAGACCTGTGACTATATGAAATTAAATTCTAAAATTAATTGAATAATTCAATATCTTTTGTCTCTAAATTATTATATTCCCAAAACTCTTCTCACTTTGATGATTAATTTAATTGATGGCATGATATACGAGTCTCTTTAGTTATTATACATTTTATAAGTAGCTCGCATTAAACAAGATTTTTTATAAAACTGAAAGCGTTCATATATAATTCTGTAAATTTTTATTTAAAGTTTAATTCTAGATATGTCTATTGGTTTCACAGTTACACCTGTGTACTAGTTATTAGGTATGCTAAATGCAAAACTGTTTAAAACTTTTGAATGATTTTTCAGAAATGCTTATTGTACATTTTTCTTTAATAAAAATGTTTCTTCTAGGTAGGTACTTATCTTTACCTACATGTAATAAAAGTAGGTATATGTATTATGTATACCTAAGTGTGGAATTATAATTCGAGTATTGTTCTATTATTTTATTTGGAACATCTTTTGTATTTAACAGAAATTTTGGAATTTTCGTAATTAATTAAAAAAAATTGCTTTGTTGTATCATCATACCTCTTGAGGGCGCCACCGTTCATAATAGATCTAGATAAGCAAACAAGTAGGCCGATATACGTTAATATCGCCCGCGAAGTTATGTTTGCTGCTGTTAGCCGTTATATTGCGGCGCTTTGTGAATATTAAACTCGTCCCAGCCAGAATCACACCGAACTAACAACAATTATTAATAGATAAAGGATAATAGAAACTTATCTTACATTTAGAGTACCTAATCATATTTTACGACAATTAATTTTCTTTTGAGATTAGCAAAATTTTGTGGAATTTAAAAAAAAATACCTATATACAAAAAGTCCGGTACATTTGATGAGTCTTTGTCAAGCACTATAGGTAAAAAAGCTTTTCTTCAATCGGTTGTATAGAGTTTCTATCAAGCATACCTATCAGGATACAATAAATTAAAGATACCTGTCAGAGTACAATAAATTGTAGATATTTATTTTTGTTTTTACTTATGTGAAAAATTGTGGGTTACATATGAGAGTATATGTACACTTGTATTAAAAAAAAGCGTAAAACTGCTGTGCAATGTTTTGGCAATATTTTGTCATAGTAAACGGGCCTTTTTCTAACTGTTACTTACTTGGTAACATTGAACTAAACTAAACATCAACAATAGGTAACACATGTATTGTTTAACAAAACTTAATAATATAATTTCAAAATTTACTTTATGAACAACAACATTGTTTGCTAATGTAGCGTCCTGTTCCCAACGACGTTTAATTTTAAAGTCAAAAGTGAAATTCTCGTGTAAAGACCTAAATGACCAACCTTCTTCTGTTTTGTGACAATGCGAGCTCTTATCAGTCTTATCACTTCTGTTGTCTGCGGAGGCACTTCGTTCAATGAAAAAAAATTACTCGTGTGAAAGACTGACAATGACACATAAATTCTAAAATTTTTAGAAGAAAGCATAGAAACAGTCTAAAAATTATTCCATTTACACGATAAAATAATAAGTGTACTCTAATCTTTTGAATAGACGTGTACAAATATGTACAATATGTCCAATAGTTCATAATTAGCTATTGAATTTGTGATTCTTGATTCACTTCGAATAAATTAATTGCAAACATTTTTTTTGTTCTTTCACTTTTCGGTATTATTTTTGTAATAATGTTATTGTTATTACGTTGTAAGTGTGGCTTTAATGATTCGGCCAAGCTTGATCACGAAAACGTCAAGTAAGCGAGCAGTGTGAAACGGACTTGGGTAATGCATGCCGGGACTACAGGCTACTAAAGTTACCTCTTCTGTAGTGAAATCCCTTGCGATTATCATCAAAGGAGGCCATGTTAGAGGCGGAGCTATTGTAGACCAGCCCACGGATACCCCTCCGGGCTTCTGAAGAGTTTTTGAATCTCTTGTGGTAGCTGGCGCTACAGATCTAAACGCGGAGAAAAAACGAATAACGGAGGGCAGTTTTAAAATTTTTAGTTGCGCTACCGCGGACCAGATGGCAGGCCACATGTAAAAGAGTTGGAAAAAACGTAATGGCATTTCTGGTTGGCGGTTATATTGTAATTTTAAAATATTCTTCATTTTCAGTTTGTAACAGAAATTCATTTTTTTAATTAACAATAATAAAAGCTTGAACTTTTTCAAGACACTTTTGTAAAAATCTAACCCATACTATAAGTTTCATTTCATAAAAATATATCGTCACATGTTTTTTTCACGTTTTTTTTTTAATATTATAAAACACAATAAAATAAATAAACAGCTTATTTAAAAATATTGCTACAATTAAGGTTTTATCTATTTAAATAAATTAAAAATACTAATTTCAAAATAAAAAGTATACCTAACAAATGCGTACTTTTATTGATTAATAAATATAAAAAATCAACTTAACACTATTGGATTATAGATTATTAAAAATACACTATCCAGATTTTATAAACCATAAAAATTATAAATTAGGGAAGTAAAAATGCAGTTTAGCAATATAAAAGGTGTTTATTTAAATTTGGCGTTATAGTTGGCGGTGTTATGAGTGCGTTGTGAACGGACCACAGTTTTTAATACACCCGGCAAGCTGTCAAATGTCAAATTAATAACTTTCAGTAGTATGGCTCGTTCACAATCGAACTTTCATGGATAGCTTTGACAACAAATTTAAAAATGTGTAATAAGTACCTACTTGATTTCAAATAAAAAAAAAAGTAAGGGTTGGTTATACAACATGAATTACAAAGTAATTCAAAATTAGGTAAAATATATAATTTAAATTAAATTGTTACTTGTTTTGCATTGCGAAACAACATAAAGAGTGTTTCACATAATTTTACGAGGCCTGCGCCTGTAAGATACAATCAACACATATTTCGATACGAACTCGATTACAAATTTTGAAAAATTGTATAATCTTCTCTAGTTTGTTCACTCTTTGAAAAATTACAATGTTTTTAGTTAGTTAGTGGCAAAGATAGATAAACTTGGCTCATATTCATGCCGTCTCTTAATAGAACAAATGATAATTGTTTCTGAAAAACTGCAGTTTAAGACTATTAATGGAACAGTGATTAGTTTAACAACTACTGGGTTTTCAAAAATTAAATAATTAAATGTGTATTTTTTGTATGTAGTATTTTGTGACTTTTGTATATTTGGGTGCGTGCATTAGGCGCAAGCCTCGTAAAGTTGTGTGAAACACCCTGTATTAATTGTGATCGTGAATTAAAATACATAAATAAAATGTTGCTTAAAGTTTTTGTATAAGTGGCAAAAGACATTCTTAAATAATGGACGAAGGAAACCGATGGTGTGGACTAAAAAGAAGAGAAATTACTGAAGCTAAAGTTTTCGTCGTCTTGATGGTTGATAAAACACGTGAAGACGATATTTAATAAAAAGAGTGTTGGAATTTTGTCTAATTTATTTTTTTCCATAATTTTTTAAACAATAAAAAAAATGAAATTTAATAACATTATCCTTATTTAGGTTTCTCAATTATTTTTATTGTTTTGGCAAAAAAATATGTAAAAAAATAATAAAATAATAATAAGCAGGTAACAGAGCAGCATTGGTGACCTCATGCATTTTTGAATAATAATTATAAGATATCAATTATTAATTAGGTATTGTTATTAAGTTGGATTTTTTTTAAGTTGAAAAGAAGTTGTGTCGTAGATATGTAAACATTACGAAATTATTTTTATTTATTTACATAATTAATAAATAATTAATTAATAATTGTTTTAAATTGTTTTAAGTAAATTACAGTAATCACAGTAATGTTTTTTTTTTAATTGAATATAGAGCTACAGAGTTAAAAAAATGTTCCGGTCTATACAAATGCAGTAGACACGATTATAAGTATGTTAAGAATTTATGAAACTAATTAGATATTTAGTTATCTTCACTTAATTTACTAAAACTATTAAGAAATTTAATTGAGTTGTGTTGTTTAATTTGTCCAATGGTGAATAAAAATAGTAAATGTTAAAAAAAAATGTTTATAGATTTTTATTTATGGCATTAAATATAATAACCACAGCACTACATTAACGTCACCCATTTTTAAAAATGAGCAATTGATGTTCTCCCAGTGAACAGTGAATGAAAATCGCCAGGAATTACGGCAAAGCTCTTTGAACGTATAACTATGCTCGTTGCTTTGACGGATAATCTGCGTACAGCAGATCTAATAGTATCACTATTGGTCAGTTGTTCTCATTGTTTTCAATACATAAATTCTACGGTGAATCCGCTTTCCACTCTGTGCGTGTTGTTTTATGGATATGTTTGTCCGTACCGCATATTAATTGCTAATTATGCATTACAGCGAAACACGAAATAGGAAGGCGGAATTTCAGCAAAACTTTTCAATCATTCAGACTTGGCCAAGTCAAAAACTTTATAACATTCCGTCTTATAGATAAGTAATGATATTGATTCCTAGATTCTATGAATAAAGCAATATTTCATCTACCCAAGACCATTGTTCGTGACAGCATTAAGTCCGGCTCGCCGGAGGGGAGATCCTTAGAAAGACCGAGGTCCTTAGAGAGAGATCCTTGAGGCTGCTGGCGTCAGTATTGATCGGAGCCGTCTTCATCCCCTGCACCCTTCTCGCCTCGGTTGCTTAATTCCAACCCCTTCGCCTCATTACACTCTTAGGTGCGGTGGGCGATTTCCGCCCTTACCGTATCTGATAATGGCCATGTTCACCATCGCAGCAGACCCATTCTATTTATGGGTCATCATGTGAACGCCGACTCTCATCTCGACTTGACCATTCCACGCGAGCTTTCCGTCTAACCGGATTCCCAAGGATATGCCCGGAATTTGCGACAAAGAACGCGCGAAGAAACGGCTTTATGATGCGCGTTACAACCCAGAGGGACAATTTGTTTGCGGTTATGGCGATTTGTCGACGACAGGAAGGTTGATTGTATCGATTGTAGAGATGTTTCTTGTGGGGCGGCGATACGATCAGATGTTGGTCAGGTTGAATGTTATAGAGGAAATCGGGACCGGTAGTGAGGCTGCTGTGTATTGCTAAAGAGACCGACCATGCGAGAGTGGCTGCACAAAGTATGTAATCAGCTTAGGCCTTCGCCGACTCTCTCCCGACTAGCTGGAGTTCCTGAGGACGCGTTCATGTGAGCACAGAGGCGACAGAGTGGAAACACTCCTGGATGATCACAGGAATGGACCGGTCTGATACTAGGTATAGCTGCTGCACCTTCCTCGACGGAAAACCTTATACTTTTCCATTTTACTGCAACAAAAATAGACTGCAGGATTAGAATAGAACTTCGACAGGCGGAACGTAAATCAAAAGTCGCGAAAATCAGTTGCGTCGTTTTGTTAATTTTTATGTAAACTATTCATTTTTGTATCTACTAAATGTGCAAAAACATTGGCGGAAGGTAAATCAAAAGTCACGAAAATCAATTGCGTCGTTTTGTTAATTTTTACGTAAACTATTCGTTTTTGTATCTACTAAATGTGCAAAAACATTTAAAAACTTCACAACTATATTAAGACATTCAATTGAGATAGTGATGTTAAAAAGGCTTTCATTCATATTAATTTTGTATTTTTTTAGCAATTTATTTTATATGACACATTTATACAGGATGCGCCAAAACTTGCAGAAGGTATCTATTCAAGCACAAATTTGAAATTCCGAAACGAGCCGCGTAGCCGCGAGTTGAGGAACAAATGAGTGCTTGAAGAACCTTCTGCAACAAGTGCTTTATACTATTTTTTCTATATCGCCGCTTTATATCATTTTATAAATTAAAAAACGAAAATTTAATTTTTTTTCTAGAGAATTTTGCGACGGTTGGCAACATTTAGGTACAGTGATGGACAGTGAATTTCGTCCACCCAATTTCCTTGACAGATTAAAAGTGTAAATTAGTCTTTAGGTTTTACTAACCTTGTTTCAGAATTTTGATTAACGTTTTTCATGTTGACAGAAGGCTCGATAATTCTTGCTACTTTTTACCTTTATCCTTTGAAATGGTACTCCTTGGTATGCCTAAAAGTATAGAGACACTTCTCTGAGACATTCCTTTCTTGTACCAGAGAGATAATTTTTATTAAACGCACTTTCTGCTGGCATGTTCGAATTTGATTAAATTTGACAATACGTATTTGAATGTCAGTCAACCTGACAATAAAGCAGAAACTACAGTGAATTTTTGTGAATTCACAGAAATTGGGTGGACGAAATTCACTGTCCATTACTGTATGTGGAATAATTTTAGGCGGCTGTACAAAATAAAAATAATTCATATTTTCACATTTGAAAATGAATTGTGAAGAAAGTCCGTCACTAAAATTAAATTACCGCGAACGACTTATTCCAGCACTCAAATGACGTCATTTGGGTGCTGGAATAGACTTATTCTTACACCGAAATAGAAAAAAATATTTAAAAAATTCTTGATGTTAAATTTGCACGTGGATGAAAGTTTATTTTATGGTAAACCTGGCAACTGCGTGTACCTACCTTGAGAAAATCAAGAGAGTTGCCAAGGAATAATTCAATTCTTGAATTTATTGTTAACTTTAAACGTTGCCGCATCGATTTTTGTGTAATTATCGATAATTTAGAAGAGGTAAATTACATTGAATGTTAAAGACCACAGACATTGGGTTAAAGATTATTAATGTACCTTCCATCATTCTGCATATTTTAATTACATTTTGAGTGTTATTTAGTACATCTAACAATATTTGAAGATTCTTACACAAAACCTCCACTGATGTGCAGAAAAATAAAAGAATTTTTTAAATATTTTTTTCTTACTCACCAAATGCTTCTAGACACAGTACTATAGTTTTAGTGCGGCATTTTTTAAACATCCTGTATATAAAACCAATGCAGACGTGTATAGAAAAACTATTTAGAAATAAAAACGTCAAAGTTTTTGTACACAAGAAGCTGTTCGTCTGACGAAAATTACATAATTCGCAAAACGCGAAAAGTTGAAACTACTACTGCAGCTTTACTGAATTACACCATACGTCAATTCAGTTCTTATAGGAACGTCTTTTTACTTACAAATAAGAAAAAGTTTTAGAGGAACAATTTTTAAGTAGAAAGTTAATTTTTCTCAAAAAAAGTTATTTTCATAATGCATTATTAAATTACATCGGAAAAAAGATTGGATCTAGTGGGTTATTATTGTTATTAATATTAAATGAAGTGAGTGTGAGTTTTCGATTATAGCTAGCTTTCTTTCTGAGTTTCTCTCGTTCAGTGTAGAAATCCTATATTTCTAATATAGCAGCTGTATAGTTTAGTGCATCGCCGTCTCCATAGAAATAATCCTTTTCTCGCCTGGGCATTTTTTGAGTTCAAGTGATTCCCGTTGGCGCTTTAATCTGGGGAAAATTTTTTGACAAATCCATTTTTTTAGCTTAAAGGGTTCAATCTCATAATATCAATTCTCCCTGGCGTATCTAGTTTTGTTGTATCCTTCCTTCCCAGCATTTATTAATTGCGTTATTTTTCGTTAATAAGTAAAAATTATTCAGTTTTTCCTTAGTGACCCCCGTAACTAAGAAAAAATCGGAATCACTGCTCCAATGCATTTTTTACGAAATGCCCAGGCGGGATATTGATACATTTGATTAAGGAGGCGGTGGTTTAGTGAATCTAAAATTTAATTAAACTAAAGTGTGTTATTTTTTAGAACGAAGTAGGTGGCGTCAGCATCGGCCACCCCATTTACAAAATACAATTTTTAGAATTGTGTAAAATTGATTGCCTATTGTGGAGGGGTAATTTTAAAAACGAAGAAAATTTCAATGTTATTTGTTTTTTTGGCATTTTATTATAAATTAGTGTCTACAAATTTAATTAAGAACAAGAACAACATTTGATGAATCTTACGTTTACTTAAAAATAAAACAAGAACAGGAAAAAAGACTCTTAAATTTTCTTTTGGAATACATAATAGCTAAACAACAACCTAATTCTTTGTTAAAAATGCAATGAGAACTTGCATTCATTAGAAGTGGTCGAAAGTAATAATCCACAACTTATTCAGTGAAAAAATACACCATCGATTTGAATTAGGTACCTACCTAATCAGTAAGGACATCGTTCTCGGTTGAAACATCTCCTGTTTCTAATTCCCACTCAAGAAAAATAAATAAAAAAATAAATTTTGCGTAGATATTATGTATCATTATTTTCTGATCACTACTAACTGGCTTTCCCCTGGAATTTTTTTTACAACAGAACCAGGTTGTTGTTCTGCCATTATACTACACCAAAATGCTGAAATCGTGCACCAACACTTAACTTAAAAAATTATGACATATTTCAAAAATAATGTCAAAGATTAGAGATTTTTAAAAATTATTTGGTAATTATAGTTCAATGTAAATAAAGCTTGTCACGTGGTGCAAAATAGAGTAACCTGATTTGCCAGTTTTAGTCCCTATCTCCCGCAACGCTTTGTTCTTAAAAAAAATAAACTATAACAATCGTAAAATATTTTCAGTTATTTTTGTCATGTTTTTTTATGTAATAGATAAACAATATTTGAACAAAATTAAAGTTTTTATTATACAGGGTGTGTCAAAACTCGCGCCCTAGAGAAAATTTCAAGTAAGATAAGGTACCAGAAACATGGAAAAAATGTTTAAAAAAATTCTATTTTTCAAAAAATTTTGATATTTATTTTTTGACATTTGACATCCTGTATATGTTTTTTTTATAATTATTTAGTAAAGGTACAAAAATTTTGCCAATAAAAGCTACAAATAACATTAAAAAGATTTACAATTTAGGATGCAGCTTTCTTGTTTCCTCTTCTAATAGCCTGTAGCAAAAAACTTAAAAAATTATTTTTCCAATAGAAACAAAAAAAGTGCAAAATTTAAACTCTCATAATTTCTAAATTTTTATAGATAGAATTTTTTTAACATTTTCTTATGTTCTGTGTGACATTTTTCTCTGGGGCGCGAGTTCTGGCGCACTCTGTATTTTTGTAATTTTGAAGAAGTTTGGATGTAAATATTAGCTTTACAACATAATTTTCTGCATCATCGATTACTTTATTTTCTTATTCCTACATACCACATAACACCAATATAAATGAAACCAAATGTTGGTGTTGTTTTCTAAACTGCGCTTTTATTCTAAAAGTCCAATCTTCTTGTTTTTGTAGACCAGACACAGGAGTAGGACGAGTGAATATTCGGACGCCTTTGTGTCGCGCTTGGGTCATTAGCTACGCGTTAGCTTGGAACTGACGATGACCATTCTTATACACTTCACTTGTTTCACAACCCATTTTGCATTCTCAACAATTGTTATTACCAAGCAAATGTTGAGCTTTATATCATTTTAAATTTTCATACAAAAAATCTTTTTTTGGAGTTATCTATTTGTATGATTATGGCAGGTCCTATGTGCCTCAAGACTAATTATTGATGTATTGCAAATCCTCTACAGCAACTGAACTAAACTAATATTATTAGGAACTGTTCAAAGCCATAGATTTGAACATTTAATAATGCTAATTGCAAATTCTCAAAGCATTTTGATGCAGAAGTTAGAGACATGTTTGAATACACTAAATCAATATCTAGTTACATGTTCCAATAGGTGGTAATTATTTACGCTGGAGCAGATGCTGCGTTTGACAGTTACAAAATTTCCATATACTCAGACTCCAATGAAGCGAGAGCGATTGGTCAGTTGGAGTTCTTGACGGCTGAATTTTTAATTTTCATTTCTTTGTTTTTGAAGAATTTTTTCTTAATTTTAGATACAAGCATGAATTTTAGAGGCAACGGAGAATTAATTTTGTTCTGAATGTTTCAAATATTGTGTAGAATGTGAATGGAAGGTATGAACCAGCATACCTTCAATAATGTCAATTTTGAGTTGGAATAGACGAAGTAGATTATTTGCGCTTTCTATAAATACCTATCTAGATGTTTATTTGTGCTATGAATATTAATTCCGCCCCCGAAATTAAACATCTATGAGTGGAACGAGGCCGCAATTATGTAAAACCTGGCATAACCATGTTATCTTAGAATATTAATTGTGCAGACTCGAGACCCATAAAGTTTCCAGTATACGTCTAACTATAAATATCGATCAACTGGAAAGTAGTTTAATATTATAGTGGCCTAAAGTTGAAATAGCCAATACTCGAGTCCTGTGTCAAAATAATTTACGAGCAAGGCTGGATTTTTGTTAGTTTGAGGTTAGGTTATACATAGCAACTAATATCCTGCCTGTTCAGGGTGACTAATGATTTTGGTGTTTTGTCTTCCTCCTCGTCCTCCCTTCCATAGTTCGGTTTAAGTTTAAACGAAAACGTCTTTTTACGATCTGAGAACGTTTTCTTGCATCGATCGCTGGCAAAGTAGTTTCATTGGTCTGAAGGCGGAGTTCTACCCCTCCATATTTTCATCCCTCCGGGTTCAAGTAAGTTCCTAACTTCCCCTTAATATTTCATTCATATATCGTGATTTTTTCCGTTTTTATCACGTGATTATGCGACGTAAAACCACGTGCTTTCAGGATTTTCAGACGTATGCGCATATTTTAGTTGCGCGAGAACGCGAAAGCAGCTGGAAAACAACAGAACTTGTTTCAATCGTAAAAAGCTCTGAGACTAGTTTCAGATCAACCTCCGGATCAGTCTTTGTGATTTTTGGTAATCTTCTACTTTTTTTTGTTTGGACATGTTCACGGAGGTAATAATTTCTATAATGAAAGTCGCTAAAAAAGAATTTTCACTTTTTGTGCCTAATTGTTTTATTATTATTTGTATGCAAAAAGAACAATTTGATCTCTAAGAGGGATATGATACGAGCGCTATTCTATCACTGGGTATATAATTATAAAACAACTTTTATTATAACTTAAAAAAAATCACTACCTACCACTAACATTTTTTCCAAAGGTTGGAGGTATAGGTACTATTTATCTTTTTTCGGAAAACTTTTACAGATTTATTCGTCGTGGTAAACTGCATCCTTTATCTGGGGGAACAAAAAAAGTCATTTGTTGTCAGGTCATCAGGACCTGGTGCAGTTTTTACATATAAAAAAAATCATTTGCAATTTGCATAAATCATTTATCACTTAACAGCGGCATACATTTTTGTCTATTAAAATCAGATTTATACAGGGTGGGTCTTAACTTCTACGCATAATTTTAGGAAATCATATGTCTGTTATGCCCAAATAGTAACTAATAGTTACTATAAAATAAAAGTTTTTTAGTTACCAAGATATACCGTCTACACACTATTATACACTGTGTTAATTTTAAAACTTGCAATCGGCAATTTCTCTCAACTGAAAAAGTTATTAATTAATCACTCAAAACCATTTTGGTGGTTTCTAGGGGGAATTAAAATGACATGATAAGTGACACACCTCCACCCACCCTTGAATATAGTAAAAAAAAATGAAAATTTAACGTCTTCGTTTTTGAATAATTGGAAAAATAACTTTACCAAATAGGCTGTTGTATGACATTTTTGAAAAGCGCTTGTTATGGGCTTTCCAACGAAGTATCGCAAGTAGGGTCGTGCCATTTAAAATTTTCAACTTAAGGTGGCTGTGGCTTGAAGGGTGGGTGGAGGAGCGTCACTTACCATGCCATTTTGATTCCGCCTAAAAACTACCGAAACGGTTTTGAGTGATTCTCAATAACTTTTTTAGTTCTAGAGATATTGGCGATTGCAAGTTTTAAAATTGACACCCTGTATGTATATACACTATTAGATTTTAAAATTTTAGATAATTCGAACTGATGACACCAATACTCATTTTACATTTATTTACGCCACCCCTGTCCTTTCATAAATAAGTGAATCGATTTTTTTTATTTAGATAGAGTAAGTGGTATTTTTTATTGACATTTTTGTTAAAAGTAAAAAAGTTTTATCTAATTTATTTATTTTTTTTTACTTATTATTGCTCATACTTATAACGTTTAAGTTTATGCGTGTAAGTTAAGACTCACTCTGTATATTAATGACCGGATGGTACCAACATTGCTGACGAAACATGTGTCGATCGTTTAAAAAAAGACTTTACGAAGCTACATATTTAGCCTATTTTTTATTTAAAAGTTAAACTGACAAGGCTAAATTTTTTTACTCGTACATGTTAGGTACATACCTACATGTTATCGTTGATATAAGACGCAAAAGCTTGTTTAATAATATTTAGAATAGGTAGGAGCTGTTCAATCAGAGTTTGACGTTAGATATACCTATACGATTATAATTATCTTAAAATAAAAAAGTCTGTACAAATACTACAGACAGCGTGATCATTTAGGACTGTTGACAACAAATTTGAAAGTATTTTTTTTAATAATTTGTAACACTGCAACCGGCTACCGTTTTGCTTGACAAATTCTTGACGTACAACCTCTTAATATTGTTAAATTGTTGTTAATCAAAAGCATTCTCCAATGGGATTCTTCAAAAATTAAAGTCAGGATTGCTAAGAGATTTATTTATTCTTGATCACTTTATAGTTAGTATGCTTAAAAAATACAATAATTATAAATTACTTCAAACCTTAAAAACGTTTTATGTTTAGAAAGTTTTATTACTATGTTGGTATTTAATTTATTTTTAAATTGTAGCTTTATTAAGGAATAAAAAAGCAAAACAAGCAATAGAAAGTACAAACATAACAAATACAGAAATTATAATATATATATATTTGAAAAATAGATTTTTCCGAAATTGTTATTAAACCGTCTAAAATCGGCACTAAAATAGTTCGTTATACTACGATTTTGTGTATTGTTGGTTGCAAACTTTGTCCAAGCAATTTTGGAAAAAATTTAATATGCACTTCGGCACTAAAGCAGGGCCGTAACCAGGATTTTATTTCGGGGGGGGTTTCTTGTTGGTCCATGAAAATGAAATTAAAGAAGACGAATTAAAAAGCAAAAATCTCTAAGTACACGTTTTTATTTTAAATTGAAATAAGAGATCCTAATTAAACATAAAAAAAATACAAATTAACTCACAAAAGTAACAAAAAATAAAATAAATTTTTAATACTTTTTACTGTTACAAATTTAAACAGGAGATGAATATTCATTTTTAAAACAAAAATTTTCTATGAACATATATCGAGAAATGCTACGCAAGAGGTGTGTCTTTTAATGTTTTTTTTTAAATATTTCCGAAATCATTTTACAAAAAAAATCAAAATTTGCTACAGATGATAACTTTTATACACCTAAACAAGTACAAAAATAAAATGTTGAAATTTTTAATTAGGTGCTTCCTAAACTACATGGGATTAGGGTAAAAATTTACTCTAACTATTTTGCCTGTGGTTTCTTGCCACTT